>NC_089249.1:174756769-175062894 GCF_963930625.1 Muntiacus reevesi
AGTATGGGATAGACTGATGATTATGCAGGGGCTTCACGCACCTTCCTGAACTCCCACCTCTTTCACCCTTAGACCATTTGTTACAGCAGATGAAGGGTCTGGATTCATGTGCTTCATCTTTTAGGCAAACCAAGGGTTGGGTATGAAATCAGGGTATGGTAGGAGAAACCATTTGGCTCTCTCTGGAACACACGGAGGGAAGCATGTGTTCTGATAGCCCAGATGCACGTTGTTTTGACATCTAGCTCCTCTCATCCCTGTTGGGGCGTGAGGCAGGCCCGCCCTCATTCAAGCAGACCTGTGTGTCTGCACTATTGGGCCTCAATGTCCCAGAGGGTAGATGGTCTGGCTTTAGCAGGACTCCACCAGGAGTACCTAAAGAGGAACTAAAGAGCCTCTTGATGAGGGTGAAAGAAGAGAATGAAAAAGTTAGCTTGAAACTAAACATCTAAACACCTGAGATCATGGCTTCTGGTTCCATCACTTCATGGCTGATAGATGGGGGGAAAATGACAATTGTGACAGATTTTATTTTCAGTTCGGTTCAGTACAGTAGCTCAGTTGTGTCTGACTCTGTGACCCCATGGATTGCAGCATGCCAGGCTTCCCTGTCCATCACCAACTCCCACAGTTTGCTCAAACTCCTGTCCATGGAGTCAGTGATGCCATCCAACCATCTCATCCTCTGTTGTCCCCTTCTCCTCCTGCCTTCAATCCTTCCCAGCATCAGGGTCTTTTCCAGTGGGTCAGCTCTTCGCATTGGTTGGCCAAAGGATTGGCGCTTCAGCTTCAGCATCACTCCTTTCAATGAATATTCAGAGTTGATTTCCTTTAGGATTGACTGGTTTGATCTTCTTGCAGTCCAAGGTTCTCAAGAATCTTCTCCAACACCACAGTTCATATGCATGAGACAAGTGCTCGGGGCTGGTGCATTGGGAAGACCCAGACAGATCGGGTGGAGAGGGAGGTGGGAGGGGGAATCGGGATGGGGAATACATGTAAATCCATGGCTGATTCATGTTAATGTACGACAAAAACCAGTACAATATTGTAAAGTAATTAGCCTCCAACTAATAAAAATAAATGAAAAAAAAATAAAGTTAGAATCCAGACCAAAAAAAGAAAAGCATCTATTATTCTGCACTCAACTTTCTTTACAGTCCAACTCTCACATTCATACACGGCCACTGGAAAAACCATAGCTTTGGCTAGCCAGATCTTTGTTGGAATTTTATTTTGCTGGACTCCAAAATCACTGCAGGTGGTGACTGCAAGCATGAAATTAGAAGGCACTTACTCCTTGGAAGGAAAGCTATGACAAACCTAGACAGCATATTAAAAAGCAGAGACATCACTTTGCCAACAAATGTCCATATAGTCAAAGCTATGCTTTTTCCTGTAAATATGTGAGAGTTGGACCATAAAGAAGGCTGAATGCTGAAGAATTGATGCTTTTGAACTGTGGTGTTTGAGAAGATTCTTGAGAGTCTCTTGGACTGCAAGCAGGTCAAACCAATCTATTCTGAGGGAAATCAGTGATGAATAGTCATTGGAAGGACTGATGCTGAAGTGGAAGCTCCAATACTTTGGCCACCTGTCCAAAGAGCTGACTCATTGGAAAAGATCCTGATGCTGGGAAAGATGGAGGGCAAAAGGAGAAGGGGGTGACAGAGGATGCAATGGTTGGATAGCATCACCAACTCCATGGACATGAATTTGAGCAAACTCTGGGAGATAGTGAAGGACAGGGGAGCCTGGTGTGCTGCGGTCCATGGGGTCACAGAGTCAGACATGACTTAGTGACTGAGCAACAAAGGGTGGCCACCTTACTCAGAAGACAGACTGGTTTTATTCTGCAGAGAGGTCCATAGATGACATGCAACATTTGCCGCTGGGGAAGCGACTTCCAACCAGGTGGGAAACAGCACCGTTCAGCTGCCTGTTAGTATCACGGCCCGGGACAAGGTGTCTGGGCCTCTGGAGAGCCTGGCCATGACATAAAATACATGTCAGCCTTGTCGGTTGTTAGCACAGTCTCAGCGAGGCTGGAGAAAATTCTCCAGGAGTCAAACTGAGTGGACAGCTCAACCCAGTGTTACTTGTCTTTTCCCTGGGCAGCCCCAGGCTCTCAAATATGGCACCAGCAGCTTAACTCTTGGCTTGCCTGCCACTGTGAAGGGAAAGTAAAAGTGTTAGTCGGTCAGTCATGTACGACTCTTTGCGACCCTATGGACCATAGCCTGCCAGGCTCCTCTGTCCATGGGGATTCTCCGGGCAAGAATATTGGAGGGGGTTGCCATGTCCTTCTCCAGGGCATCTTCCTCACTCAGGGGTTGAACCTGGGTCTCCTGCATTGCAGGCAGATTCTTTACTGTCTGAGCCACCAGGAGAGCCCTGCCTGCCACCATGCCACTGATGAAAAGAAAAAAAAAACTTATGTTAACACAGCATTGTAAATCAAGTGTACTTCAATAAAATCTTAAGAAAGAACAACCTAAACTACTTTGCTTTGTATTTCTTGTAATACAGGCTCAGAAATGATCCATAAAACTCTTCATTACTTAAAGCAAGAGAGTATCACATGGAAAGGCAGTAAAATCTCAGGAATATATCTCACATTTGGAAGTATACAGCAATCTAGAATTTTCTAGCTCACTGACTTTTTTTTTTTTGGTCACTAAGCATTATATGGACCAATATTGGAAGAAAATAGAATAATAGAAAAGAATTCAAGAACTGAGCTTGACAGAAGGCCAGCCAACAGTGCTCTCAGGAAAATTCCAGGCATGAGGGAGGCATGTGCTCCCTCTCTGCTGTCCTCTATAATTGTTGGTTGAGGGGGATGCTTCGAGAAGCAATCTCTTCTCTCTTCATTTTTTGATGTATTTGGAAGACATCTTCCAAAATATAAGATACTCAACTCTAAAGAACTCTTTTAGAGAGCAAGTTGTTTGGTTTCTAGTCTACACCCCATCACTCACCCATCCTTGCAGACCCCGAGAGGATGGGGGCTCAGGAGCAGAGAACCAGAAGGTTTTCTCTATGGGGTTTCTCTAGAGTTAAGGTTGGTCATGTTTGACACTTGCTCCCCATTTTCTGGGATAAACACTCTCTCAAACTGCTGAAAACAAGACAGCCCTGCTCTGAATTTCCATGGACATTTGCCATCAATGTCAGGAGTATTGCTTGGTGGTGGATCGGGCTTCTGGACAAATGGCCGTGCACCAAAGAAAAGGATAGTGACATAAAAAAAGCCAACAGAGTCTAAGACTTGTATGTGGAAGGAACAGCTTTTCTTTACTCCATTTATTATTAGTACACGTTAAGCCATCACTCACCGGTTTGGGAAGAAAATGCCTAATGCTTATTCTGTCATTGTTTAGTTGCTATGTCTCGTGTCTAACTCTGCAGTCCATGGACTGCAGCACACCAGCCTCCTCTGTCCACGGGATTTTCCAGGCAAGAACACTGGCATGGGTTGCCATTTCCTTCTCCAGGGGATCTTCCTCACCCAGGGGTTGAACCTGCCTCTCCTGCTTTAGCGGGTGGATTCTTTACCACTGAGCCACCAGGGAAAATATTTACTCTACGTAAACACTTAACGCCATCCAATAAACTCAAAAATTGCTTTCATCTTTCCTGGAAAAACAAAACAAAGCTTTGTTTTTTAGATAAAACTCCCCCTCAGTTTGCACCTCTCCTTAAAGTGTCTTTCCTGTCCATTTGCCCACCACCACTGAAAGGAGTGGTGTTACTGTAGGAACGTGCACTTGCAGGGGAAGAGCTCAGGTCTTGAGTGCAGAATTTTCTTGTGGCTGAAAGAGGACCTCTGTCCCCAAGCTGCTGCTGGGCCTTGTTGGCATTTCCCACTCACATCACAGGGTGAAAGGCCATCTGGTTGACCAGGGAGGGACCATGCTCTTGGTGACCTCAGCAGGTGCCAGAGCCCCTCTATGACCCTGATTCTGGTTTTAGGCCTTGCGCCTATAGCCACAGACCCCACTCCCAGGCTGCCTGAGTCACTCTGTGGGGCAGAAATAAGAGACGACCCAACAGGAATGGGGGCAGCGCTGTGTTGACTTTAGAGGGCGGTTCTCGATTGTGGTCCTGGGGCAGTGGCGTCAGCACCACCTGGAAACTTGCTGGAAAGGCAGGTTATCAGATGTGAGAGCTGGACCATAAAGAAGGCTGAGCGCCAAAGAATTGATGCTTTTGAAATGTGATGTTGTAGAAAATTCCCAAGAGTCCCTTGGACAGCAAGGAGATCAAACCAGTCTTCCTAAAGGACATCAGTCCTGAATATTCATTGAAAGGACTGATGCTGAAGCTGAAGCTCCAATACTTTGGCCACCTGATGCGAAGAACTGACTAATTGGAAAAGACCCTGATGCTGGGAAAGATTGAAGGCAGGAGGAGAAGGGGATGACAGAGGATGAGGTGGTGGGATGGCATCATCAACTCCATGGATATGAGTCTGAGCAAGCTCCAGGAGATGGTGAGGGATGGGGAGGCCTGGAGTGGTACAGTCCATGGGGTCACAAAGGGTTACAACTGAGCAACTGAACAACAGGGCCCACCCCAGACCTCCTGAGCCAGGACTCTTGAGGGTGGGACCTTGTTTTAACAAGCCCAGCAGGGGATGCTGACATTCTTGAAAGTGAGAGCCTGGAGAAAGTCACCCTCCTGGGTACTCAAGAACTGGGAAAATAGGACTTGTGGTCAATTGCTCAAGCTCATTGGTTTTTTATGATTTGGAATCTGTGTTCCATCAACTTCAGAGGCTACCCAGTAATAGAATGAACTGTGGTCACACACTGTCCACCCCTTCCTCTTGCTGAACGTCACAAGGTCAGAGGGTAAGGCGTGGATGCCCGTCCTGCCTTGGTCCCAACACAAGGTCGTGACACAACAGGCCCCTCCTGGAAGGAAGGTCAGTAACCCCAGGGGCGCAGCATTCAGGGAGTTGAGGCTGGGCCCAAATCCATAAACCCGTTTCCAGAAAATTCACACATCCATCTGTTATAAATGAGCATGCATTCCTCCTGACAGAAAGCCTCTTCTGGAGCCAGGAGGTTGAGTGGGTCATTGGGAGGAAGGGTGGCAGTTGGAATTTCTCTCTTTCCAAAGCACAGCTGTCAGCATTTTGGAAGGCTCCGGAAAGCCATGGGTCCACCCAAACCAAGGTCAGCCTGGAGCTGGGGTTTCCTGAGACAGCTTGGTGGGGCTCCCACGCCCTCAACCCAGGCCGGGGTCCCCTCTGGGTGAGAGCCCAGGTCCCCGTGGGGTGCCCAGCTCTGCTCCCATCCCTGTGGTCGCCACTGTCTCTTGGCTGGAGGGAAGGGTGTCTTCGGCACCTCTCTATACCCGCTGGTCCCGGGAGGTCAGCCAGCTGCAGCCACCGGGACCCTGTGAGCTGGAGAGCAGTCCTCCCCTCACCCCGTGTCATCAGGGCACCCCTCTTTCCTCTTAACTCATTCATTTGTAGTTACTTTAGGTACAATTCTGCTTGCCAGAAGTTTTGAAAGTCAGCTTTTAGATTTTAACTTTTAGATATTAATAAGAGTTTAGGAGATGGATTATCTGCCTAGAAATATGGTGTGTCTGGCCACGCAGGTTACCCCGGAAGTCAAGCTATACTTGTGTGTGGTTGGAGGGGGGGCAGGCAGTGGGGGGATTAGGAGATGTAGTCTGACACGAGAAGATCTGGGATGGTTTTGCAAACCCAAAGCACCCTACCAATTGTCCTTTTTGTACAGATTAAAGCTGATCACCCTCTTCCTCTCTGATGCTTCTGAGCAAGTGCGCCCTTTAGCGAGTGTTCAGCTAACTAGTTGACCCAGTCACCTCCTCAGTAGCCCGCCCACCCTCCACGGCTGAGGAGACCCAGGTCCACCCACTCCTGAGATGAGGCAGAGGAGACACGTCCTCAGGACAGGAATCCCCCAGATTGTCAGACCTCCTTCTGTGGCTCAGTTCTCCGGAAACAGCATCTTTTTAGCACGGCAGCCCCTCAGGATTGAGGGTCTACCCCAGGACTTACTGGTGGCCTCCCTGAGGCTGCCGGGTCTGCTTCCCTGGGTGGGTGGGACCCAGGGAGCTGGGCTTGTTGGGCTGAAGAGAAGTGGCCCAGTCTCCCTCACAGGATGCCCCCAAGCACCCTGCCTTCACCCTAGCCTCTGTGTATTCACTGCAAAGAGGGTGGATTTCATTCTGCCTCTAAAATGTCCCCTCCATGAAAACACCACCTGTTCAGAAAACAATGTTTTCTCTGCCTGGACCTGTTCCCGTGGAAAGGCGGAGTGCACACTCTCTAGGGTACATCAGTGGAATCACAGGATTATTTATTTTCCTCAGCATTGGCCATTTATTACATGAAAACATGCATTTATTACTTAGTAGGAGAAAATATGCACACATTTCAAAGATAGTAGAAAGACAGGTCAGCCTCTCCCAGCTCCCCCCTGGCTGTTCCCCAGGTCCTGGAATCACACACACACATTCTCTGCAGGTGGGATGCTTGGGGGAAGAGTGTCTGAAAGACGCAGGCCTGTGGGGACCTAAGACACAGATGGGAACCCTCCTGTCTCCACCCTGTAAGACACAACACGGTAAAACACACCCAAACCTCCTGAGGCTCTCTTCCCGCAAGGCTCACTCCCCCGCCTCCTCGGGCTGAGGGAAGGGGGATTGCTGAGTCCCCCTGTCCCAGAGTCAAAAAAGGCAATAAAGGCAAAAATAAAGGCAATCAACCCTGGACATTCACCACAAGGACTGATGCTGAGGCTCCAATCCTTTGGCCACGTGAATGTGAAGAGCCAACTCATTGGAAAAGACCCTGATGCTGGGCAGGAAAAGAAGCGGGTGACAGAGGATGAGATGATTGGATGGCATACCAACTCAGTGGACATGAGTTTGAACAAACCCTGGGAGATAGTGAAGGACAGGGAAGCCTGGCGTGCTGCAGTCCCTGGGGTCGCAAAGGGTCAGACCCACCTTAGTGACTGAACAGCAACTGTCCCAGAGTGAGAACTCCAGTTCTTGGTGCCGCCTTGAACTTATCAGACAGGGGAACCATTTTCTGTATCAGAAGCTTTTCTCTTGAAGAAGCTAGAGGGACTTAAACATAGCCAGGGACAGGAAGAAAGACTCTGGCTGACAAATTCTTATCCTTCTGTTGGTGAAGAGTTGTGAGTAGGGTGGGATGGTGACGCTTAACCACGAAAGGCCAATTGCCAAGGGAAACTCAGTACGTATGACTGGGTTGACCTGAAACAATGTCCTAGATTATTTCTCAGCCTCCAATTTCCTCTTGGGGCCTTTGCACAGCCCTTAGCTCTGTCTGGGAGTCACTAAGGGTCCTTCTCGGGGCCAGCTTATCCATGAAATGGCCACCTCTCCTCCCCAGCCAGGCTGAGTTAAACCCTACTGCAGCCAGATGATTATACTCTAACCTACCATAGTCCAGGAGTTCCCAAACCTCAGCAGTCAGCCTTGCATCTGAATCCCAGGGTGTGGGTAGGAGACTAGATGAAAAAACGGATACTTGGGCCTCACCCCCACAGCTTCTGAGTCAGTAGGTCTGGGTGGGGCCTGAGAGGATGCATTTCTAATATCCAGTTGATTGTTGAGGACTACCTTTCAGAATCACTGAGCTAACCCTTGCTTGTAAAGTGTGGTCCACAGACCAGCAATATCACCTGGAAACATGCTAGAAATCCACCATCATGGGCCGGACCCAGAACTGCTGACTCAGAGTCCACATCTTAACAACATTCCCAGGGGATTCACATAAGTTTGGGGCCAGCTGCATTTGGACAACAAGAGCTCTGTCTTATTTTTCTTCATGTTCCCAGCATCTGGTAAAGGAAAGGCGGCCAGGGGAGCAGTCTTGGGGGTAGATGTTCTAGTTTGAGAGGAAACCCTGTCCTGGACATGGATGCCTATCACAGCACAGATCAGACTTGCCCATAACGGGTTATTTGGCACCAAGAAGAAAAATCACCCAGCATCTCTGATGCCCTCCCTGTGAAGCTCTGGAATCTCATGTTGAACATACCACCACTTTTCTGCCCAGGCGACTTAAGGAAAATTCAAAGCTTTGGATGAGTAAAAGGAGAGTTTTCACAGGTGTGTTTTCACATCTCTTTCTGGAAAGAGGGAGGAACAGGGAATGGACTCCCATACCATGGGCCTCTGTTGCAGGCCCTAAAGGAATGGCCTATAGTCTTGGCTGTCTGGGTCCAGACCAGACCTCAGCTTTCTGTTAATAACTTTGCTGTCATCTTGTTGTTGTTCAAAGTTTTTAAACAGATATTCACAGGACTGGGAGTGCAGTGGTGCGCTGTGGGCCTCTGAGGCTTGGCTCCACGCCCTCTGCCAATGATTTGCTACCTGGAGCTCTGCTCTCCACAATCTCGCAGACACACAGCGCACGGGAGAGATCAGCACGTCTGGCAGATGAGGCCAGAACTGGGTGATGAGGAATGTTTCCATCTGGGCAGATGTAGCAGAATCTTCTGCACTCCCCCGGTAGAATAGTCCAAGAGGAAGGACCTCTTCTTGGGATGGAAGTGACCTAAATGTCCATCGACAGGTGAGTGGGTAAAGAAGATGGGACACATATATACAACAGGCTATTTACTCAGTCATAAAAAAACGGAGTAATGCCATTTGCAGGACATGGATGGAGCTAGAGATTCTCATTCTAAGTAAAGTAAGTCAGACAGAGAAAGACAAATACCACGTGATATCACTTGTAAGTGGAATCTAAAATATGACACGAATGAACACATTTATGAAACAAAAACAGACTCACAGACATAGAACAGGCTTGTGGTTGCCCAGGGGAAGTCGGGTGAGGGAGGGATGGACTGAGAGTTTGGAGTAACTGGAAGAAAGATCATTACATATAAAATAGATAATTAACAAGGTCCTACTGTAGAGTCCAGGAAACTACATTCAATATCCTGTGATAAACCATAGTGGAAAAGAATGTGAAAAAGAATGTGTGTGTGTGTGTGTGTGTGTGTGTGTGTAACTGAGTCACTTTGTTTTACAGCAGAAATTAACACAATACCATGAATCAACCATATTTCAATAAAATAAATTTTAAAAATATGTGGTATGGCTAAGATTTGCCCAGGAAATATCTTGTAAAATAACCATACAAATCAGGCAATTTAAAAGAGCCACATTAAGATGTGTTGGGTCGCGGGTGGAGCCTGAAGTCACCGCAGAACTGAGTCAGGTGCTGACTCAGGGTGAAGGGGGAAATACGCCCTTCCCTGTCTGGTCTGCAAATGGCATTACTCCGTTTTTTTATGGCTGAGTAATAGCCTGTTGTATATATGTGTCACATCTTCTTTACCCATTCACCTGTCGATGGTCTTCTGCACACAAATCTTGCAAATGTAATGTCACCTTACACTCATATGTCAGCTGATCTCCTTCCTTCCCCAGAATTATCTCAAATACTTTTTCCTGAAATACGAGAATACAGTTGGGAGGGGGTACCAGATAGGAGGGCATGGCAACCCACTTCAGTATTCTTGCCTGGAAGATCCCATGGACAGAGGAACCTGGTGGGGTACAGTCCATGGGGTTGCAAAAGAGTTAGACATGACTGAAGCAACTTAGCGCGCGCGCGCACACACACACACACACACGCACATACATATCAGATAGGAATGTAACTTTTGTGTTCCAACACCGAGGGCCTCCTTCAGCTCTTGCTCCAAAAGGTCTTTCCTTCCTCCCAGCCTGCAGCCCCGGGCAAGCTCACTCTGAGCCTGACCTGCATCTTGGCCTTGGTCTTCGAGATATCGCATGGGGTACACCTGAGGCTACACACCTACTGGGTCAGCTTCATCCCCAGAGGTCGGAGGACAGGAGATGGAGGCGGGGACTGACCTTGACTTCTCATTAAAGCCCATCCCGGGGCCCCAAGCCAGGGGAGGTTGGGCTGGGTCTGCAGCTGCTTCCAAAATGTGATCTTTTAAAGGAGGGGCGGTGGTGGGGGGCGTCTTCAACATCTGCATCATCCTGCCTCCTTACCCCCACCACCCTGACCACTCACAGTGGCCTGTAAGGGCACAAACATTTCACTGCAGGACAAGGGATTCTGGAGGCAAAACCTCTGCGTGTGGGAGTATTGGCTTCTAGGAGATGGACCTGACTTTCCAGCTCGCCAGCCCAGTCCCCTCCTGGTTCAGCTTCACGGGCAGCTTCTAGAGAAGACCTAGACCTTTGCACTGGGCCCAGCTGGAGCCCTTCTGGGGAGGCTGTCCGTGGCATGTCCACCACCGGCAGTTCCCTGGACTCTGCCCACGAGGCTCCCCGAGCCAGACCTCCCTCCTCCCGGCTGGCGGTCAGCTCCTCTGAGCCGCATCTGCTCGCAGCATTTCTGGCTGCTCCACCCGTCATGGCCGTGAATCATCTGCCTTCCCTCATTCTTTGTTTTTTTTTTTTTTTATTTTTTATTTTTCAGTGGGTTTTGTCATACATTGATATGAATCAGCCATAGAGTTACACGTATTCCCCATCCCGGTCCCCCTCCCTCATTCTTTGAATTGAGAACTTCGCTGAAATCCCCCAGGCTTTCCCTACCAATGGGTCTTAGTCACCAACCTCACAGATGTCATGAACTTTCCCCTCCTCGCCTTCAAGATCACCAAGGTTAGCATCCAGCACTGTGTTCTCACAACATAGGAATGATTTCAACTCCACCTTTACTCCTCATTCCAGACTCGGAGGGCTGTTTGCGAACTAATGATAGGTCTGGCTTCCTGCGCCCACCTGGCCACATCTGCCTGACGTTAATTAAAGGGAACAATTCTTTATTTGGATCATGAGCTGGAAAACCTCAACACTGAGATGCTGTGACTTTTTCCAAAATCAGATAGCAAGTACAAGAAGTTGACAGTTACCCCCTTTTCTTTCAAACTTTGCTTCATGGTTGAGAGATTGTGTGGTCACATGCATCTGTGTGTGTGTGTGTGACTGTGTGTGAGTACATGTGGGTCTGTGTGAGACACTGAGGATACATGTGGGAGTGTGTGTGTGCATTTTAATCAGTGTCTGTTGCTTTCTGATCTTAGCCACATGGGCACAGACCCTCGGGACCAGCCTGGGAAATGATAGTGGGTGCTGTGATGAGACAAACTTAACCTTCATCCCCAGCTCACTTCTCTGCTGCCTGACTCCAGGTGGAGACCGAAAGACCCAAGGCTCATGTTCCCAGACTCCGTCAGCAAGAGGCGGCCATGTGATGAAGTTCTGGAGGGTGAGACCCTGCAAGGTCTAGGCTATGTTGTGGTCACAAATTAAGCCTGACATGTTAGTAGTTTAGCCCAACAGGGCTCACTTCTCACTCATGCTGTGGTCTCTGCTGCCCAGGGTCCCTCAGGGATGCTGGCTGATGGGGCTTTACCGTTCTGCAGCTGCCCCGTCTAGAACACACCGTTTCTGAGGCCACCACTGAAAGGAAGAGGAAGATGGAGGAATTTCAGGCTTTTGACTGCCATGGCTGTCATATGCCACGTTTGCTCACTGCCTATGAGAAAGAACTGGCATTCCAACCTAATTACCAGGACAGTTAAGAATGTAGGGAATGGATTTTGCAATGTCCTGGATAAGCACTAATTACCACAAAGATGTAACTATAATGCTGGGGTCTGGGGTTACTTCTGGACAAACATTTCCTTTCCTGATAAAAGAGCCAAACACGATCCTTTCCCTCTAAGTCATGCATGGGCTTGATGGCTGGTGCTGTGGCAGCCTTCACGGGACTGTGACCCAGCAGAGCAACATGCTGAGGACTACGGAATGCAAAGAGCCTTGGTGCCATTGGTGAGCCGCTGTGTTGATCCTGGCTTGTTGACTCCAGGTGTTCTATTCTCTGAGAAGCTCGGCCCTGTTTGTTTAGGCCACTGTTAAGCTGCACGTGCTGTTACTTGCATATAAACTCAAAGCAGATATGGAGGCTTTGAAGAGAAGTTTGGATTTGAGAAACTAATTGTAACAAAAATTATACAACGGGAGAGGGGGTAGGAAGAAAAGAGAGAGGAGTGGAGAAGATACTCCAGCTACAAGGTTCTGTTGAGAAAGAGTTGGTACAGAATTCCCGCTTTTTAGTAAAATGAGTGTCTATCCCATCAGGGCTTGTCCCAGCTAAGATCGCACTCTGCAAGGACAGTCATGGACCTTACAGCTCTGTTGTGACTGGTAGAAAGTTTCAAAGTCTTCATCACCAATACACCATCCCAGGCTTCTGAACAATAAGAGGATGTCCCTGGGGGCCTTGGGACCCTAAGGTAGAGACAACGTCCACTTGACCCTTCTTCATCTCTCCATCTTCGCTAAGCCACAGTCCCAAACAGAGCCAGGCTAGGGCGATTCTGCTCTCAGCAAACGTTTTTCAAAACTCTCACATCCTTATCCACTCACAGACGTGGGACGACACAAATGAGATGCTCGGTTATCTGATCTCGGATTAATGACAAGTCTTTCCTGTATATAACTGTGCCCACCTCCCACTTCCTCTTCCTGTTTGGCCATGTTGTGCACAGGTGGACCTGACCGGGACCCCATGCACAAGACTTTCAGCTTCCTGTCCACATCCGCTGGGAGATCAGATTCCAAGGATGAGGGACATGGGCGTCTCCGAGCGTCTGACTGTGGCAGCCCCTTCCTTCCCGGTGTGGAGTGTGGATGCAGGCTCAGCCCAGGTGATCCTATAGGAAGACAGCTTCCTTCTCTGCTCAGTGAGAGGAGAGGAGGTTAGAGACCACTCCCCCCACCACACACACACACACGCCTTCCGGCCTGAGGCTTCCCCACACCCCTCTGGAAGCCCCTGGCCCTGTGCAACTCCCTTTGGTGCCTGTCATCCCCCTTCTCTCTGCTACCCAAGCCCGGAACCAGAGGGAGCTTCTATTTGCCCATTTCAGGGTCACGTGGTAAAGCTAATCAGGCAGAAGAGTCAGGGTTGGTGGTAGGATGGTGTTCAGAAAGAGATCAGAAGTGAAGATTAGGAAAACCAGGTGCAGACACTGCTCTGACACAGGCCAGGGCCCTGACCCATCCAGTTCCCTCACTTGTTGGGCATGCGTGTTCTCATCTAGAGAATAATGGTTCTAAAGGACTGAAAGTCCCTTCACTGTTCCCCTGAAACTGTCAAAACATTGTTAGTCAACTGTGAAAGTGAAAGTCACTCAGTCGTGACCGCCTCTTTGCGACCCCATGGGCTATACAGGTCCATGGAATTCTCCAGGCCAGAATACTGGAGTGGGTAGCCTTTTCCTTCTCCAGGGGGATCTTCCCAACCCAGGAATCAAACCCAGATCTCCAGCATTGCAGGAGGATTCTTTACTAACTGAGCTACTAGGGAAGCCCCAGTAGAAAATAAAAAGTTTAGAAAAATATAGACATAAAATTTTTTCATGGAAAAATTAACATTTCATTAACTTAACAAAAGGACATGTGATAGAGCATCTTAGAATCCCATGATAAAGATAGCTTTTTCCTTTGTGACAAAATGTAGCCCTGGAAATTGTATTAGAAATAGCTGTTTATAAGTAAAATAGGTATTTTATAAGTAAAATAAAATGCAAATGTGATCTATACAGTCACCAATTTAGGGTGGCAAATAAAATATGAAAAGTATTTAAAAATATTGTTAAAAGGATCATATTCCACAAATATAAATCTCCAAAAATATTTTATAATAAAGTTTGGAGATTAAAAAAAATAACTAAATCACTCCTTTTAGGAGTTAGTAGTTGCAAATTTTCAAATGTGTTTCTTAGCAAGCTGCACCTTTGGAAACGAGGGGCCTCTCTGAACTTGCCCCGAACCTCCCTGAGCTCTCCCTGAGATGCTGGAAGTTTCCAGAATGTCCCCCTTGCCTCTGACTCCACCGATGTCACAGCTTTCCCCTGACTCCTGGAGATCTTCGGTGGATGAACTATCCCCACATCTGCTGTTTGACTGCAGCGCATTTGCTCTGTGCACACACAGCTCATTGTTTTATTCTTTCCTCTTGAACCACAGTCAAGCCTTTCACAGGGGTGAAACACAAAGGCCCCTGCAGGGCTGCTGTTCATCACACACACCCAGGAGCCTCGAGGTGTGACAGTCATCGGTGCCCAGCAGACCAGGAGGCACCCACCCGAGTCTGCAGTTCTGCACTGCTCTGGGAGCGTGTCTTACAACTGAACAGGAGGGAGCGGCCAGGGAGCTGCCCCTTCGATATCTTCTGTCTCTACAGGTTTTAATTGGGCACCCAGAGGCATAGAAATGATTTCTTTTCAGTAGTAAAAGAATCTCTAAACAGATAAGCCTCCATCCCCCAGGGGAGCTGAAGGAACAAGAGTGTGAAGTGAACTCTGGTAGGAATGCAAGCCGGTAACTTGTGATCCCCGGAGTTGAAAAGTTTAGGGTCATCTCGGTCTATGGAAGACAGCTAGGTAAGTCGCACCTGTCAGCGAATTGTCATGTATCCTACTTTATGGACTGACTAGCTACTTATTTCCCATGAGCAGATGGCTCAAATGAACTCAGAGATTAGGCCTAGAGAAAATTATTTTGACAATCTAAGTCCCAGTAAACAAGAAATTCCGTGAAGGGAGTTGCTGCTGCTGCTGCTGCTGCTAAGTCACTTCAGTCGTGTCTGACTCTGTGCGACCCCATAGACGGCAGCCCACCAGGCTCCCCTGCCCCTGGGATGCTCCAGGCAAGAACACTGGAGTGGGTTGCCATTTCCTTCTCCAATGCGTGAAAGTGAAAAGTGAAAGTGAAGTCGCTCAGTTGTGTCCAACTCTTAGCAACCCCATGGACTGCAGCCTGCCAGGCTCCTCGGTCCATGGGATTTTCCAGGCAAGAGTACTGGAGTGGGGTGCCATTGAAGGGAGTTAACACTCCACATATGGTCAGAATCTTACAAATACTAATTCTTCCTCCTGTATTGTTGTTCATTCACTAAGTGCTGTTCAACTCTTTGTGACCCCATGGACTCAGCACATCAGGCTTCCCTGTCCTTCACTGTCTCCTGGAGTTTGCTCAAATTCATGTCCGTGAGTTGGTGATGCTACCTAACCATCTCATCCTCTGCCACCCTCTTCTCCTTTTGCCCTCAATCTTTCCCAGCATCAAGGTCTTTTCCAGTGAGTTGGCCCCTCCCATCAGGTGGCCGAAGTGTTGGCGCTTCAGCTTCAGCACCAGCCCTTCCAATGAATATTCAGAGTTGATTTCCTTAAAGAGATAGATACATAGCCCCCCCCCCCACCCCCCCCCACACACACAGATTGTCATGCGAGGCCATGTGTAGGGTAACCTGGACTGGTAGGGAGGTGGTAGATGTGTTTCCTAAGACGAGGCAGTACTGCCTACTATCCTTCTGTAATGTGACCTTGCTCTTCTCCCCCACTGAGAAACAGAGTCCCCTGGTCCTTCTTGAATCTGAGTAGGGCCCATGATCTTTCTTGACCAACAGAACGTGGCCAAAATGATGCTGTGTACCTTCCCAAGCTGAGCCTAAAATCTGTAGTGTTTGCCATTTTCAACTCTCCCTCTTGGAAGTCAGGTACCAGAAAAAAAACCCAGCACTCTAGATGCTATCATGCTATGAGCAAGCCCAGAGCAGCCAATGAGAATGGGTGGCTTGAGGAAGAGGACGTCCAAGTGCCAGACCTGCAAATGAAGTATCCTAGGACCTGCCAGGCCAATCCAGGCAGCCAAATCCAGCCTACTGAGTGATCCCAACCAGTGTCATCTGAGTCAGAGAGGTCACCTACCTGAGACTCCTGACCCATGTAATCCAGAACAAACAAGATGATGGCAGCTTGAAGCCACAAATTTGAGACTGATAATTTTTTTTATGCAGGAGTAGATTAATCAAGTTTTGCAGAGTAAATTTGAGAAAGAGTAAACTAATTTCACTTCTCCATAGGATCTTTTTTCTAGCTTCTCCAAATTCTTAAAACAATGAGTTTACATTCAAATGTAAGTAACCTACTATATAGCACAGGGATCTATTTCAATATTTTGTAAAAACCAATAGTAGGAAAGAATCTGAAAAATTATATATATATATATACACACACATATATAACTGAATCACTTTTCTGTACACCTTCAACTAATACAACATTGAAAATCAACTATTCATCAATTTTTTCAAAAAATGATGTGTTCATAATAGAATATTTGCTATCAAAAGTTGGAAATGCCTTAAATGTATTTTTAATAAATCTAAGTACTTTTGCCAAAGAAAGTTAAAAAAAATTTTAAAGTAGTCCACAGATATTGTCAAAGGATCTGGGGATTCATTTACTTAGCAAGGATTTGATAAGGATTTTTTCATATTAAGCATTTTTGTATATATTGATATATATGTGTGTGCTCAGTCACTTCAATCATGTCTGACTCTTTGTGACGCTATGGACTGCAGCCCACCAGGCTCCTCTGTCCATGGGATTCTCCAGGCAAGAATACTGGAGTGGGTTGCCAGGCTCTCCTCCAAGGGATCTTCCTGAACCCAGGGGTCAAACCCGGGTCTTCTGCATCTCCCACATTACAGGTGAATTCTTTACCCACTGAACCACCAGGGAAGTCTTATACTGATATATATCGTATGTATTATTATATATATTTCATATATCATCCCCATCTACAGGGAGCTTAAAATCTGACAGTATAGGCTAGGCATATACACATGGAATGTTAATAAATTATAGTCAAAGCTGTGGTTTTTCCAATAGTCAAGTATAGATGTGGGAGTTGGACTATAAAGAAGACTGAGCAATGAAGAACTGATGCCTTCAAACTGGAGTTCTGGAGAAGACTCTTTAGAGTCCCGTGGACAGCAAGGAGATCAAACCAGTCAATCCTAAAGGAAATCAACCCTGAATATTCACTGGAAGGGGTGATGCTGAAGCTGAAACTCCAACACTTTGGCGACCTGATGCAAAGAGCCAACTTATTGGAAAAGACCCTGATGCTGGGAAAGACTGAGGGCAGGAGGAGAAGTGGGGTGACAGTGGATGAGATGCTTGGATGGCATCACTGACTTAACAGATATGAGTTTGAGCAAATTCCAGGAGTTAGTGGAGGACATAGAAGCCTGGTGAGTTGCAGTCCATGGGGTCATAAACAGTGGGACATGACTGATCAACTGATCAACTGAATGGCAACAATATATGACTGTAGCTAAGACGCGTCTAACTTCTCTTCTGGCCTTAAAATTCCATGAGCCATGGGGCTGGTATACAAGGACTGACCCTAGGGAAGACCCATTCAGGTCTTTGAGCATCCAAACCCGAAAACTGAACAGACAAGCTTATTGAATAGGGCTTTATTCCTCTGGCATCACATAAAGTCCATAGGCAGGCAGCCAAGGCCAGACACCTCTCCTATGCCTTCAGGACGCAGGAAACTCCCACTTCTTCCCCTGATTCTCAACAGGCAGCTTTTGTCCACATGCTCCCTAGATGGATGCACCACTTCCAGAGAATTTGCTCACATTTCCAGGCAGGAAGAAAGAAAAGGAAAGAATGCTCCAAAGGAAACGTCAGCTTCATGAGTCCCCTTTCATCAGGAAAGCAATGGCTTTCCTAGAAGCTTCACCTGTGAGCCTGCTCCGTAACTCTTCCTGGCCAGATCTAAGTGGCAGGCCTGTCCTCAGGTGCAAGAACTCCTGGGCATGCCCAGACAGACACGGAGTTTTGTTGATAAGGAAAACGGACTAGCTTGCCCTGGGAGTTGGAAGGAAAGAAGGGGAGAACGCACACCGGAGTCAACCAGAGTCCACCAGAGTCAGAAAATCAGCAGGTGAAACAGGTGTTTGGACGAGATGAAATGCAACGGACATATGGCAGAAAGAGTTGATGGGGGCTTCCCTCTTCCCTGGATGCTTTTGTGTACGAGAAAAGAGTACCCACAGACTCAACCTCAGGTAATGTTTAGACTTTGCTATTTGAAGCTGATTCTCTAACTCTGTTTGCTCAACATATTCTTCCCTAATTCTACTTCACATGCCATTTTGCTCTTCAGAGGCTTAACTCCAAGATCTCTATTTCCCAGACTCCCCTGCTGCCAGAGCTCAGGTGGTAGCTTAGTTCGTGCCAATCAGACACACTCTTTCAAGTCGTGCATTCAAAGTTGAGCTGAGGGGGAAGCAGGCAGCAGTCTGCTCTGGAGACAGCATGAATCCACGGCTCTCCAATTGACAGGTGGCTCCCTGGGCAGCCACTTCTATAGCTTGATAGGAGAACTTTCCTGAAGCTCACTAAGAATGTATTCCCCAGCAGCCCTCGTGATTCTGCTGTCTGTCTAATAACAAGTAAATTCCTTTCTAAGTTGGCTGGAGTGACTCCGCTTTCTCTAACTGAAAACCGACCACAGCATCCCAGAGACCGCAACCCTTCAGCCTCTCCCTCTCACTAGCTGAGTGACCGTGGAAAACTTACTTTTTTGTCCAAGCCACGACTTCTTTTCTCTAAAGTGGAGTTCTTGTGTGGGTTGATTATAATCACATGTAATCATTAACAGAAACTGCTAATTAAAACCATGAGATATCACCTCACACCTGTCAGAATGGCTATCATCAAAAAGAACACAAATAACAAATGTTGGCAAGGATGTGGAATAAAGGAACACTTGTGTACAGTTGATGAAAATGTAAATTGTTACAGTCACTGTGGAAAATAGTATGGATATTTCTCAAAAAACTGAAAATAGAACTATAATACTATATGATACAACAATTCCACTCCTGGGTGTATAGTTTTAAAAATCCATGAAAACACTAATTTGTGTGTGGTGCCACATGCATCCCAACATTCATAGCAGCATTATTTACAGTTGCCAAGATATGGAAACAATCTAAATTTCCATCAACAGATGAAAGGATAAGGAAAATGTGGTACGTATGCATAAACATACACACACACATATACATATACATAGGGGACTTCCTGGGTGGCTCAGTGGTAAAGAACCCTCCCACAGTGCAGAAGTCACAGGAGATGTGGATTTGATCCCTGGGTTGAGAAGATCCCCTGGAGGAGGGCATGGCAACCCACTCTGGTATTCTTGACTGAAGAATCTCATGGACAGAGGATCCTAGCAGGCTATCCTTTATAGGGTCACGAAGAGTTGGACATGACTGAAGCAACTTAGCACATATGCATATACATATAAACCTTCCTTATAACATCTTTTCCTCCAAAGGGAATATTTCTTCTCCAATGTTACCTATTATTTGAGACAATGGAAACAGTCTTAGACTATAGTTTGATAAGGAGCTTAGAGTCTTACCAATCGGATTTGAATCTGCTCTGCTCTGCACTTGCTTTCTGACCTTAGATCCCTCTGAAATATGATGATCTCAACTGTAAAATGGGAACAATAATAGTCCTGTCACATAAGATGTTGTGAATGTCCAATGAGTTGACAAATATGTTGGAACACTTGATAGGGTCAGTCCAGGGAAGCCTTCAGTGAATGTTGTGGTCAACATCAACATCACCATGAGCATCTTTGACATCAGTGGCAGCATCAACCCCAGCATCATTGTCATTGCCAGTGTCGTATCCTCTTTGTCATCATAGTGATCTCATGATTATTAGGCCCCTGCTATTTTTCTTTCAATTGTGTGACATGGTTTCATTTTATGGAAATAATTTCTTATCTATAGAATGTTATTTATTTAAATAAATTTATTATTTAAAAAAGAAATAACAATTTCTTCCCAAGACCTTGGAAAAATAGAATACATTTAATTTGTGAAAAAGTTTTATCAACTAAGGTGCCACCTAGTAAGATCTATTGCTGTTCAGTTGCTCAGTCATGTCCAATTCTTTGCAACCCCATGGACTGTAGCACGCCAGACTTCCCTGTCCTTCACTATCTCCCAGAGTTTGCTCAAACTCATATCCATTGAGTCAGTGATGCTATCTAACTATCTCATCCTCTGCCATCCCCTTCTCCTTTTGCCTTCAATCTTTCCCAGCATCAGGGTCTTTTCCAATGAGTTGGCTCTTCACATCAGGTGGCCAAAGTATTAAGATCTGGGGTCACAATTGCTCTGATTTCCCTCATCATTTCCAAGCTTGCATTATTCAAAACACATTTTAAAGGAAACACAAGAGACAGTGGTTTGGCTAGAGAAGGAGCTAGGGCTCCTTCTGAACAGAGATTGAGATGAAGTCTTACAGATATATTGTTCCCCAGGAGCACCACATCACTCCACCCCCAGGACAACTCTCCAAGGTAGAATTTATTAACCCCATTTTGCAAATGAGGAAAAGAAGCTCAAAGAGATCAAGGAATACTCCCAAGATCACAGAACTGGTAAATCACAGAGCCCAGTCCTCTCTCCTTCTCCCGCATAGCTCTTCACTTTTGGCAATAGGAGGGCTCTAAATCTCTAGATTCAGTCACTTCTGCCTTTTGAAAACCAGGAATTAATCCTCGCGCCTATGGGAATGCTCTGAGAGCAGAGATAACTGTGCAATATATCCTTATGTATATTTTCTGTGCATCTCCACCTCCACCTGGTCTAGAGCTATAAGTCAATCTCATAGCCACTAAGCTAAATTCCCAGGGTGCTCTTAAGATAGAGAAATTCCAGCAGTAAATAGCAAAACTGTTAGGCGAGATTAAACTTGCCAAAGTGATTTGAGCAGAGCTGAGAAAAGTGGACCCCCTTGAAATGATACGCTATCAGCCAACAGTAACATAACCCTGGAAACGAACCATTCCGTTATTATTCAACACGCAGAACACGTGGTAAGAAGACTCGGCCAAAATCTAGCATCAACAGAGGGTGTGGAAACTGTGAGCTGCTCTTAATTTACTTTTCATTCTCTCTCTCCATTTTTCTTTCCCCCAATAAAATAATCATGTGGGGAATTCCCCGATTTTGACGTTTGAAATCTACGGGGTCTGTCTGAAAGTGACTAATGATAGTGCAGGCCCTGAGCTCAAGACAGTGATCAGAGAGAAGGAAGGGAGCAGAGGAGAGCGTGGCAGGCGAAGTCACAGGGGGTCAGATGCAGGATGCAGGTGGGGATCGTCGCAGACATGGGGAGGCGACTGGGTCTCATTCATTTTTTTCCTATGACAGCTGAAAACTGGAAAACAAATGCTGTGGGGGACTTAGTTTTTCTAGGGAATTGATAGTTTTTTTAAAAATCCCGACACTTGCTGAGGCAGGTCAATTTTTTGTTTGTTTCTGACTAAAACTTCTGAAGGCTACACAGGCCTTCATCCCTTCTTGAAGGCTCTTTGGTTTCGGCTAAACACAAAACAATTCTAAGCAAATAGTGCACACTCTGGCCTGTTTTTACAACTTCTGTCTTTGTCTTGAAGAAGCTGACGTTGTGATAAGTATTCACTTTAGCTTATAATCCTATGGCCAGGTGGATGATTTAATTACAAAATCATTCAGAAGTCTGGAACAACTCCAGGAAGGCAGACTGGCCTGTTTGCTTCTCTTTTCAGCCCGTATTTTCTATTGTCACCAGCATCGTGTCTTAAAATAACAGAGCACTTCCCGTTTGCTCAGGCTTTGTCTCCCAGTCTGGGCCAGGGGCCGAGCCCTGTGTACACGGAGGCTCCCAGGAAGGCTGTCGCTTGCTGTGAACCACCCCTCTGGGTCTGACTTGTTCTTTTCTCTCCTGGAGGCTTGGAACATCCTTTTGTAACAGGGAAGAACAAATCTGACTCCATGTGAAATCTATTTCTTTTATTTAAACCCTCATGTTCTGTTGCCTGTGCTGAGTCATGCTGACTCTGCACCTTTTGTAAAAGAATGTTGCCTACAGCTTGAAATATACAGAAGAACCTATTCTCCAGGCTCAAATCTTTAAAGGTATAACTCTTTCCCATTCATATGGAGATAAAAAGTTTCAGCAAAGAGAATAGCGTTTTCCTTGTTAGAGGTTTACAGGAGTATCTTGACCTGACCAACGTGGACAGCTCCAAGAACAAAGGATTCCAAACAAAGGATTCCAAACGAAGGATTGCCACAACCAATCACACCCCTCCTTCACCTTGTCTTTCAAAATGCTTTGTTGAAACCTCATGGGTTTTTTCAGAGCTTTGGGTGGCATGTGAGGCCCTCCAATAAACCTTTCTCTGCTCCAGGTTGTTTCCATGAGTTTTCCTGTCTTTCCTGAGGGAAAGTGCTTCCAAAATATGAAGTTATGTCATTTTATATGCATCTGGGTCTTTGTCCTGTATATTTCATATGGATTATTTCTGTAATCACAAGAGGCAGGATTTATTTGAAGAAAACTAATAACTGAGACAAGGTGATTGCACTTCTTCAATCCTCAGCTTTCTGGCAATCATTTAACCTTTGGGTTAATACTCCATTCCACTTTCCTTGTGTAGAAACTGTTAAACAGTTATCCGTTCATTGCTCATCCATTTTCAAACATTTATCCAGTAATAGCTTTGTCCAGATATATTCCAGATAAATAAAGCCTATTAATGTCACAGGGAGATTAGTGGATCCCTAGGTGTTTGAACCCTTCATTAGTGACATATTTGGGAAGGTTTTGAGACCATCCCCTCACACAGTAACCATGACTCAGTGGAGAGACCCCCACTTGGAAGAGTGGGGTAACCAGTCACTGAAACAACCACCCTCTCTGAACACTTGCCGAGTACCTGCCCTGGGGCAGTGCAGAGAGGATTCCCACATTTATGGGTCAAGAGACCAAAATCAGACAACACCCTTCCTTTGATTGGACTTCCCTGGTGGCTCAGACGGCAAAGTGTCTGCCTGCAACGCAGGAGACCTGGGTTCAATCTCTGGGTAGGGAAGATCTCCTGGAGAAGGCAACCCACTCCAGTATTTCTGCCTGGAAAACCTCATGGACAGAGGAGCCTGGTAGGGTACAGTCCATGGGGTCGCAAAGAGTAGGACATGACTGAGTGACTTCTCTTCCTTTGATTAATTTGCATCTGGAACTGACACAGGGCCATTCAAGAGAATGAGTGGTGATGACCTGCCCTGTGGAAAAGATGACTTTCCGTGTGGTCTGAGGAATTCTCTTGGGAGGTAGGGGTCTGGAAAGGCAGTTCCCACTGCCCCCTCCCCTCCACTGAGATCCGACGTCACCCACCGGGCGTGGGGTCCTGATGGTGTTTCGGTCTGGAAGGCAGCGTCCTTCCCAGTGGCCTGCACTGCCTCCACTGCTAGGCTTTGAGGGGGAGTTCTTTGAAGTGCTGCAGACAGAGGGTCTGTGGACACGTGAGCGCTTCAGCAGGGAGGAGGCTCACCCACTGCACCCGGGGCAGGCAAGTCAGGGAGCACAGGGGCCAGGCGGGGGCGGCTTTTGTCACCCATCTTGGTGGTGACGGCACAACAGGGAGCGGAGGGAACCCCAGACAGGCCCACCTCCTATGCCCGACCACGTCCCCGTCCCACCTCACCCGAGTCCAGCAAAGGCATGCCTCTCCTTTCTGGGCTCAGTGGTTCCTCCTCTTAAAGGGCCTGGAGCGTATATCTGGACAAAGCTTTAATCTGAAAAGACACAGGTCCTCCCATGTTCGCAGCAGCACCATTTACAACAACCAGGATGTGGAAGCAACGTAAGCGTCCACGACAGAGAAACGGATAAAGAAGACATGGTGCAACGTACAATGGAATGCTACTCCGTCATAGAAAAGAATGAAATAAGGCCACTTGCAGCAAGAAAGACGGACCCAGAGGCTGTCATACTAAGGGAAGTTAAACCAGATAGACAAAAAGGCAAATATCAAATAATACTGCTTGTGAGTGGAATCTGGAAAGAAAAGACACACATGAACTTGTTCACAAAACATAAACAGACCCACAGTCCCAGAAGACAAAATTATGGTTACCAAAGAGGAAGGATGGGAAGCAATAAATTAGGAGTCTGGGATTAACAGATACACATCACTATATATAAAATAGGTAAACAACAAAGTCTTCCTGCATAACACAGGGACTATACGCAATATTTTATAATAACCTATGAGGAAAAAGGGGTTTGATTTAGGTCATACCTGAATGGTCTAGTGGTTTTCTCCACTTTCTTCAATTTCAGTCTGAATTTGGCAATAAGAAGTTCATGATCTGAGCCACAGTCAGCTCCCAGTCTTGTTTTTGCTGACTGTATAGAGCTTCTCCATCTTTGGCTGCAAAGAATATAACCAATCTGATTTCAGTGTCGATCATCTGGTGATGTCCATGTGTAGAGTCTTCTCTTGTGTTGTTGGAAGAGGGTGTTCACCAAGAGAAATATCAATAACCTCAGATATGCAGATGACACCACCTTTGTGGCAGAAAGTGAAGAAGAACTAAAGAGCCTCTTGATGAAGGTGAAAGAGGAGAGTGAAAAAGTTGGCTTAAAGCTCAACATTAAGAAAACTAAGATCGTGGCATCTGGTCCCATCACTTCATGGCAAATAGATGGGGAAACAGTGGAAACAGTGGCTGACTTTATCTTTCTGGGCTCCAAAATCACTGCAGATGGTGATTGCAGCCATGAAATTAAAAGAAGTTTACTCCTTGGAAGGAAAGTTATGACCAACCTAGACAGCATATTGAAAAGCAGAGACATTACTTTGTCAACAAAGGTCTGTCTACTCAAGGCTATGGTTTTTCCAGTGGTCATGTATGGATGAGACATTTGGACTATAAAGAAAGCTGAGCACCGAAGAATTGATGCTTTTGAACTATGGTGTTGGAGAAGACTCTTGAGAGTCCCTTGGACTGCAAGGAGATCTAACCAGTCCATCCTAAAGGAAATCAGTCCTGAATATTCATCGGAAGGACTGAAGTTGAAGCTGAAATGCCAATACTTTGGTCACCTGATGCGAAGAGCTGACTCGTTGGAAAAGACCCTGATGCTGGGAAAGATTGAAGGCAGGAGGAGAAGGGGACGACAGAGGATGAGATGGTTGGATGGCATCACTGACTCAATGGACATTGGTTTGGGTGGACTCCAGGAGTTGGTGATGGACAGGGAGGCCTGGCGTGCTGCGGTCCATAGGGTCGCAAAGAGTTGGACACAACTGAGCAACTGAACTGAACTGATGAGGAAAAAGAATCCAAAGAAGACTCTGAATATATGTCTGAATGACTTGTTGTACACTTGAAACTAACACAACATTGTAAATCAACTATATGTCAATAAAAAATAAAAATAATAAAAATAAAGCAAAACCAGATTTAAAAAAAGACCCAAGGGCTCCCAGGGCTTACCTGATGGCTCAGTGGTAAAGAATCCACCTGTAATACAGGAGACGTGAGTTTGATTCCTGGGTGGGGAAAGAAATGGTCACACACGCCCATTTTCTTGCCTGGGAAATCCCATGGACAGAGGAGCCTGGAGGGCTACAGTCCATACAGTCGCAAAAGAGGCAGACATGCCTGAGTGACTAAGCTTGTGTCTGGGAGGGGACCCAGGAGTCACAGGGCCACCAGCCCCAGGAATGTGGGCACAGTGTTCATGGCCACTTGCTATGGGGCCTGGAGCACCTGGGCCACGGGTTTGTCATCAGAGAGGAGCGAATTCCAAAGAGCCTCCTGATCTGACGTTCTGTGACGCTTGTGTCACTGTTGTGCCAAAAGCATTCACCCCAGGAAGATAAACAGAGGAGAAATCCTTCTATTAGGAGCCCGTAAATTTCTGCTTCAGGTGAGCCACAAAGGGCATTCATTCTTTCAGCCTCAGAAGCAAACTTGTCTGCCGTTTCCATTTGTCAAAAGCCTCCTGGACCGACAGACGACAGACGTTATCAGCAGGCACTGGGAGGCCAAGGTTTCTCCCCAAATTCCAGACACAAGGGAGGGGTGTGCACACAAGCAAGCAGCTGAGCTCTTAGACCCAGCAAGCGATTGAAAACAGTGTCAGCCTCCCCATTTCAAAGGAAACCCATGTAACCAACCAGTATCTGCAAGTACCTACACTAGAGATTAATGTGGTGACAGATTCGGGCTTTTCGGTGTCTGGGTTTAAAACCATGTCTCATGAATCTTGCTCACAGAATGTTTGTCAGGGAGTGTTTGCAAAGACTGATTTTCACCCATTATCAGAGTCAGTATTTACCTTTGAAGAAAACCAGCGGTCAGACCTGCCCAAGGAGGTGCTCAGCCAGTGAGCTTGGGTACTTCCTTAGACCATCCTTTAACTGATATGCTCTAGAAAGTGCTGGAATTTTTCCTTTTCTGTAGAAATGTCACCTAGCCTCAGGTGACCAGAAAACAGTCACCAACAGCAATTTCACCAATTAGCTTTAAGTGATGTCCGTGTTTTCTCCTGCATAGAACAACAGGCCTGTTGCATAAGCATACTTTCTGTGTCTGTTGATCTTTCTTCCTTTTCCTTCCCTTTCGTTTAAGAAAAGAAAAGCCCAGAGTCTGGAATAGTTGTGATTGTCCCCGAGCAAAACACGCTGCAGTTGTGGCCTTGGAGCAGGGAAGAAGAGCTTCTTCGCTGACCACCCCTCACCCCAGAGACATGTCCTCTGTGTTGGTCCAGGTGGGAGTCAGCAGCCACAGGCCAGATCACAGACACGGGGAGCCAGGAGGACCTAAGCCTGCAGACCTGCAGCCACGACAAGCAAATAAGCGGGTACTGCTGCCCCTAACTACGCACCTCCAAGAACCGCAGGTGAGTGCTCGGCCGTGTCCGCCTCTTCGTGAGCCCATGAACTGTAGCTGGCCAGTCTCCTCTGTCTATGAGCTAGCTTTCCAAGGAAGGTATACTGGAGTGGGTTGCCATTTCTTCCTCCAGGGGATCTTCCCGACCCAGGAATCGAACCTGAGTCTCTTACATCTCCTGCATTGGTGGTGGTGGTAGTTTAGTCTCCAAGTTGTGCGACTTGTGACCCCATGGGCTGCAGCCTGCCAGGCTCCTCTGTCCGTGGGATTCTCCAGGCAAGAATGCTCGAGTGGGTTGCCACTTCCTTCTCCATCCCCTGCATTGGCAGGCGGATTCTTTACCACTGCGCCACCTGGGAAGCAGGAGACTCAGGAGAAGCGGGTTCGATCCCTGGGTCAGGAAGATCCCCTAGAGGAGGGCAAGGCAACCCACTCCAGTATTCTTGCCCAGAAAATTCCATGGACAGGGTTCGCAAAGAGGCAGACTCGACCAAGCAACTAAACAGAAGCCCCCACCCCCGCCCCAGGCACTGCAGCCCCCACGATAATTTAAGAAGTCGATGGCGCCCATTTGGCACAGCCACTGGAAACAGAAGAGGGTGGGAACACGATAAGAAAACCCTTGCTTAATTAAAAGCAGATTTATAAAAGGCTGGACCTGTCAGGAAAATGACAAAAGCAGCTAACATTTTAAAACCAAGCCCTTCTCTCTGAAGAGATTCCTTCCAGCCCTGGTGGATTCGGGATGCTGCTGTTTCTCTTCCAAAAGTACTGAACCTCTGAGTCGGGGTGAGCCAAGTCCCTTCCCCGTTTTCAAGCAAGCGGATCCTTTTCCCCAAAGTGATCCCACTTCTTAAGCCCACTGCCAGGGATGAGGCACCCCAGGCTCCAGCCTAGACCCAGCTCCATCCAGAAACACGGGGACGGAGGGAAAAGCACAGGGGAGATTTTGTGGGAACAATGGACCTTTGATATGACTTAGTAAAATCAGCGCCTGTCGGAAGTCACTCCTCAGCCTGGATCGCTGCGGTCTTTGAAGGAACTGGGAAAATGGAATGGAGATAAATAAAATTTTAGTAAGGATCTGATGGCCATCTTCATCTCTTTGTAAAAAAGTATAAGTGAAAATGTTGTTCACTCAGTCGTGTCCGACTCTTTGCGACCCCATGGAGTATAGACCCCCAGGCTCTTCTGTCCATAAGGAATTGTACAAATTCTTTGCAACTCCAGAAGGCAGACTTGGGGCCAATGGGGAAAGTGTAAGAGGGCAGATTTCAAAGATGGCGGAGGAGTAGGACGGGGAGACCACTTTCTCTCCTAGAAATTCATCAAAAGAATAACTGTACGCAGAGCAAACTTCACAAAACAACTTCTGATCGCTAGCAGAGGTCACCAGGCGCCCAGAAAAGCAGCCCATTGTCTTCGAAAGGAGGTAGGACAAAATATAAAAGATAAAAAGTGAGACAAAAGAGCTAAGGACGGAGATCCGTCCCGGGAAGGGTCTTAATAGAGGATGTTCCCAGACACCGGGGAACCCTCGACCTGGCGGGCCTGGGGGAAGTGTTTGAATCTCAGAGGGCAACCTGACTGGGAGAGAAACAATAATAAAACCCACAGATTACGAGCCTAAAAGCAACTCCCAGCAGGAAAGTACCCCAGACACCCGCATCCGCCACCAGCAAGTGGGAGCGGAACGGAGAGGAGCGAGCGGCATTATTTGGGGCAGGGTTCGGGCCTGAGAGCCCTGTGGACAATCGGAGGGAGCTTTTGTGAGTTCCCAGCTTGAACTGTGGGAGAGCAAGAGAGAGAAAATTAACCGGCCAGAACACGCTGCCTGCGATTCGCAGAGCAAAGGGACCGAGATTCTGGATGGTCGACATCCGCCGGGAGGGTCGCGGCGAGACAAAGGGCACAGGCACCTGACCGGCGCAGGCGGGGACTGGGGCTAGGGACGCGGCGGGCAGAAGGCGCACGCACCGGACTGGCGCCGGCAGAATCTGAGACTGGGACCGCGAAGGGAGTGGGCGCGCGCACCCGGGGAGAGTGCGCCCGTCAAGCGTCAAGCCCCTGGCTGCCTGGACCGCTCTGACGGGGAGGGCACAGGGAGCAGGCGCAGATCTCAGTTCGGACCCTTGGCGGAACACCCGAGGGCTGGAACTGCGCGCAGCGCCGCTCCATATAGAACAGCTGGGAGCCCGAGCAACTCTAGCCCCTCCCTGCAGCGCGACGGAACTAGCTACCTGAATAAGAGTCCACCTCCGCCCGCTTGGGTCAGGGCGGAAATGAGGCCCTGAAGAGCCTGGCAAACAGAAGCCAAACCGCTTCAGAAGGAACTGGTGCAACAGATTAAAATCCCTGTAGGAAACACTGACCACACCACAAGGGTCCTGTAGATATCAAGAAGTGTAAGCTGGAACGAGGAGCTATCTGAAACTGAGCCGAACCCACACTGACCGCAACAGCTCCAGAGAACACATATATTTTTACTTTTTTTTTTCTTTCTTTCTTTCTTTTTTTTTTTTTTTTAAGCAGGGGAAAAAAAAAGAAAATTCTTTTTTTAGTTTTATTTTTTCTTTTTAATTTTTTCTCTTTTATTTTCCTTTAAAATTCCCTATTACTCCCCCATTACTCCTTACCATTCATTTTCATAAATTCTTACGATTTTTGTAGTTAGGGAAAATTTTTTTTCCTCTTTTTTTTCTCTTCTTTTTTTTTTTTCCCTTCTCCTCCTCTATTTTTTATTTTTCTTCTTCTCTTATTTCTTTTAAAGTCCTCTAGTACTCCTCTACTACTCCTTAATTATTCATTTTCAATACACTATAACCTTACAAAGAGGAGAGGAAAAAAGGAAAAAAAAAGAAGAGAAGCCTTATTTTTAAACCGAACCTCATATATATTTCTAAAATTTTTTGGGGGGTGTTTTTGTTTTTGTTTTTAATATAGTATTTTTATGAGTCTAACCTATACTCTAGATTTTTAATTTTTGTTCTTCAGTATATGATATAAACTGTAAACATTTAAGAATCCAATATTCAGTTTCCATTTTTATTCAGGAGTGTGGTGATTATTCTCTCCCAATCTTGACTCTCTGTTTTCTACCTCAGAACACCTCTATTTCCTCCTTTCCCCTTCTCTTCCCAAGTCAATTCTGTGAATCTTTGCTGGTGTCTGGGCTACGGAGAACACTCTAGGAACAGACGACTGCATAGATCTGTCTCTCTCCTCTTGAGTCCCCCTTTTTCTCCTCCTGCTCATCTCTATTTCCCTCTTCCCTGTCCTCTTCTTCATGTAACTCTGTGAACCTCTCTGGGAGCCCCTAACAGGGGAGAATCTTTTCGCCATTAACCTAGAAGTTTTATTATCAGTGCTGTATAGTTGGAGAAGTCCTGAGACTACAGGAAGAATAAAACTGAAATCCAGAGGCAGGAGATTTAAGCCCAAAACCTGAGAACACCAGAAAACTCCTGACTACATGGAACTTTAAGGAATAAGAGACCGTCCAAAAGCCTTCATACCTACACTGAAACCAACCAACACCCAGGAGCCAACAAGTTTTAGAGCAAGACATATCACACAAATTCCCCAGCAACACAGGAACATAGCCCTGAAAGTCAACATACAGACTGCCCAAAGTCACACCTAACACATAGCCCCATCTCAAAACTCATTACTGGGCACACCATTGCTCTTCAAAGAGAAGAAATCAAGTTCCACGCTCCAGAATACTGAAACAAGCTTCCCTAACCAGGAAACCTTGACAAGTCAACCGTCCAACCCCACCCACTGGGTAAAAACTCCACAATAAAAAGAAATCACAGACCTCCAGAATACAGAAAACCCACTCCAGACACAGCAATCTAAACAAGATGAAAAGGCAGAGAAATACCCAACAGGTAAAGGAACATGACAAGTGCCCACCAAGTCAAACAAAAGAGGAGGAGATAGGGAATCTCTCTGAAAAAGAATTTAGAATAATGATAATAAAAATGATCCAAAATCTTGAAAACAAAATGGAGTTACAGATAAATAGCCTGGAGACAAAGATTGAAAAGATGCAAGAAATGTTTAATAAAGACCTGGAAGAAATAAAAGAGAGTCAATTAAAAGTGAATAATGCAATGAATGAGATCAAAAACACTTTGGAGGGAACCAAGAGTAGAATAACGGAGACAGAAGATAGGATAAGTGAGGTAGAAGATAGAATGGTGGAAATAAATGAAGCAGAGAGGAAAAAAGAAAAAAGGATCAAAAGAAATGAGGACAACCTCAGGGACCTCTGGTACAATGTCAAACGCCCCAACATTCGAATCATAGGAGTCCCAGAAGAAGAAGACAAAAAGAAAGGCCACGAGAAAATACTCGAGGAGATAATAGCTGAAAACTTCCCTAAAATGGGGAAGGAAATAGCCACCCAAGTCCAAGAAACCCAGAGAGTCCCAAACAGGATAAACCCAAGGCGAAACACTCCAAGACACATAGTAATCAAATTAACAAAGATCAAACACAAAGAACAAATACTAAAAGCAGCAAGGGAGAAACAACAAATAACACACAAAGGGATTCCCATAAGGATAACAGCTGATCTATCAATAGAAACCCTCCAGGCCAGAAGGGAATGGCAGGACTTAATGAAAGTAATGAAAGAGAATAATCTACAACCTAGATTACTGTACCCAGCAAGGATCTCATTCAGATATGAAGGAGAATTCAAAAGCTTTACAGACAAGCAAAAGCTGAGAGAATTCAGCACCACCAAACCAGCTCTTCAACAAATGCTAAAGGATCTTCTCTAGACAGGAAATGCAGAAAGGTTGTATAAACGTGAACCCAAAACAACAAAGTAAATGGCAACGGGACCACACCTATCAATAATTACCTTAAATGTAAATGGGTTGAATGCCCCAACCAAAAGACAAAGATTGGCTGAATGGATACAAAAACAAGACCCCTATATATGCTGCCTACAAGAGACCCACCTCAAAACCAGAGACACATACAGACTAAAAGTGAAGGGCTGGAAAAAAATATTTCATGCAAATGGAGACCAAAAGAAAGCAGGAGTCGCAATACTCATATCAGATAAAATAGACTTTCAAATAAAGGATGTGAAGAGAGACAAAGAAGGACACTACATAATGATCAAAGGATCAATCCAAGAAGAAGATATAACAATTATAAACATATATGCACCCAACATAGGAGCACCGCAATATGTACGGCAAACGCTAATGAGTATGAAAGAGGAAATTAATAGCAACACAATAATAGTGGGAGACTTTAATACCCCACTCACAACTATGGATAGATCAACTAAACAGAAAATCAACAAGGAAACACAAACCTTAAATGATACAATGGACCAGCTAGACCTAAATGATATCTATAGGACATTTCACCCCAAAACAATCAATTTCACCTTTTTCTCAAGTGCACACGGAACCTTCTCCAGAATAGATCACATCCTGGGCCATAAATCTGGTCTTGGAAAATTCAGAAAAATTGAAATCATTCCAGTCATCTTTTCTGATCACAGTGCAGTAAGATTAGATCTCAATTCCAGGAAAAAAATTGTTAAAAATTCAAACATATGGAGGCTAAATAACACGCTTCTGAATAACCAAGAAATCATAGAAGAAATCAAAAAAGAAATCAAAATATGTATAGAAATGAATGAAAATGAAAACACAACAACCCAAAACCTATGGGACACTGTAAAAGCAGTGCTAAGGGGAAGGTTCATAGCATTACAGGCTTACATCAAGAAACAAGAAAAAAGCCAAATAAATAACCTAACTCTACACCTAAAGCAGTTAGAGAAGGAAGAAATGAAGAACCCCAGGGTCAGCAGAAGGAAAGAAATCTTAAAAATTAGGGCAGAAATAAATGCAAAAGAAACTAAAGAGACCATAGCAAAAATCAACAAAGCTAAAAGCTGGTTTTTTGAAAAAATAAACAAAATTGACAAACCATTAGCAAGACTCATTAAGAAACAAAGAGAGAAGAACCAAATTAACAAAATAAGAAATGAAAAGGGTGAGATCACAACAGACAACACTGAAATACAAAGGATCATAAGAGACTACTACCAGCAGCTCTATGCCAATAAAATGGACAACTTGGATGAAATGGACAAATTCTTAGAAAAGTATAACTTTCCAAAACTGAACCAGGAAGAAATAGAAGATCTTAACAGAACCATCACAAGCAAGGAAATCGAAACTGTAATCAAAAATCTTCCAGGAAACAAAAGCCGAGGACCAGATAGCTTCACAGCTGAATTCTACCAAAAATTTAGAGAAGAGCTAACACCTATCTTACTCAAACTCTTCCAGAAAATTGCAGAAGAAGGTAAGCTTCCAAACTCATTCTATGAGGCCACCATCACCCTAATTCCAAAACCAGACAAAGATGCCACAAAAAAAGAAAACTACAGGCCAATATCACTGATGAACATAGATGCAAAAATCCTTAACAAAATTCTAGCAAACAGAATCCAACAACATATTAAAAAAATCATACACCATGACCAAGTGGGCTTTATCCCAGGAATGCAAGGATTCTTTAATATCGGCAAGTCAATCAATGTAATACACCACATTAACAAATTGAAAGATAAAAACCATATGATTATCTCAATAGATGCAGAGAAAGCCTTTGACAAAATTCAACACCCATTTATGATTAAAACTCTCCAGAAAGCAGGAATAGAGGGAACATACCTCAACATAATAAAAGCTATATATGACAAACCCATAGCAAGCATCACCCTCAATGGTGAAAAATTGAAAGCATTTCCCCTGAAATCAGGAACAAGACAGGGGTGCCCACTCTCACCACTACTATTCAACATAGTCTTGGAAGTTTTGGCCACAGCAATCAGAGCAGAAAAAGAAGTAAAAGGAATCCAGATAGGAAAAGAAGAAGTGAAACTCTCGCTGTTTGCAGATGACATGATCCTCTACATAGCAAACCCTAAAGACTCTACCAGAAAATTACTAGAGCTAATCAACGAATATAGTAAAGTTGCAGGATATAAAATTAATACACAGAAATCCCTTGCATTTCTATACACTAACAATGAGAAAACAGAAAGAGAAATTAAGGAAACAATACCATTCACCATTGCAACAAAAAGAATAAAATACTTAGGAGTATATCTACCTAAAGAAACAAAAGACCTGTACATAGAAAACTATAAAACACTGATGAAAGAAATCAAAGAGGACACAAACAGATGGAGAAACATACCGTGTTCATGGATTGGAAGAATCAATATTGTCAAAATGGCTATTCTACCCAAAGCAATCTATAGATTCAATGCAATCCCTATCAAGCTACCAACGGTATTTTTCACAGAACTAGAACAAATAATTTCACAATTTGTATGGAAATACAGAAAACCACGAATAGCCAAAGTAATCTTGAGAAAGAAGAATGGAACTGGAGGAATCACCCTCCCTGACTTCAGACTCTACTACAAAGCCACAGTCATCAAGACAGTATGGTACTGGCACAAAGACAGAAATATAGATCAATGGAACAGAATAGAAAGCCCAGAGATAAATCCACGAACCTATGGACACCTTATCTTTGACAAAGGAGGCAAGGATATACAATGGAAAAAAGACAACCTCTTTAACAAGTGGTGCTGGGAAAACTGGTCAACCACTTGTAAAAGAATGAAACTAGAACACTTTCTAACACCATACACAAAAATAAACTCAAAATGGATTAAAGATCTAAATGTAAGACCAGAAACTATAAAACTCCTAGAGGAGAACATAGGCAAAACACTCTCTGACATAAATCTCAGCAGGATCCTCTATGACCCACCTCCCAGAATATTGGAAATAAAAGCAAAACTAAACAAATGGGACCTAATGAAACTTAAAAGCTTTTGCACTACAAAGGAAACTATAAGTAAGGTGAAAAGACAGCCCTCAGATTGGGAGAAAATAATAGCAAATGAAGAAACAGACAAAGGATTAATCTCAAAAATATACAAGCAACTCCTGAAGCTCAATTCCAGAAAAATAAATGACCCAATCAAAAAATGGGCCAAAGAACTAAACAGACATTTCTCCAAAGAAGACATACAGATGGCTAACAAACACACGAAAAGATGCTCAACATCACTCATTATTAGAGAAATGCAAATCAAAACCACAATGAGATACCATCACACGCCAGTCAGGATGGCTGCTATCCAAAAGTCTACAAGCAATAAATGCTGGAGAGGGTGTGGAGAAAAGGGAACCCTCTTACACTGTTGGTGGGAATGCAAACTAGTACAGCCACTATGGAAAACAGTGTGGAGATTTCTTAAAAAACTGGAAATAGATCTGCCATATGACCCAGCAATACCACTTCTGGGCATACACACCGAGGAAACCAGATCTGAAAGAGACACGTGCACCCCAATGTTCATCGCAGCACTGTTTATAATAGCCAGGACATGGAAGCAACCTAGATGCCCATTAGCAGATGAATGGATAAGGAAGCTGTGGTACATATACACCATGGAATATTACTCAGCCGTTAAAAAGAATTCATTTGAATCAGTTCTAATGAGATGGACGAAACTGGAGCCCATTATACAGAGTGAAGTAAGCCAGAAAGATAAAGAACATTATAGTATACTAACACATATATACGGAATTTAGAAAGATGGTAACGATAACCCTATATGCAAAACAGAAAAAGAAACACAGAAGTACAGAACAGACTTTTGCACTCCATGGGAGAAGGTGAGGGTGGGATGTTTCAAAAGAACAGCATGTATATTATCTATGGTGAATCAGATCACTAGCCCAGGTGGGATGCATGAGACGAGTGCTCGGGCCTGGTGCACTGGGAGGACCCAGAGGAGTCGGGTGGAGAGGGAGGTGGGAGGGGGGATCGGGATGGGGAATACATGTAACTCAATGGCTGATTCGTGTCAATGTATGACAAAACCCACTGAAATGTTGTGAAGTAATTGGCCTCCAACTAATAAAATAAAATTAAAAAAAAAAAAAAAAAAAAGAGGGCAGATTTCTGATAAACAGGACTTTCCATGTCTCAGACAGGACATGGTGGGTGGTTAGGCAACCTGGCTCTGGATGTGTGGAGAGAGAGATCAGAGACCCGTTTCCAAAGCCTGAGGAGGGGGCCTTACACTGGGGACAAGGGAAATGGGACTAAATCAACATCTAAAAATTCCTCTATTCTGAATTACTGCACGATGTGCCCTAGAAATGTTTATTTGCTCAGAAATTTGGAAAACAACTGTTGCACATTGTACTGTTTATTTGTCAAATCTGTTTCTGAATAAAAATCCATTTGATAAGGGAAAAGCCTTTTAAGGCTCTCTGCCTGTCTGAGAACATCATTATTTCCTCAGTGAATCGTAAACTACGCTCATGGACAGCATTCTCCCTCCTGGTGCCGAGAAGTACAATCCACAGAGGGAGGCCTTTTCTTAAATAAAACTGGTGTTTCCAGTTGGCAAAACATTATTTTGCTACTAAAGAAATTGATTTCTTAAGATGTTGTGATTAATTGTGTCTATAAAACAGAACATCCATCAGAGACAAACTATTTTTCCCTTCAGAAAATTCGTACAAATTCTGACAGTGTCATTGACGACTCCGGACACTCTATCCATAGGCACCTTGTCTTTCACGGTATATCTGAGCTCACTTTCCACTCTGTCTTCTCCAGGCTCTTGGGAGATGGATAATCGACCTGATAATCGAGACGAAAGTTCTCCCCTTCACCTGCTCTGCAGAGAGGAGCCCTCTGGGGAAAACAATGAAAGGTGATTCGCTTCCAAGGTGACCTTGTTGGTGGGTCCTGCTGGCCTAACCATCCAAACAGATCCAGAATCCTAGCTCTCTTCTCCACATTTGCAGCTGAGTCCCTGACCCCATCTGGGCGACTGCTCTATCCCAACGATGTTCCTGCAGTGGCACCTCCTGGGGCTGTGCGCACAGCCTGTGAGCAGCACCCCATAACACACCCTCACCTTTCACTCGGATTATTGCAGCTGCCTCCTATCCAGGCTGCCTGACATCATCTCACCCCCTTTCCGTTTATCCCAAACATAGCAGCCGCGGGGTCCCGTTAAAACCCAAGTCAAATCACAGGCCTCCACATCTCCATCCTCTGAATGCCCAGAGGAGTGATCTGCTTTGGAGCACCTAGCGTTGGCTTTTTCTACCCTCACTGGAGGCTCCCTCAACTCACTCACCATTGCTCTTTTAGAATCACCCCCAAAGCCCATGACCTACACTCCCGTCTCAGTTGTGGTGTCAGCTTCTGGGGAAGCCCAGTCTAAGACGGGCCCATCGACAGCAGGTGTAAGTCACCACACAGGCATGAGATACATAAAAATCACAGATACGAGCCCCAGATGGTCCAGAAAACACGAAGAGTTATTAAAAGTCTCTCCACTGACTGGGAAAAAACTCGGACCCGGCACAATGGCGGACCAGTTGTAAAAACAGTTTAAAGTATTTGCATGCTTCCAGCCTTGCCCCTGAAAATGCAATGCTTTCTAGTCCTGTTCTGTGAAGACTGACTTCCTGAATTCCTATGCTCATTGATCTTTTTAGACTCTGCCGCTGTAAGATAAGTTCACATGTATAGCTCAGAATCCTGTGTTCATCCAGCTCTTAGGCATCACCCACAGAAGAGAGTCAAGCTCCAGGCATGCGACATGTAGGGTGGCTGGGATGGCGGGTGTCCACCCTGGGAAGTGGACCCTGCAGACAAAATGAAAGCGAAAATTAAGAACTGAAATGTACATAGGATGGGTTACATAAGAAATCCTGTGTAAGATTCATGGACACAACCACTCATTATATAATGACCCAGCCTTCTTCAAGTGATGATCTCATCCCTAGGGGCGGGGGCTGGACTGGTTTCCTTGCTTTTGCCTTCATGGTGTGTGCTCTGTGAAAAACCGCGTCTAATTGCATCTGTGTTCCTCTCCAGAATGGCATCTTCCTGAGAGTTGATGCAGTTCTCACCCACCAACTTCACACCCCAGGGACATTCATGAGATACTGGTTGGGTGAAAGAAGGATGGATGGATGGATGGACGATTTCCAACTGGTTTTCTCTCTGTCTAACTAGTGTTAGGAACCCTTTCTCCCCAAGAATCTGCCTCCTCCATTAAGATGGTCATATTTTAAAGGAACGGTTTGGAGAGAGATTAAAGTTTATACTTGTTTTTATACAGTCTGAGAGCTTGTCTTCTAATAAAATAGTTCAGCACATTTATTTTGCCATATTAACTGACTTGCTTGGTCTTGATTCTGTCATCTTAGTTTATGATTTTATTTTTTATGTTTCTCTCATGTTTCCAATTTATTTCCTTTCTCCTTTTTGCCATATTGCTTAAGCGATGGTTGCTCTCTTTTTCCTTTACGATTTGTATATTTTCTGTGCCTTTATAGCAACAGTAACGCCTAAGTTTATAACAGTAATGCCTAAAAATGTGTAATAATATATTTTTCCATCAACATTTATAAACTGCATCTCCTAACTCTTACACATAGGATCAAAGAGTTAGCATGTAGTACATTACTAAATGGAGCTTCCCAGTGGCTCTAGTGGTAAAGAATTCTCCTGCCAATGCAGGGAGACATGCCTGCCAATGCAGGAGACACGGGTTCGATCCGTGTATCAGGAAGATCTTCTGGAAGAGAAAACGGCAACCCACTCCAGTATTCTTGCCTGGGAAATTCCACGGACAGAGGAGCCTGGCGGGCTCCAGTCCACGGGGTCATAAAGAGTCGGACACAGCTGAGCATCTGAGCACACACACCGTTAGTTACTAAATACCTTTGCCCCACCTCCATTCCAAGACCTTGTTAAAGTCGTTAAGAACTTGAAATGCAGACATTTATCTTAAATTACTTCTATATTTTAGTCTGATTGTTCTTTCCATTTGCATTAAAATGATGCCTGTGCCATCATTAGCTGTACATTTCATGGGATTGACTCTATACTTGATCTTCCTCCTTGTTGCTTTCCATATTTAATTGCTGCTCAGCTTTCAAGAAGCCTTCGCTGGTGAATTTTGCTGTAGGGCATCTTGGCCCTTCCAGAGATGGGAATGCTATGATGAGGCCACAGTGAGGGTTGGGACGTGGCAGTTTTATATATTGGGATCATATATTTTCCACCTAAACTCAGAAGCGGATGCTCCGATGACTGGCATTTCATGCTGCAAAGAAGTCTAAATGCTAGCCTGTTTCCTTCTGTCTTGTTTTGGTAGACACTAGACAAAGATATGTCTAGTTAGATGCTTCTTAAAACCCAAAATGCAAGTGGCTTTACTTTCTTTTTCCTATTTATAGAAGTAATGCTGCTGCTGACAAGTGCTCAGTCGTGTCCAACTCTTTGCGACCCCGTGGACTGTAGCCCGCCAGGCTCCTCTGTCCATTGTATTTTCCAGGCAAGAATACTTGAGAGGGTTTCCATTTCCTCCTCCAGGAGATCTTCCTGACCCAGGGATCAAACCCAGGTCTCTTGCATCTGTTGCATTGACAGGCAAATTCTTTACCACTAGCGCCACCTGAGAAGTCCATAAAAGTAATAAACACGTAGTTTTCCTCAGGAGCCAATCTACTGTTTACTCATTAAGTTTATATATATATATATATATATATATATATATATATATATATATATAACTTATGTATTTATTTATTTGACTGTGGCAGATCTTAGTTGCAGCACTTAGACCTTTTTAGTTGAGGCATACATGATCTAGTCCCCTGACCAGGGATCGAACCCAGGCCCCTTGCTTTGGGAGCTTTATGTCTTAGTCACTGGACAGTAGGGAAGTACCTACTATTTACTCTTTTGATTAAAAACAAAATTGACACAATTTTCAGTTTGCAGTGTTCTCTGTTATCTAAAGAACATCCTCATATGTCCTAGACAATGTGAAGTGGCTCTTTCAGAGCTGTCCTCCAGGTCTCCAGGGGAGACATTCTAGATCCCCCCGTCTAGGTATCTCGTGATTTGATTTTCTGTTCACTGATGATTCAGGGGAGGCGCAGGCTGGTCCCTGGGTCCTTGATGTTTCATCCCCGACAGTTGAACAGAAGGAATTCGCCTTCTCAGTGCTGATGTTGGGGTTGCACAGGTCCCGGTGGGGGAGGCGGAGGAGGCAGTTGCAGGCCCACTCGGCAGGCACACACGGCCAAGTGGAGGGCCTGGGAGGGCCCCCCTTCACCAGCTGTGCCCCCACCCACGTGCAGGGCCACAGCGAGCCTCACTGAACTGCCGAGGGCATCTCCCACCTCGCCTCCAGCCCTTGCTGTCAAGCCTGGGATCCTGGAACCCACGTTCCAGGAGGCACCTCTGTTAGGAGCAGTGTGGGGTAGGAGACTGCAAAACTGTGCCTGAAGCCTCCCTTTTGCCTTCTGTGGCTTCCTGAAGGCGAGACCCTGCTCCCACCCAGACCCCCTTCTCTCATGGCCTCCAAAGCAGCTCCTCACTTCATTGGGGTGCTTGTCCTCTGATCGTTTTGGAGACATGCCTGCATCTGAATGTTGGAAAGCATCAGCGCTGCACCCAAAATGGGCCAGGGCCTTTGGTCTGGAGACGCAGCTGGCCCCTGGGAAAATCCAGGGGAGCACGTCAGCTGGGTATGCCTCTTCTCTGAAACAAGAGCTCACTTTCTTTGCAGTTTTTAATTCACATATAACTGCAGATTCTATCTCATGTTCTTGGCAAATTTTAAATTAGGAATATTTTGTTATTTTACACGTCTTCCAGAAAGAGACCACTTGTTGTTCTTCAGTTGCGAAGTCACGTCTCACTCTTTGTGACCCCATGAACTACAGCACGCTAGGCTTCCCTGTCCTTCACTATCTCCCGGAGCTTGCTCAAGTTCACATCCATTGAGTGGTCATGCTATTTAACATCTCATGCTCTGCCGCTCTCTTCTCTTTTTGCCTTCAATCTTTCCCAGCATCAGGGTATTTTCCAATGAGTCAGCTGTTTGCATTAGGTGGCCAAAGTATTGGTGTTTCAGCTTCAGCATCAGTCCTGCCAGTGAATATTCAGGGGTGATTTCCTCTAGTATTGACTGGTTTGATCTCCTTGCAGTCCAAAGGACTCTGAAGAGTCTTCTCCCTCACCACAGTTTGAAAGCATCAATTCTTTGGCACTCAACCTTCTTTATGGCCCAGCTCGCATATCTGTACGTGGCTACTGGAAAAACTATAGCTTTGACTAGACAGAACCCTGTCAGCAAAGAGACCGTGTATTTCTAAGTTTTGTCCCCTTGGCACTCGCTATGTTGTTAGAAAATAATACAGGGACAAACCTAAGAGTGTCACTTGTTTCCACAATGAAATGATGGAAAGAACAAAATATAAACACAGCATTGTAAATCAGCTATTCTTAAATAAATAATTTGTCTAACTGTATTAAAAAGAAAGTACATGATATAAGAGATTTTGCAAGACATTTGAGTGTAATATTTAATTCTTTCTTCCAGAGACCTGGCGGAGGGTCTTGACCCACCCACCATTTATTCTCCTGGACAGCTTCCTGATATTCCCAGGGAGAGAAAGAAATTGACAAGGGATTAGGAGGAAGCTTGCCACAGGTCCTCCATCCTCGGGTGGTGGGAGAGAGCTGGCAACACCTGATTTATCAACGCTTGTTTTCCCTGCCTGGGCCAAGTACACAGAATTGCTGAGCAGACAGAGAAAGAGAAAGCCATTCTTCGCCTTTTCCAGAAATGTATTTTTGTTTTGGTCAATTTCCCAAATAAATTATGGTCTTGTCTTACGGCTGCATGTGGAATTCTTGTGAGTCTTATTTAATACATTTTAAAGCTGGACAAAACCCAAACAAATCTACAATGTTAAAAAAAGAAAAGTTAGCCAAATTGAAAGCTGGATATTTTTTTCATCGTTCCACTGGCTCCAGTTGGAGCTTAATCATTATGACCTTTCAGCCCATGGTGCCTGCTTCAAGAGGCAGCACAAATCAGAATTTCCAGAGTCTGGGCGTCTTGTTTTCCTGTAACTCATTAAGCATTTCCCCATGTGCTATGACAAATGCTTCTGCCCGCCAGGAACTTTAGATCATGTGTGTGTGTCCCTGATTTACTCAGCAGAATAATTCTTAGGATAGACAAGCTAATGACACTTTGTGGTTTCAAAACTTTATTGCTAAAATTTGTGTAGGGCATTAAAAAAACTGTAGACAGGTTATTAAGAGGATGCTGAGCAATGAAAACTTGATTAGACTTTATTATTGTTTATGGTACCCAGATGTTGTACAGTGCAGTCATCCCAATGGGTTAGTAGTAATGTCAGATACCAAGCTCTCACTTTGCCTTGTAGATATTGAACCTAAATTTTTCTCATTAAAATCAAAACACACTGAACAAATGTTGTATGCCTGGGCAAAACATCAGCTCTCAATAAAATAACATTGCTCGATTAAGACTTATGACATACTCGAAGAAACCAACACAGAGCTTTGGCTACTGTTGGAAATTCTTTCCTGGGAGAAAAAGGGTATATTTTGTGCATGCATTTTGATTTTATAGAGTGTTCTGTTTGGAAAGAGACTAATAATGGGTACATCCATGATGAAATAAATCATGGCAGCAAATATACAGTGGGACAATTTTTAAGAAAGCTTTTGTTTTTAATGAAAAGAAAGCAAGGCAAAGCAAACCTTGACAAGCATTAAAATGTACTGCAAAATTAGTCCTGGTCAAATGATGGCTCCATTAGATATTAAACCACACCATAAAACAAATAACTGAAGGAACAAGGAACTAATTTTTTTAAAGACTTAAGAAGCTACACAGCAAAATAAACCAAAGAAACATTATTATACAGAAGAATTCAGTAAATAATAAGCATTCCATTTAGGGGAGAGAAGGGTTATCTCACAAATGATGTTGGGATGGCTTGTAAGTTACTGGGAGAAAATGAATTAGAACAAAACCCAACACGGACTGAATTTACCGACCCCTTCCTGCCCTTTGGCTCTCTGTTGACTTGGCCAGTGGAGGGAGACAGCAGGTACCAGGAAAGAGAGAGGACGGGGCACGTCGGGAAGTGGCCCCTGGCCCTCCAGACTGGGTGACTGCCGGACCAGAAGCAGCCTCCCTGTCCTGATGCCCACGGCTTGGCCAAGGAAGGCTTTCTAGACAACTCTCTTGCCTAGAGAGTTCCATGGAGAGAGGAGCCTGGTGGGCTACAGTTCATGGGGTTGCAAAGAGTCAGGCGTAACTGAATGAGCACGCGCATGCACACACACGCACACACACGCACACACACACGTAGGTTCAGGAAACTACTGTCATTGCCCCTTTAGGGTAGGAATGATCCTAGCTCCCAGCCACTGCCAGGCTCTCACTGGTTTCCCTCAGCCCTGCTAATGCTGTCCCGATGATCCTTAAGCTCCCGTCAGTGATCCAGTTCTCACAGGCCATCTGTTTCCTCCTGGTGCCCCGCGGTGCGGTCGCTAAGCTTCAGCCTCATATGCAATTTCGGAATTTGCATTTTATCTCTTCATCCAGGACTGGAGAGGTTGACTGTTTTGTTCATGGTCAGCAGACGCGCATATGACTGTTCACTGTGGATTAACAGCAAAGGGCACTCTGCCCCCTGGGACATGGGGCAAGGTCTGGAGACATTTCCGGTTGACCCAACTGCGGTGGGGGAGGCAGGATGCTGGTGGCATCTAGGATGTGGGGTCAGGGATGGTGCCGACCATCCTGCAGTGCATAGATGCCCCCGCGACACACACACCAGCCCAGACCCAGCAGCGCTGCTCCTGGGACCTGCCCTGATGGTTGGGAGAGATGACGCGCTCACAGCCACGGGACAGCAAAGCAGACTCCTCCGGTGGAAAGCTGATCAGCTTAATTGCAAAATAAAAATTTCTACCCTTGACTCACTGGTGAGCATGAACCAGAGGTTTAGAAATGACTGGGTGACCTTAAAAAAAAATGTTATCAAGTTCTGAAAGCCCACTGCATCCATCTTCATTCCTGTGAACTAGGAATCCAAGTGAACTGGGAATCTCCTGTGGCTGCTCAGAAGAGCCCAGATTGTGACTACGGGGTGTGTTGGGGGAGTGGGGGGTGGTGCGTGTGTGTGGGATGTGGCCTCTGCTTGGAGCTATAGGGATTCAGATTCAGTTCATAATACTTACCACTTCATTTGGTTAATTTATTTAGTCTCTGCTAGTATCTGTTTGATGATTTGTAAAATATGGGTTGCAAGTTTTGTAGGAGAGGATGAAGATTAAATAAGATCATATGTGTGAAAGATTCATGCTGAATTTCTACTTCTGTGATGTTCTCGTGACACATCAAGCAAGACTGAGGTGCAACTTGGGAAATAAGCTGCCCAAGGCCCTGGGGCTGGCAGCACCTGCTTTGGGCTGAACCGGCTTCAGAGGGTGACGGGGCTCCCGCAGTGGTGTGCCGCTTTCCAAACATGCCAGAAAGGACACTCCTCAATGTCCAGGCAACTGGGGTGCTGAGCAACACCCCAACACCTGTCACTTCAAGTGAGGTTTCTGACGCCAGCCCTCCCGTCCTGATAGAGGCAGATTCCTGACACATGGGGTGTCTGCCCCCATGTGGGAAAGGTGTTGCTGAAGACGTCTGCTGTCAGTGGGCAACAGCTCCGACACAGGGCTGGAAACAACGAGGCCAGACCCACGAAACGCCAGTGTTCAGCTTCTCTAGAAAGCCTAGGCTTTATGTGCCCCGTTCTTCAGCCAAAGAGGTATCTTTGGTTTTAATTGTTCTGATAAACATCAAAGCAATTTGAGAGTCATTTTAATGCAAGGGCAACTCGTTTTACACAAAGAAGTTTAGCTGGTTTAATCCAGCGTCAGGCGCTGATCATGCTGGGCACGTTCCATCCCAGTCCTTCCTTAGAGCCAGGACCTCTAATCCAGGTCTTCCTATGGGGGTTGGTTTGATGGGAAATACTATGGGAAAGCATAGTATTTCCTATAGATGTTGAGACAGAGCGATCAAACCAGTCCATCCCAAAGGAAATCAACCCTGATTATTCACCGGAAGGACTGATGCTGAAGCTGAAGCTCCAATGTTTTGGCCACCTCATGTGAAGAGCTGACTCATTGGAAAAGACCCTGATGTTGGCAAAGATTGAGGGCAAAAGGAGAAGGGGACGACAGAGGATGAGATGGTTGGATGGCATCACCGACATGAGTTTGAGCAAGCTCCAGGAGATGGTGAAGGACTGGGAAGCCTGGCGTGCTGCAGTCCGTGAGGTCACAAAGAGTCAGACACCATTGAGCAACTGAGCAACAACAAATCCTAAATTCCTAATAAATCCATCTTAAGAGGCCTCTTAAAATATTTGAACACATTTCAACTGCCACATTCTATACGATAGAGGAGACTTTGAAAGTTTCAAGTTTAAGAATGAAACAAAAAAAAGCTGTCTTCCCCATTAGTTTTATATTTTTTCAAGTTCTCCGCAATGCAATAATGTAGGAAAAAATAAATAATGAGTAAATTCATCAGAGAGATATTTAATAAGTGACTGTCAGGGGCTATCTGGCAAGAGGACTCAGTGGTGAGTCAGTTAGCCTTCTTCCAACCATGTGGAGTTTACCTTCTAGTGGGCCAAGGAGAACAAATAAACTGGTGAGTGGAAGGTCACAATAACTGGAATGACCAAAGCCTGAAACAGTGGCCTGGGAGAACGTGACAAGGATGAAGCATCTATTTCATGAGAAATCAGGCCTCTGTGCAGAGATGACATGTGAAAGGAACTTGGGTACTGAGAAGAGCTAGCCCTTCAAAGATTTGGGGAAGAACAGTAGAGGCAGTGGAGGGAGGAGGGGAAGCCCTGAGACAGGAAGAAACTCAGCATCTCCGAGGGACAGAAGGAAAGCGGGGAAGAAGGAGATCCTGACTGGGGTAGGGAGACAAGGACAAAACAGGACGAGACCTTGGAGGAGACAAGACCAGACACACAGGGACTTGGAGGGAAGCTGGGACCCCATCAAAGGGCAGTGGGAGTCCATCAACAGATGAATGGATAAACGTGGGGTCCATCCATCCGAGGGAATAACATTCAGCCTCAACAAGGAAGGAAATCCTGATGCCTGCTGCAGCATGGATGGGGTTTGAGGACATTGCATTCCGTGAAGCAAGCCAGTCACAGAAAGATACACTCCGTGACTCCACCTCTGTGAGATACCCAGGGCAGTCAGAGTCATAGAGACGGAAAGGAGACGGTGGTTGCCGGGAGCCGGGGGAAGGGAAATGGGGAGTTAGTGTCCGACGGGGACAGAGTTTCGGTTTTGCAAGACGAAAACATTCTGGAGACCTGTTGTACCACAAAGTGAATATACTTAATACTACTGGACTGTGCATCTAGAAATGGTTGGGGTAGTAAGCTTTATGCTACATTTTCCCCAGGTGGCATAGTGGTAAAGAACCCACCTGCCAATGCAGGAGATGCAAGAGCTGCAGATTCAATCCCTGGGAAGATCCCCTGGAGGAGGAAATGGCAACCAATTCCAGTATTCTTGCCTGGAAAATCTCATGGACAGAGGAGCTGGCGGTCCACAGTCCATGGGGTCACAGAGAGTCAGACGTGACTGAGCATCCACACTATGTTTGGCTTGCAACAATTAAAAATATATTTTTAAGAATTCAAAGATAATAGGGAACTGTGGTCCGTTCTGAGCAGGAAACAGCTACCTTTAGATCTTGAAACACAATTAGTTGAAGAATACCTGGCTCGACTCCTAAAACTTCTTGAAAATCTAAAGTCTAATACAAAGACTTCTGTGAGGGGACAGCTATAAGAGAAATACACAGCGGCAGGGGCGGGGGAGTGGCAAAGTCATTAGTCGTGAAAACACAGAAAACCTCTTTGAAATTCAAGATTCCATTCATGGAAGACTCAAGTATTTGAAATAAGAAATCGAATTGTGTACATGTGATACCATCATAAAATACTGCAAAATTACTGAAGAGATACTCAATAAATTGTTGCCAGATGAATGAGCAAAATTAGAAGGCTTTATTGGGAGTTAAGAAAAAAGAAGACAAATGAAATGGACAAACACTGCGTTGTATTTTACAGATACAATGTGATTCCAATTAAAATATAGAGTTCATTTTTTTATAACTTAGCCAAGTGATGATAAATTCATTCAGTGCAAGAAAACAGCTGGAGATGGTGGTTCCCCACAAACCTCAGAAAGCCAAAGGCTCGGGACTCCTCCTTCTCTCTGGTCCTACACAGGGGACACCCAGACATTTTGTGTTTATGATTTTGCCTTCTTTTTCTAAAAAAGGGTCTCCAAATAGTGTAAGCTTTCTCTTCCATAGAACCTGGAATCTTCCCTGCGTAGATCTATTAAGTACAGGAAATGAACTGAAGCTTAGCCTTTTAAGGAGACAGAGTATTAACCCCAGCAATGATAATAAAAGTTCAGAGGAATTAAGAAATAGAAGTAAAAATGAATGGCTAAATATGCATAGCAGAGTAGACACAGTATATTAGGTGATCATACAAGCTTCTGAAAACAAAAGGGTGAAGATGAACTGTAATGTAAACAATGCTGGTATAATGTGGTAGCAATCTGGAGAAAAACTAATTTACATTCATACTTTATACCATAATCTCCAAATAAAGAAGGTGGTCATTATAAGCATATTCATAGAGAAAAATCAGCAGTAAATATCCTGTCTTTGAAGAAATGACAAATAACATCATCTTTTCAACCTTAAAGGAGGTAGGAGGCAAACTGAGGAGCAGTTCATTTTTTTAAAAAATTCTTACTATGTTGATTAAAATAAAAGGACTAGACTGAAAGATATAGGGAAACATGCAGGATTAAGGGTTTCCATGAATTATGTCAACAATTATTATAATATTAATAATGCCCTTTGAAAATACACATACCTGAAAGGATTTATAGAATATCATAAGAAATAAATCAAGGTCAAATACAAAAAAATATGCACACAGAAAAAGGTAAAAATAATAAACCAACACTTGAAGAAGCAATGAAAATGAAAGTAAACGTGAGGTACAACTTTAAACTTAAATTATAAAAAATAGTTTAAATAATAACACCTGTTGATGGTGAAAGTGGGGTAAAACTAATACACATACGCATGCACACATACATTATGTGTGCATAAAGAAATGCGTAATAGATAACATTCATTTGTAAATTAATACAAACCTCTTATAGATGACCATATCATGGTAAATACATTTTTACCTAATTTTCCCACGTGTAGAAGTTTATTATGTTAAAGGAAATGATTAAATAGAACTTATAAGTATAAAGAGGTAATTATTGGCATAATATCTGTTAGTAAACTAGAGCAGTTTAAATGTTGAATAACAGACAAATACAGAAGTCAGTTCTGGTACTTTAACTTTAAGGAATATTGCATGGTCATGAAGCATAGCTGCTAAAAGACCTTGTAGAAACTCCAGGTAAGCGTATAATATAAAATGAACAAGTGACATGAACATAGAAACAAGATGAACAAGTGCCCACCCCCACCCACGGCCCATCAGAATAGAGGGATGATGTCCTTGGGGGGTGGTGGTGATGTTGAGGAGAGAAGAGTGGTCAGAACTAATGGGCAATTGCCCACTCATAAATGCTTTAAGTAAGAAAACAGTGGTTTCCCCATATTTTAAAAATAACCCATATTCCATTCTCTGGTTCTATTAAGATTCTGCCTGTCAGGACTAGATGCTCTTAAATGTCAAAGCCAGAATGAAGATGTCCATTACCTGCATATAAACCACGAGATCTTGGCAGGCAATACTTAAACATCAAAAAGAGTGCTCTCAGAATTCCAAATAAAAACTGAAATCTTAACTTTCATTTGCTTAAAAGAGTTTTCTTTCCTCTCTCTCTCTCTCTCTCAGTTTAAATACCCACTCTACATCAAATATAACGTTACTTTCCACTTGGGGAGAAACGCGGCTCAGCGTGATTTTAGACTTTCTAACGTCAACTTTGGAGCCAAGTTCCAGTCAGGAAATGAATTTTATAGCACAATTAAAAGTAAGGAGTGGGAACACTGTGAAACCCTTAACAATCTTCTGCTCCATCACACACCCCTTCATCTCACCAGTCAGACGGGACCGTCTCCAGGTCCAACCGCCTTAGAGGTTGTGTTCATTGCCTGTACATCTCCACCTGAGTTCATGCTCCTGGAATTACAAGATGGAGCACTTTAGGGTAATTTTTACAGAGTGTACTATTCATAGAACGAGCCCTTCAATACTGCAAATGAAACAGAGGGCTTTGAGCACATATTTAAGAGCATTTAGCTTCATTTTCTACTTAAAGTTTTTTTTTTAAATCAAGTGTATATAGTTTGTTTGTGGTGCCGAAGTGCTTTTCAGGACTCTCTTGAAATGATTCCACCATGGTCCATCACATCCATCTTGAGGGAATCAGTACAGATTTCTTGAATTTTCACATGAAATCAGTACTCAGGAAAGGGCTGACATATGGTAAGCATTAGATAGTTTTCAGCTGCTGTTACTATTACTTTTGCTATTATTTTTATTATTATTCTGCGGGGCATATGTGTTTTCTGAGACATAGCCAACAAGGGAGGAAGTTCTGGAGGTGGATCAATGGGCTCAAACTGAATATTCTGGAAAATGGTAATCTTTACGTAGTGGTTCCAAAGACACTGGTAAGGATGAACATCAAGGGTAGGATTTAGTCGTACTCAGAAAATGCTTTGCAGTCCATGGAACATACACGGTTGTACTTCAGGAAAGAGACACAGTTCATGGCCTGAGATAACAAACTCATAATATCCAAGGTTTAATATTTCATAGGCGGGATTTGGATTATAAACAGCATGCCACTTCTGGAAGTGTTTTCGTGATGGGTTTTAATCGCAAGTTGGCCACGATACAACTGGGGAAACCCATGAGGGTGGGGAGACTAGAAATGGAAGGTTGCAAGGAAAAGAGGAGAGGAAAAGAAATTGTTTAACTCCTGGTTTTTAAGAGAAGATGAGAATGAGGAAGGAAACAGCCCAGAGCTGGCGAGATTATGGTGGTGGCTCCCATTCTTCACCCTCCCTCATGGGCACATGTGACTTTATAATGACTTTGGATGCAGCTTGGCTGAGGGGATGCAAGCAAAAAAATGTGATGCAAGCAGAGGTTTGAGATATTCTAGTGTGAATGAGCTCCCCGTGACCCTCTGTGGTCACACAAGCATAGGCCCAGGCTAGGTTTCTGTAGCATAAGAAATCAGCCCAGTTGCAGTCACCCTGGACCAGCCAATGGCCAGTGAATCCAAGACATGGGCTCCCAGCCACAGTAAACACGGCTGCCTAAACGGTGACCAGTATAATGAACAGACAGCAAGAACTTCCCATCTTATCTCCTAAACATCCCTGAAATCTACCAGGGTCCCCCACCTCTGCAGTTACCATGGGGACCATTCAATCACTGAAATAACTATTTATTCACCATCCTATTCTAAGCTTCAAGCCAGCTGTCATACCCCAACAGTGCGCAAGCCAGGTGAGCTCCTGAGAGGCTCATCAGTCTATCTGCATATACTCGAACTCATCTAGTGCCAAGTTGGCATTCAATGCCTATTTCTCACTATATGCTGCCTCACTGAACCCCCCTGAGACACCTCAAGCTGTTACAGGGTCTCCTTAACACAGGTCAAGTCTCCTTCCCGTCAACAGCATCTACCACCTTGCTCCCATCAACCTTGTACTTCTGGTCACCATGCTTCCTCTCAGCACAAAGACTTTGCACTTTGTATTCCCTCTGCTGAGAATTCTGTTCCCTCCAGTCCCCAGCTGGCTAACTCCCTCTTTAGCAAGCTTAACAAGTTCAAGTCCCCTCTTACAGGCTCTCATGATGTGTGCCCTACCCCTTCATCTTACTGAATGCACCTGCAGCTTTACAGGGCAATGATTAAGTCAGCATCTGTGCCTCCCCCTCCCACATCTTCTACTCTGTAGACTGTGTTACGTTCCCAGTGACTAGTACCCTGCTCGATAAATCTTTATTGAATGAATGTCTACCGTAATTGCTATTTCAAAGGTAAAGAAACAAGAATCAGGAAGGCCACATAACTTGCCCAACATCACGTACTGATGTAGAAATCTGAATTCGAACCCTGAGTCCACATTCTCAGGCTTCCTTACACCACTGGGACCATGCACCTAGAAAGATCCAGCACCCGGGCCTCCACCCTCATTGCAAACCTGAGCTGATCGCCTCATCTCCATTGCCTGATGGAAGGTCAGCCAAGCATAGGGGCACGGGCCTGCAAACAAGCTTTCCTTGGTCAGAATGCTCATCACTGCTGTGTCCACAACTGCTCCACATCCAAGGACTGGGAGGACAGAGATGTTTCTCTTTATTTCCTCAAACTTCCCCAGCCTTTACTTTTCATTAGCTAAAAGAAAAATCTCAGCCATGCAGGAATCAACAGCTCATGAAATGGTTTGACTTTGCTGGTGCAGAGAAAGGCCGTGGTGGTTAGATTTCTATTAAAAGTCAGGCAACAGTCCTGAGGCGACTGAGGACGTGATTAATGTGCTGACATCATGATAGATGATAAACATAATAGAGCTTGAAGGAAATTAATGATATTTTGAATCTTTAATAATGGTATGTAACTATCTAAAAGAGATATCTCCATCACAGTGCAGCACTTTTAAAAGCAGAGAGAGCTCTGATGACAACAGTGTAAAAACTTTGGGCACGTGTGGACGTGTGTGGACCGGGTTAAAGGGGAACAGAAAATGAAAATTAAATTTGTCAGAGGGGTAGGACTGGGCTTGAGCCTTTACTTTCATTTCCTTTAATAGTATCACGATGGGGTTTTGTGCCACAAATTCTTTTACAAAGAAAACACCAAGTGGAATGCTGCCTTTCTCAAAATACATGTGTTTTGCATGAGAATATAGAGATTAAGTTAATTGATGCCCTTTTCCCCTCCTTCCAGCAACAAAACCTCTTTCTGTTGCATCCTGCAAATGTAAGCTACATGCAGTGTCATTGTTCTTGAGTTTTTGTCCGTTAAGAGTTTGGGAAAATGCACACTCCCCCCAAGAGGAAAGGGTCAGATGCCGAAATGTCTTCAGGGACAATGGGTCATTGTGGTACCCGGGGCCCTGATTAATCATCTACATCTTCGAAAAATTCAAAGTAGTCCTGAGAAAGACACCTCAAGTCAGAGGCTGCCTCCAAGGAGGAGGGGAGCATGTTCTGAGCAAATCTGTGCATCTGGAATGCCATCCAGCCTGCAGCAACCTTTTATTAAATTCCCACTTCTCCTCACCATGGCTTGTTTTATCTCTCATTGAAGGAAAATATTATTAGAGATCCTAAATAAAAATCCTGTGAAACTATGATCTCAGGCTGTTTAGCAGCCTGTATTTATTAAAAAGCATCACTGTTTTGTGGGCCTTCCCCAATGGCTCAAGCTGTAAAGGATCCGCCTGCAATGCAGGAGATGCGGGTTTGATCCCTAGGTTGGGAAGATTCCCCTGGAGGAGAAAATGGCAACCCACTCTGGTATTCCTGCCTGGAGAATCCCATGGACAAAGAAGCTGGGCAGGCTACAGTCCATGGGGTCACAGAGTCGGACACGACGGAGCACGCACGCACATCACTGATCCGCACAGAGAAGTCTATTACCAGGGCCACGCCATGGATCCCTGGGCTCTGAAACTGACCCACGTGTGAGTGTGGAGGGTTTTACTGGAAGGCCGGTTATTTAGAATGACGTCTAAGGACTTCCTCTGCACAGGTTTGTAAATCAGCCCCAGGATTGCTATATAATGATGCAATTCCCTGAGTTTACTAATAACATCCTGACTATATTTAGTTTACTTCCTCCAAGGACCCGAGAGTGATTTCCCATGATAGGAAACTCAGCATTACAACTAGTCCACTAGACTTTAAACTCCCCGACTGTCACAAAGACTGGCTTTGCTCTCTTAAGCATGAGTTGTTTCGATTTAAAGAACTTCTTCAAATGATCATTTTGAAAATGCAACAAGAGGCCACGCAAACCAGAAGGTGAGATACAGTTCACCCTGAATTACCTGAATGAATGTGATTAAATGAGCTGATAGCTAAATGGCCTGACCCGACAGCCCCCACGGGTACCACGCGTGGTATCACTCGTCCCCCCCAACACAAGCTGATTTCTGAGCAACAGTCTGGGCTTGCAGAAATGTTGATGGCTCTTTGACAGAAAACAGAGCAGAAGGCGAGCCGCTTGGGAAAAAAAAAAACGGGACCCAAAGAGTGACCAGTCGTGGAGGGCGTGCCCTGCTCACAGCCCTGTCTAAGGTCAGCCAGGCATTTTCTGTCATTAAAAAGGGAGAAAGGGAATTCTGGAGACAGGAGAGATCTGATGGGATGATCTGAATAAAGAAGGGAAAAGTTACATCTTAATAAGAGAATTAAGCAGAAAAAGTTAGATAGCCAGAAAGTTTTCTGTGTGGAAAAAAAAAAAAAAAGAGGAAAGCTTGTGAAAGATACCAGACCGTTTTGGGCCTCCTTGGCCCCTGTACCCAGGGATGACTGCCCTGCTGTACGGAAACGCACAGAGCCCTGACCTGATACTCTCACCCTTTTAAACGTCTGGACTGGGTCTTCACTCCCTTCCTCTTTTCCTCCCGCAGCTTCTTTTTCCTTCCCATTCAGCCCTGGTGCAGGAAAACTGGGGGATACTGGTGGGCCAAATGCAGCGCACAACTACGTTCTGATTCCAGAGTTGCTTCCAGATATGGGTGACCTCAGCCTGCTGGACCCCGAGGGCCCCACTGCAGCAGGAACACTGGACCGCTTTATCCACGCACAGCTTACTGCCCCGTGACAGAGCCCGATTTACCTTGTGGTGGCAGTCACTCAAAAGCCACCACAGTGGATGGATGGCAGGGTTGTTTTCTCTTAAACACGTGGGTAGCTTCCATGCATCCATTTCAGGCATTGCTTATGGGGATCTTTGTCTACAGGCTCTGTTGATTGCTACAAAGGGAATTAGAAGACATAGTTATTCTTAAGGGGCTCATATTTGGTGACCAAAATCAGAAAGTCTCCAAGTTCTCTGGCTGGGGAAATCAGACACTGTCAGAAAACAGCTGGGCAAAAACAGCTGGTAAGAGAGCAAAATACAAGGTGATGCAGTGTGACAGAAATGGCAGAATCAGGACCCTAGGTTCTCTGTTAACTAATATTCTCCTTTCACCCCTAGGCCTCAGTCTTCTTGTCTGATGAATGGGAGACCTGGACAATGTGATCCCCAGGGTACCTCCCCGGAACACAAGTAACAGACCACAACATCACGCTCTTGTAATTTTGGGAAGTGGAAGGAAAGTGTGTGAAGGGGAGTTTGAGCCACACATACATGCCAGGGGCTGGGACATACCATGTAGGTCATAGCTGGAAATGCTCAGAGTAGGACCAGGAAGGCCACTCGAGGCCACTGGAGGGAGGTGGCCCAGGAAGCCCAGATGCCCAAGGTGTCCAGGGCTAGGTGTGCGGGCCACAGTGGCCAGAGGGTGGGAGAGAGTGCTGGGCGGAATAGGGTAGGTAGGCCACACCGCTTCCCAGTGAGGACTGTAACCTGTCTGCTTTGTCCTGTTGATGGGAGGGAGCCTGTGAGATCCCAAGGGGAGGAATGTTAGGGTAAATGTGGGGCTGGTCTGCCTGGCCCCGATGGTGCACAGCCTCAGGGCTTCTCCCTGCCCTCCCCTGAGAGGCCTCTGGTACCCCCATCACTGCAGGGTCTCCAGAGTTCACCTGTGTTAAAAGGACCCAACAGGTAAAGAAGGCTGAGCACAAGGTGGGGACCCTGCTGAGAGTCCTACGAAGTGGGATTCGCCTAATTTGCTGTCTTCAGGAGCAGTAAGATTTTGAGCTGTTCTTGATGCTAAACATGATCTAGCAAACTGGGGCATCCACCTAGAAAACGGAGCCAGCTTCCTTGAGAAGCCCTTCGTCAAAAAAAACAAAACAAAACAAAACAAAATCAAGCAGCAACACAAATAAAAAACAACCAACCGTTGCAAAGCAGAGAGCACCTCCTTTTTCCCCAACCCAGAACGGGGAGGTTTGTGTAGCCAGACTCAATCACTCATGGCTAGAGCTGAAGTTGTTCTCAGACTAAAGCGAAAACTAAAGAAAAAGAGAAAGCTATCTTTAAACTCAAGGGCTGTTTTCAGGGGAGAGGTCTCGGTGCCAAACTGGAGGGTACCATTTCTTTCTCGGCTTTTGAAACATTTATAGTTTTCACTATAAAGACAAGATGAATCGGTGACAACGTTGCAAAGAAAATGATCTAAATGTTAGCCGAAGCACTGGCTGATATTCTATTGGCTTCCTCAGAATTACCTTCCATGACAGAGAACAGCATCCTCTAAAAACTTGGCATCACACTCCACATCTCCTTTATCCATCTGTCCATCAATGGGCACTCAAGTTGCTTCCCTACCTCGGTTGCTGTGATGAACACTGGGCTACAGATATCTTTCTGAATCAGTGTTTTTATATTCTTCAGGTAAATACCTAGAATGGAAGAACTGGATCATATGAAAGAACAGTCATAAAAAAGAGGAAATCTTGTCATTTGCAACAACATGGATGAGACTTGAGGATATTATGTCCTCAAGTATTATTATTATATTATTATTATTATTATATTATGTCAAGTGAAGTAAGTCAGACAGAGAAAGGCAAATATCACATGATTTGTCTTTTTTCCATGTGCTATGCTTAGTCATTCAGTCATGTCTGACTCTTATCGACGCCACTGACTGTAGCCTGCCAGGCTCCTCTGTATTTGGGGATTCTCCAGACAAGAATACTGGAGTAGGTTTCCATGCCCTCCTCCAGGGGATCTTCCCAACCCAGGGAATGAACCTGGATCTTCCACATCGTGAAATCTTTACTGTCTGAGCCATCAGGGAAACCCAAGAATACTGGAGTGGGTAACCTATCCCTTCTCTAGGGGAGCTTCCCGACCCAGGAATCCAACGCTTGTCTCCTGCATTGCAGGCAGATTCTTAACCAGCTGAGCTACCAGGTTTTATATGATATGTCTTTTCCTATGTAGAATAGTTTTAAAACAAAAGAACAAAGCAAAAGCAAATACAGAGAACAAAGGAGGAGTTACCAGAGGGGAAGGGGGTGGAAGGAGGGGAAAATAGGGGGAAAGCAATCAGCCCTACAGAGGTGGATAGAAAGGGAACGTCTTATGATGAGCACACAGCAGTATACAGGAGTCAAAATATAATGCTGTACACATGAGGCTTATATAACGTTATAAACCACTGCCACCTCAAAAAAGCGAGAAGGAGCTGAGCGCTATTCCAAGTCCACATGTGCTTTTTCAAACGGCTTGGCTGAAATCATTAGGAGGTGCAGCACAGCACACGAAAGTGGAAGTCACTCAGTCGTGTCCGACTCTCTGTGACCCCGTGGACTGTACAGGCCATGGAGTTCTCCAGGCCAGAATACTGGAGCGGGTAACCGTTCCCATCTCCAGGGGATCTTCCCAACCCTGGGATCGAACTCAGGTCTCCCGCATTGCGGGCCAATTCTTTACCAGCTGAGGTATCAGGGAAGCCCAAGAATACTGGAGTGGGTAGCTTATCCCTTGTCCAGCAGATCTTCCTGACCCAGGAATCGAACCGGGGTCTCCTGCCTTGCAGGCAGATTCTTTACCCACTGAGCTATCAGGGAAGCCCTTTTAGTAGGTTAGAAATTCAAATATGACCTCAGTGGATACAAAGCAGTCAGTCTTCCCAGTCCACTCTTTACCATTTTTCTCAGAAAATTCTCATGAGAATTTGAGGGAGCAGTGGGAAAAGAATTCAGTGCAAGGAGCCATCACTCAGTCCCTCCAGCCCAGGGCAGGTATATTTTTCATTCTGTGACTGATGTTTGAGCCTATGGGAGCCTGCAGCATCTACTTACCTGTTACTGCCCAGTTTGTCAAGCTTGTAGCCCAGAAACCACTGCAGAATTGAGGAAGTGTCACCCTGTCTGCTGGCAAACAGGACCCTGGGATCCCTGGACTCTGGCGCTCACCTCCTGCTGTCCCCTTGCTCTGAATTTAGAGATTAGGTGGCCCCTTACTGATGGAGCTGCCACTGAGGACGAGCACACACACAGCTCCGGCCTCCTGTCGCTGGTCCCTACTCTTAACTCAGCCTCAGCCACACTCGGTCCCCTGCCAAGCCTAAGGAGCAGGATGCAAGGGGTCCAGCAGGCAGACTCGTCACCAGAGCTTCCGAGCACCCAACCAGCTGGTGCAGAGCCGTGAGCTCCACGGAGCTGAGCCTGGTGCTCCGCTGTGTCTTGTTATTACTTCTAGTCTCCAGCACAGGACCTGCGCGAGCTGGGTGCTCAGCAAACACTCTGAACGAGTCATCAGAAGAACGCCTAAACACGTGCGTTGGCACTTGGAAGTGGAGGAGAGGGAGGGGAAGATCACAGATGCATAAAAATGATTTAGAAGAAGTGCTTGCATTCCAGGAGCTTACACTCTGGCAGAAAAGATGAAAAGGAAAGAAAAAGGAGGAGGGGAGGAGAGGAAATAAACATTTATAGAAGGTAGAATCCTAAATTAACTGCCTAGGAATATATGAAGAATGATGGGGTAATCCCATTATCTTTGAGCTCATGTGACACTTAAATTCTAAATCTCAAGAGGTGTTTGTGAAGATGGTATCTGAGCTGGGTTTTGTACTATGGATGGGAATTCTCATAAGCTTGTGTGTGCTCTCCTCTTTCCTGAGCCAGTGGCAGACATCGCTAATTGATCACTCTGTGGCAGACATCAAGATTCCCAGGTGGCGCTAGTGGTAAAGAACCCACCTGCCTACGCAGGAGACATAGAAACGTGGGTTCAATCCCTGAGTCAGGAAGATCCCCTGGAGGAGGGCATGGCAACCCACTCCAGTATTCTTACCATGGCCAGAGGAGCCTGGTGGGCTACAGTCCCTAGGGTCACAAAGAGTCGGACACGACTGAGCCATTGCACACGACTTTTCTTACAGGCTTTCCCTGCTGTTACTAACTGCTCGAGGTACCTTAAATGGTAGTCAGATGCTGCGTAAAACTAGGAATTTCGCAATTTTCTATTCAGTTCTAAACAGCAGGCAGACTTCAGATGGACCATAATTATGATCTGAATACTATGAGATTCTTTTGTCCTCTTCTAGATCCCTACGATACTCCTGTATCCTCAGCCGAGAGCGTTTTTTTTGACGTCAATAACTTGCTAAACTTCAAAGCTTTTCAGTCCTAAGTAACAGAAGGTTCTGGAGGTGGACATACTGACCAGTTATACTAAGCTCAGTGTAAATAATATGAGTTCGGGGAGATGGCGAAGGACAGGGAGGCCTGGCGTGCTGCGGTCCATGGGGCTGCAAAGAGTCAGACTTGACCGAACAACAACGGTCATCCAGGACTTTATAACCATTCTTGTTAGTATAGACAGCAGCTGATTCCGCCCTTGTGTGATGTCTGATTATAAACATCACAGGGCAGGGAAGTTGGGACATGGCCTGGCTCATTTACTGTATTTTATTAATTTTCCCTCCATAATACGTTCAACATGAGACCCCCTGAGTGTGCCCTGCAGCCCTCCCCTGCAATCATTCAAGGAAGCAAACACCTTACCCCATTACATCCTGGAGTTCATCACCCAAAATGCTCTCAAGAGAGTTTAAATCCTTGAGAGCTTACAAACATATTTTGTTGGGACCCTATCATTGGATGGAATTCTAACCTCCTCTTAACACTTTGCTTTTCTAAATAAAGGTGGAATGATGACCGTGGTCATAAAATTAGGCTCTGTGCCAGGTGTACGGCCACAAGCTTTGTTGGCATTATCTTGTTTAACTTTTCTAAGAGCCCCACTTGAAACTGAGGCTTGGAGGGGTTAAGACAGCTTGCCTAAGATCAACAACAAGTAATACATGGAGCCAGAATTCGACTGTAGCCAAAGCCAGTATTTTTTGTCTTCTCTTTAAATTCAATCTCCCTCGTGTTTTCCTACAATTAAGAAGAATATTCATCAACAGATTGATCCCAAAGATATACCATATATGTGTATACACATCACACACACACATGGCCTTTCCTGGTGGCTCAGACAGTAAAGAATCTGCCTGCAATGCAGGAGACCCAGGTTCAATCCCTGGGTTGGGAAGATCCCCTGGAGAAGGAAATGGCAACCCACTCCAGTATTCTTGTTTGGAGAATCACATGGATGGAGGAGCCTGGCAGGCTACAGTTATAGGATTTCAAAGAGCTGGACATGACATTCATTATATTACATTATACATCCACACATATACATATTTATGTTTTACTTCTTTAGTGTTTTGTTTTCAAACTTGGGTTTTCCTTCCTTTCTTCTTAAAATTTATCTTATTAAAGTATAGTTGATTTACGATGTTGTGCTTATATCTGCAGAGTGATTCAGTTACACATGTGTATCCATTCTGCCTCTGGTGTTTTAAAACCTAAGGCCATCTACAAGTTCTATACATCAGTAATTATTGCATTCCATGAAATGAGAGGTAGCGATATTTTCATTTGGCAGGTTGTAAACTCAGTCAGACAGAATCAAATCATTTCCCTGGAGCTCCCTGCAGGAAGGGAGCCTTGTTACCTTCAAGAAGAAAAAAAGCCTCCCTCCTTCATTAGGCTTCCTCACAAATACCCCCTGCCTTTTTATTACGCTGTCGTTACTTGGCTCTGAGACTTCTCTCCCAGATGTTCTCAATTTGGAGGTTATTTTACACAGCACGTGAGCCCTTCAGTACTGTAAATATTTGACTTCAATCTTTTCCATAGCTTGGAGAGTGTTGCAGTGGTCACTTCAAACACCATTCCAGAATTTTCTCTGCTCCTTTAAGGTAGTTGTATAAATTAAGAACTTGGGAGCCGATCCCTCGCTGACTCCGTGCACTGTTCTTTCTCCTGCTTTGATGTCTGGAGGTGATGAATACAATTACAATGGCCTTAAGCACATAGAGGAATATCTGCTAAGCACACAAAGGGTAGCCCTTTTTTCATAATTGAAATACAGTTGATTACCTATGTTGTGTTAGTTTCTGATGTACAGCAAACCGATTCAGTTGTACATCACATATATATATATGATATGTACACAAACGCACATATATATATATCTTTTTCTTTTTCAGATTCTTTTCAGTAATAGGTTATTACAAGTTATTGAATAGTTCCCTGGACTGTACAGTAGGACCTTATTGTTTCTCTACTTTACATATAGAGGGCTAGCTCTTATGAACAAATATTTTGCAGTTAATTTTTCCTCCCTGTTGGGATCATTCTGCCTGATTTTTAGAAGATCTCTGAAGCTATCCTGAGGGGTACATCTTGATCTAGCACTGGGTGTACTTGACTTATCCTTGTTCTTGCAAGGTGAGATGCCCGTGGACCCTCTCCCTCTCAACCTCAGGCTGGACCTGACCCTGATCACCATCCCTTCCACCAGAGCCCCTCCCTCTAAAGCCCTTCCTCTCCAGCCCCCCTGCCCTAGGGTTTTTTTAATTAATATGTCCTAATAGCCATGTTAATATTAATATATCATGTTAATCAGTAATAAATCAATTTTGTGTCTTCTACAGACATATTCACATAACTAATCTGACTTTTTAAAAATTGCCTTCATTTGAAGTTACACAGATTTTTTATTTTGTCCTAATTCACCTATTGAAAGCTACAACGGACAACTAAAAATATTTTCCATGTTCATTCCTAAAAGCAATTGTTTCATTTTGGTGTTACATTTCATGTTGCAAGAAAACAGCATTCTTTACCCTGTTTAAAAAAAAAACCAAAAACTAGAATGCTACAATTTAAATCATCAGTGGATATGAAAAAAATCTGATTAAGGCATCTGGTCCATCTTGCTAACATAGGAATTTTGTTGATGATGTGCTGTCTTAACATTTTTTTTGTAAGATGTTGCTAAATACCATGCTTATAAACAACTCACATAATGGATTTTTAACAACTTCCCTGGGAAATAACTTTATGTTCCCATAGATTTTCCTGCTATGATGGAAGATTCTTCTGCTACTCATCCTAAATTTCCTTTGGACAGATTTGATGGCTCAACAAGGTGATCATTTCACTGAGTTCTTTCTGTTGTCAGCATGTCCCTGCCATAAAGGTCAGGAAACCTTAGAGCAGGGGAGGACCCAAGAAATACAAAATCACACAGACCTCACGGTCATCATCTTCTCTGTTCAATTCAAATGAGATTGTATATGTTTGTTTATTGACCGGAAAATAGTCCCGACATCGTTTAAATGGAAAGGTTCATAACATTACACACGATTTTTTTTTTTTTTTTTTGGAGGAGGGCATCTCTCTGTATTCCCTTTTTGTTATAAAATGATCACGTTAGCTGTTCATCGCTGCATTTGTTAGACTGCCCGTCCGCTTGGGAGGACGACAGTGAGTGCCACCCACCTGAGACCTTGACTGGAGAAGCTATCTTCCATGTGACTCCCTCTGTGTTAACCCCTCACCTGCCCTAGAAATAGACCCGCACATGTAGAGAACTAATATACGGATGCCAAGTGGGGAAGAGGGGGTGGGATGAACTGGGAGATAAGGACTGACGGGTCCACACTACTGCGGATACAACGGGGCTTCCTGGGTGGCACAGTGGTGAAGAATCAGGAGATGTGGGTTCAATCCCTAGGTCGGGAAGATCCCCTGGAGCAGGAAAACGGCAACTTGCTCCAGTATTCTTGCCTGGGAAAGCCCATGGACAGAGGAGCCTGGTGGGTAACAGTTCATGGGGTCACAGAGAGTCAGACATGACTGAGCGTGAGCACACACACACACGCGCGTATAAAATAGATGACTAATGAGAACCTACTATATATATAGCACGGGGGGAAGGGAGGTACAATCTGTAGGGCTTGTACTAAGTTAACCTTAAAAGTGCATTCCAATATATTAATACATTAGTGTGTTAGTTGCTCAGTCATGTCCGACTGTGGCGACCCCATGGACTATATAGTCTGCCAGGCTCCTCTGCCCATGGGATCCTCCAGGCAAGAATGGGTCACCGTCCCCTTCTCCAGGGCTTAATACATTAGGTGCAGTCAAACACTGTGATTCCACTTATACAAGATACCTAGGCTAGTCAAATTCATAGAGTCAGAAAGCATGTTGGTAGCTGCCGGGGGTCGGGGTGGGAGGTGGAGAGGGAAAATGGAGACTTAGCGTTTAATGGGAACAGAGTTTCAGTTTAGGAAGGTGAAAAACTTGCAGAATGGATGATGGTGAGAGCTGCACAGCCATGAGGAAGTACTCAGTTTCACCGAGTTAAATCTGGTTATGATAATATGTTTTAGATTATGACTTTAATCACAATTTTAAAAAATTAACAAAAAACAAAAGAAGAAACACCTGACCTAGGTGGTGGTTTAGTCCCTAAGTTGTGTCTGACTCTTGCGACCCCGTGGCCTGTAGCCTGCCAGGCTCCTTGGTCCATGGGATTCTCCAGGTGAGGATACTGGAGTAGGTTGCTATTTCCTTCTCCAGAGGATCTTCCTTACCCAGGAATCGAACCTGGATCTCCTGTATTGTGGGCAGATTCTTTACCAACTGAGCTATGAGGGAAGCTCCATGCTGTTCCCTCCTCCAGGGGATCTTCCCATCCTAGGGATTGAACCCAGGTCTCCTGCAATGCAGGCAGATTCTTTACCATCTGAGCCACCACTGGGTGTCTCATTTCAGTACTGCTGGAGACTTCCAGTCTCATCCCTCTCTCCATGTAATAAGAAAACGCGTGCTCTTGTTTGACTTGGGGTTTCCCCAGTGGACCTCCTCCAGGAGAAGAGGCTGGGAATCAAGGCTCCTTCTACTATCTATTCTTTGGGTTTTGCCCTTTCAGGACGTGGAGTTGTTTCCTCAAGGAGGAAGGAAACGGGGTCAGAGAAGGTTCCAGTGCCCCCCATGCTAGAACTGAACACGCTGCCCTGCCTTCACTTCTACCTCCGCCGTGCCTTCTCCCTCACGTGTGGAGGTCTCTCTCAGACCCCTCTGCCCCTCCATGATCTGGTTCCCAGAACCCCCCACCCCTCCCCATCCCCAGGATGACCCCATCTCACCCAGGGTACGACTCTAAACTCCCAGGGCTTGTTTACATGAGCAGACATGCCTGTGCTTGGCTTCAGTCTCCTGTTGCAAGAGGGGAAAAAGAGACAATCTGACAAAATCCCCTGCCCTGAGAAGCTTCTGTTCCAGAGAGGTTCTACAGAAACCAGCAGGATGCAAGATAAATCATGAAATACACAGAATATTCACTATTAATGTTGTGAGAGGAGTGCAGAGCAGAGAAGCGAGTCTGTAGTTAGGAGGGGGTTGAAATGCTGGTTCTGACGGCTGGAGGAGGAGGCGTGAGAAGGTGCCCCATGAGTGAAGACCTGACAGATGTCAGGGAGGAGCCTCGGGGGGAACAGCATGCGGGGCAAAGGGAACAGAATGGGCGCAGGCATGAGGCAGCAGTGTGGCAGTGCGTCCTGGGCGCAGGGCGCGGGCCAGCAAGGCCTGAGCGGATGAGCTCGCGGGGGAGAGGGAAGGGTCACAGGACCCTTGGGGGTCACAACGAGGACTCTCGGGCAGTGGCTGAGTGGACTGAGGGGCCAGTGGGGAGTTTTGCCCACAGGAAGGATCAGAAACAGGATCTGACTTGTAAGGAGATCCCTTTGGCTGCTTTCCTGACCCTGTTGACGAGAGGCTACTGCAGTGGGAAGGGAGGGCACCGTGGGGCAAGGCCAGAGGCTGGGAGACTGGTCAGGGCAGGAATCCTGGAGGGAGGGGGCTGCAGGGGGCTGAGGGCAGCTGGTACGTGGGGGCGGGAGAGAGGGAGGAGAAGAAAGGAATTCACAGCGCTTCTCTCCAACTCTATTTCCTGGGCCATTGGAAGAAATCCTGACAGAAGAAAGACCAAAAGAAGAACAGATTTGGTGGATGGGTCAGGAGCTCACGCGAGGAATGGGTGGGCTGCAGATGACCAGCGGGCAACCCAGAGGGGACACCAAGGAGGCACATGACGACAGGTCCGGAATTCCAGGGACAGCCCAGGGCCAGAGGGATGGCTTTGCGGTCTCAGCATAGAGACGGCACTCAGAGCCAGCAGGCTGGGTGAGGTCCCGCCGGAAAAACGAGGACCAGAAAGGGAAGGAGACAGAGGACTGAGCCCCAGAGGACTGCGAAAGTTCAAAGTCAGCCTCAGAGATGTCTGGGGAGGGTGGCTGCCGAGGGATGACCTTCCAAACAGAAGGAAAGGAAGGGCACTCAGGGAGGGGGAGAGGCTCATGGGGGTCAAATGCCGATCGAGTCCAAGAGGACCTAGTTCAGTTCAGTTCAGTCGCTCAGTCGTGTCCAACTCTTTGCGACCCCATGGACTGCAGCACACCAGGCCTCCCTGTCCATCACCAACTCCAAGAGTCCACCCAGACCCATGTGCATTGAGTCAGTGATGCCATCCAACCATCTCATTCTCTGTCCTCCCCTTCTCCTCCTGCCTTCAATCTTTTCCAGCATCAGGGTCTTTTCAAATGAGTCAGTTCATCACATCAAGTGGCCAAAGTATTGGAGTTTCAGCTTCAACATCAGTCCTTCCAATGAACACCCAAGACTGATCTTTAGGATGGACTGGTTGGATCTCCTTGCAGTCCAAAGGACTCTCAAGAGTCTTCTCCAACACCACAGTTCAAAAGCATCAATTCTTCAGCACTCAGCTTTCTTTATAGTCCAACTCTCACATCCATACATGACCACTGGAAAAACCAAAGCCTTGACTAGATGGACCTTTGTGGACAAAGTAATGTCTCTGCTTTTTAATATGCTGTCTAGGTTGGTCATAACTTTCCTTCCAAAGAGTAAGCATCTTCTAATTTCAGATGCAGATGGTGGCTGCAGTCACCATCTGCAGTGTTTTTGGAGCCCAGAAAAATAAAGTTTGCCACTGTTTCCCCATCTATTTGCCATGAAGTGATGGGACCATATGCCATGATCTTAGTTTTCTGAATGTTGAGCTTTAAGCCAACTTTTTCACTCTCCTCTTTCACTTTCATCAAGAGGTTAAGAGGACCTAAGCCTCCTTTGGATTTGGTGACGAGGGTGTCATGGTGACACTGCTCAGACTACTCTCAGGGTGTGATAGAATCAAAGCCAGGCGTTGGCTCCTGTGACACGGGGCTTGTGGGACTGGAGGCTATGAAAGCAGAGAAAGCCCTGAGAATCCCCGCCCTAAAGGTGACAGCGACGATGGGGATAACTAAGGCCTGTCTTCTGTTCTAATACTTCACGTGGATCAAAGAACTGGCTCCAAAGGAGACAGCAGCATCCCGGGGCTCCTTGGGGCCCCAGCAAGGCTTGTGGCTGCTCTGGTCGTGTGCAGTGTGTGGTGACCCGAAACCTCAGAGCATATTTCTAGGAGGAAACAGTGACGGGAGGAGCAGGAGATAGAAGAAGGAGGGCTCACAGGGGACCCTAGATCTTTTCGATGGAACCCCAGAGCCCAGAGAGACTCCCCTTGGGCTGAAGGAAGAAGCCAGTGCATCGTCCTGGAAGAAGGGAAGTAGACAGAGAGGTCGTATCCACCTGACCCATTCAGGAGTGAGGGGTGATCCTGGAGGCTCTGGCCTGGAGAAGGGAGCACCAGGAGCTGGGACCTGTGTGGAGGACAGGGGGGCTGAGCGCAGAATCAGAGAAAGAAGGGGCCGCAGGGGCAGGGTCTAATGCTGGTGGGAGAGATGGGACTTGAACAGGGCAACAGGAGGCCATGAAGGGCCCCGAGTAAGCTCCGAGGAACAAATGCAGCTGGAGCGGAAGGTCTGGGAGCCCTGGGAAGTGTGTCCATTCCCCACCTCGTCCTGGAGAAGCTCTCTGCACCAGGCAGTCTATGGGAGCTGCCAGCCCCCCGGGAGGGGGAATCTGGAGCGTCCCAAGGATGCAAGCTGGATTCACAGAGATGAGATGTCTGGGGGACCGTGAGATCCCAGGATGGGGTGTTTGGGGAAATGCCTCTTCCAGGGAAAGGGGGAACAAAAGGGACTGGACTGAGCTCTCGGGAAGGAAGGAAGCCCCTCCCTCGCACTCCCAGCTTCTGCCTCGCCGCCCGCCGCTGCACCCCACTGCCCCCTGGCCTCCGGTGAGCACCACCAGTGAGTGCCACCAGTGGCCACCCTCCACCAGTGAGCTGTGATGCGTGGGGGAGCAGAGAGTCAGGAAGGGCGGTGAGTGTGGTCGCCGCTTGACTGAGGAACAGTCCTCCTTTACTAGGCGGCTGTCCATCCCAGCACCCACTTTCTGAGGGAAGGACACTCAGGAAGCCGTGAGAAGCAAAAGGGACCCACAGCCACCAGCCAAGGCAGCTGAGTCCACCTGGTGGCCGGTGGGTGACATGGAGGAAGTCACCACCGGCTCCTGAGATGTGAAGACAGGCTCAAGCAAAGCTGTCATCAGCGGCCGGGACTAATGCTGCAACGCTCATTGGATAGACCTGATGTTGGATAGACCTGATCTTTCCTCAGTCCTCTCAGCACCCTCCACCCGCTCCGTCCTCAGCGTGACCTTGGGAGCCTCTGCTCTTCACACACGGGGACCCTGAGGCTGGAAGGTAGTCTGGGGGACTCGCCCAGATGCAGTGGAAACAGACAAACAGCCAGAGATCTCTTCACACGTGGAAGGAGCAAGTTATTTGACAATGGCTCTTGGCCACAGGAGCAGTGAGATCACCTACGTCACTGCGCACAGCACCTCTTTGGTATGGAAACAGTTCAAGGATCACGTCCTGACCATCAACAGTATCATTGTCCCCACTGCTTTCCCATCTACTGTCTTTTGAGAAGGTGTCATTGACTTTGCTTATGTCTTTTATGGACCTCTAGCTCAATACTCTGGTACTTTGGCCACCTGATACAAAGAGTCAACTCATTGGAAAAGACCCTGATGTTGGGAAAGATTGAAGGCAGGAGGAGAAGGGGAAGACAGAGGTTGAGATGGTTGGATGGCATCACCGACTCAATGGACATGGGTTTGAGCAAGCTCCGAGAGTTGGTGAGGGACAGGGAAGCCTGGCATGCTGCAGTCCATGGGGTCCCAAAGAGTCAGACACAACTGAGTGACTGAACAACAAGTTCCACCAAAGGAGTCTGTTCCAGCTCTCCTATTATTGGGGGGGAAATCCACTCCCCAAAGACTGCCAACAAGGACATTTTCTAAATAAATGTTAGTTTCTGGTTGAGCTGGGACGTGCCCCCTCACCAGGCCACACACGTGCTCCTGCTGGTAGAGGGCCTCCAGCCTTTATGACAACGGGCACTTCCTGAGTTGGTTTCAGATTCCCATGCTGGCCAAACAGGGTATGATGAAGAGGTTGCCTTGCAGTCTAGGAGAGGCCCTCATTCCAAGTCCACTAACATTTTCTGAGTGCCTAGTAGGTACCAGTCTAGGAACATAAATAAACCTAGAACTGTCTGCACCAGAGATCATGGTGAACTTACCGTTCCCATGTTGAGTCAAGAAAGCAGACGTGCAGATACACAAACTGTTTGCCCAAGGCTTGCAGGGAGGGCGGAACTGGAGCCAGCCCCTCTCCTGGGTCCCCAGCCCAAGGTGCCCTGCAGGCAGGCCCCAGGCCTGCTCTGGGCCCTCATGGGATGGACCTGGGGCTCTCGCCCCTGCGATGACCACTGGCTCTCAGCTCTGTCTTCCGCCACGATCATGATGCCCTTGGTCCTCTAGTCCAGGCCGTTTGCTGTAAACCTGGGCACAGACAGCTCTCCCCACCCGCCCTGGAAATCAGAGAGACACAGACAGTGAAGTCAGCCCTCGGACAAATTTATCTGGTCTCTCAACCCACCCGCCGAGCCTCAGACCACAAACCCGGCCCAGTGGGTGTGAGGGGCCTCGGGAGCAGGATTCTGAGGCTGCAGCCCAGAGACACAGGATTCAGGGATGGAGGGACCCGGTACCGGAAATGGGTCAAAAACAGAAAACAGACGGGAGGGGGCCCTGAACAGATGCCTCGTGGACAATCAGCTGAGCATGTGAAGTCTCCCTCGGGGAACATGCCAACGCCTGTAAACTTTTGGAGTCTTCCGATGCCCTCAAGTACTCCCTGGACCTCAAACTACTAAGCCCTGAAGATATGGATTTTCTGAACAAACTCAGTAACAAGTGAGCAAGCAGTGATTCTGCTGCAGGCTCCACCCACCCTGGGCTCCTTGCTCCTGGAAGCCGTTTTTAGGAAGTGACATCAGAGCCATCCCCGCCGCACCCACGCTGATCCTCATTACCCCAGGGGGAATCCTCCTCCTCCTCCTGCAGAGTCCGGCGGTCCATCCTCTCCCTGGCAGCCCTCCCTCCCTTCAAGGGCATTGGTCAGGTACCCTGTTTTCACTCCCGTGAGACCCCAGGTTCCGTTTACCTGGGCCTCTTCCCTAAGGAACCGTGAGTCCCTGGACAGGGGAGGGACTGTACCCTGCTCACCCGGCCTCCTCTGCAGTAGCCCAGGGCTGGCAGCGAGATGCTGGTAATACCGATTGTGGGAAAGGATGCTGAGAGGGCTTGGGCACTGGGTTTTCCCCACTTTGCATTCTCCCATGTGATGAAAAGGCATTTACTTCTCAGATCTCAGAGCACACATAATTTTACAAAGGCCTGTTAAGATGACACAGCATTGCACGGTCTGAAGAGCCCTTTTGTGAAATTACCTCTGGAATTTGAGGTACCCCAACGCTCTAAAACTGCCCTAGAATTCTTACTTACTCTGAAAACCAACCGTATCTGCTTCCCACGGGAAATGTTTTACAGTGGCCTTTGGCAAAAAGCAATTCGATTCTCTAACTGGACCCCAGCCACAGGCATGAGCTGCCTTGTATAAAGTAGCGTCTCCTTCCTGGGAGGGAAGAGGGAATATGAATGGGGCTAAGAGAGGAAGCCCCAAAAGGCCCTGAGAAAGACTGAGGGTGTGTTAGGGGGAGACAGGGGTGTGCCCCGAGCCCAGCTGTTCAATGTGCAGAATTGGAACAGGTCTTTAGCAGGTAGAAGTGCTTCCCAGGCGGCCAGAAATGTGGCGAGATTCAAGCGGTAGAGGCAGACATTCAATAAGCAGTGTCACTGAGGGTTTCGTCAAGCATCTCAGAATCCGGAAGAAGATGACGTCCCAGCTGCGTGTGACTCAGGACACTCCCCACCACAGCGAGTCCCCACTGGGAACATATCCTCACGAGCCCTCTGACCCCGTCTTGTATCTTCCTCCCTCCCCTGGCTGCACCCTGCCGGCCTCCCGGCTCCCACCTCAGGGCCTTTGCACGTGATGCTCCGTCTTGTGGAAACGCCCCTCCTCCCTCCCAGCACTGCGTGGCTCACTCCCACACATCTTGCAGGGTTCCACTCGGGCATCACCTTCTCAGGAGGCCTCCTTGGACCACTCTGTGCTAAGTCACCCTTTCCTCTCTCTGCCTCATCCTCCCATCGCACTGAACACCAGGGGCTTTTCTCTTTACTTACCTGTTTGTTCGCTTCTTGTCTGTCTCCCTCCACCCACACCTCACCTGAACAAAGTTTTCACCAGAGCAGGGACGCCAGGTGCCCACCTGCTGTACCCCAGATAGTCGCCAAATGAACAGAAGAACAAATGAACAGGATATTCCCTTGCTACATCAAAGCAGCTGGACCCTCTCTCAACAACTTCCCCAGGGTGTCTGTGACTTGGGTGTCAAGGACTTTCCCATTGGTGCCAACATTCAATGCCTGCATGAGGCTCCTGGCAAAGCCCAGTGCAGACATTTGCTGACCAGTCCTCCTGGTTTTGAAGCTTCATGTCCAGATTGATTCAGGTCCTTAGAAGCAAACACCTGGACCTTACTACGCTCACAACTCTCTGAAACGCCTCCACGCTACCATGGCTCAACATCCTGGCTATGGATCTTTTACCAAAGCCCAGAACAAGAAAGATTGTCTTGGTTCTCACTGCACTTTTTGTTATTCGTAAACTCCCATAGGCATCCAGTGCCTCCACATTCCCAAAGTTTCCTATCTGGATTACCCACTGTGTAATCGCCATTTGTGATGGTAACATATTTTAACTGTATCGTATTGATATAATAGAAGGCTTTTGGAGCAGACTTTGGTTCTTTGGGCATATTGTTATGATGGTGGATAAGCGGGTGTGATAACATCAGAAGATTAGATTCTACCTCTTATGGAAAATTAACTCTGAAACCAAACATCCTAGGATTTCTGCTTCCTGGGGCATGGCTCCTGACTTGTGGGTGGCAGACCCCTGGAGGGTAGCAGAGCTCTGTCCTACACCAGGGAGCCTTGCGGTCACTGTGGCCACCGGCTGCCACCTGCAGACGAAACAGAAGTCTCATGTCGTTTAAACATGGCTCAGACGGTAAAGGATCCGCCTGCAATGTGGGAGCCCTGGGTTCGATCCCTGGATTGGAAAGATTCTCTCGAGAAGGGAACAGCTACCCTCTCTAGCAGACTTGCCTGGAGAATTCCATGGACACAGGAGCCTTGCAGGCTACAACACGTGAGGTATTAAAGAGCCAGACACAACTGAGCAGCTTTCGCTTTCATGGACTCTGGGGCCAACGAGTTACGACTTCACTTGACTATTTTTATGTGTTTGTCAATCAGTCTGTTCCAAACTGCACCCATGGCCATGCTAACCTCCCAGGGATCTCGGACCTCAGGGAGGTTTAAAATCTTTGGAATGTGGAATCTTAGGGGCAATGAAATATGTTTAAGATGAGATATTCATCATCAGAAGACCGTAGAGCCTATCAAGTGAAGAGAAAAAAAGTACAATCTAAAACTTGAAAGTTATGTTTTATTTGGCAAACTTGTTGAGGACTTAAGGCCGGGAGGCAGGCTCTCAGATTGCTCTGAAGAGGCAAGGGAGGGGCCAGGATGTATAGAGGTTTTTGCAACAAAGACCATGTCGTCAGGATATCAAAAATGTTACCATTAAATAATGAAAACCAGACATCTCCAGTTAATGAATTGAGCACTTTTCTAGGTGGCACTAGTGGCAAAGAATCTGTCTGCCAACACAGGAGACACGTGGGTTCTATTCCTGGGTTGGGAAGGACCCCTGGAAGAGGGCATGGCAGCCCACACCAGTGTTCTTGCCTGGAGAATCCCATGGGCAGAGGAACCTGGCGAGCTACAGTCCATGGGGTCGGAAAGAGTTGGACACGACTGGAGTGACTTAGTGTGCACGCACTGTGTACAAGAAGGTGCAAGAGTTTGGGCTCATTGAAATCTGAGATCATACACACTTCAGCTCATGGGCCCAGCATCTTGTCCTCTCTCATCCTGAGTCCCCTCGCGGTGCCCCGCTTAGGGCGGGTGCAGTGGCTGAGGCCTGCAGCATCCTCTGTTTACTGATACGGCAGGTGGCATTCTGCATTCACAAGACTATGAAGGACAAGTTCAATCACACACACTGCAGGAATCAGCATTGAAGGCAGCACTCATCTGGACATTTCCTCTTCTCAATTTCTTGTCTGGCATTTACCTCACTTCACGCCTCACTTTGCCTCTCCTGGTACCCAGCAACAAATCAGCAACAAAACTGGTATCTGCACTCAAACCGTAACACACCCTTAACACTAAAGTAAAGGCACCAGACGCTTGCTGCTGGTGACACTTTTCTACTGGCCAGAGAGCAAACGTCTGCGGAAGACTGCCTTCCGCGTGCCTGGCGGTCGCTCTCAGGAACGTGCCCACCTGTCCCTGACTCCTTGTGTTGACCTTGGAATCCGGCTGCCTGCAGACCCAAGCAGAGTCTGGTGCTCCACGCTGGGCCCTTGATTCCGGGGTGAACAGTGGTAGGAAGTTCACACGCAGGGAGGTGAACGAACACGTGGACGTGGTTTTAGGGCTGCTCTTCAGCCGTGACTGTGTGGGTAGGACAGGATGGGATAGGTCTGAAGTAAGGGGCCCGCCCCTGAGATTTTGTGTCAGCTCACTAAAGTGCATTGCTAGATCCATAGTAACCGTTGGTATCTGAGACGCATGAATATCAAGTGTGTGCGTCACCCACGTGGGCATCTCCCAGACTTCCCCATCTCATTCTGTGTATCACTCAACTGCCATTCCAAGCTTATCTCAGCCCACACGACCTCTGGGAAACCCAGCTGAAGGCTGACCATTGGGTCCTGTGCCTTCTCCACCACAGGCGAGAGGGAGGACCAGATCCCGGGAAAGAGAGAGACCATCTCCTCCTCCAAGCAGCTCAGTCCACTTTCGTTTATTTTGTTTGGTCACTAATTTAAATTTTTTATGGAAGCCCTTTTTGCTGTTAAGAAAGAAGTTTGAGATCCAGGCTCTGGTCTGCATTTTCAGTGAAAAAGTCTTTTCCCTGAGTCAAAAAGGCATTCGCTTTGTGAGTGATTCAAAGGTCATATATATATACTGTGGTGGGTTCCAGAGTGTGGCTTCAGAGAAGAGACACACGGAATTGTACAAATGTGGTCGCTTTTTTGAGTAATCAAGACAAGGACGTAAGTTCTCCAGTGTCCTGAAGATGACGTGGGACAGAGAAAGAGCAGACAGGTGAGAGTCCGGGGCCTGGACACCCCGACCCCACAGGACCCGGTCCCTGCCCTCCAGCATCATCCACATGGCCTTGAGTGAGCATTTAATCCATCTAACCGCTGCAGTTTGTGCCTGCCTCTCCTTGGAATTCCCTCTTCACAGCCCCCAGGGCTGCAACTGCCATCTACACTCCGATGCCTCTCAAATATTCCTCTGTCCCAGAGCCCTGCCTGCATCCAGCCCCCTCCACAGCCTGTAGATTTCTAGATCTCAGACAGACAAATTGAATCCGTCCCCACACCGTCTTTACCATCCCCTAGATGGACTGGCAGCTCCAGCACCTCCGGAGTTCCTCCATCAAGGTCCAAAAGAGGAGTGAGAACTCCCCCAGCTTAAGCCTGATTTCTCAGTCACTCCCACGACGGCCTGAACTGACCCATTGCAGTAGCAGCCTAATTGGCCTCGACCTATCTGAAACCCATTTGTTCCAAATACTCCCTTCCTTATCAAGGATTCTGCTGGAACACCAGGCGGCGAATGTCTCTCTCCTGTTGGGAACAGTTCCCTGCTCCTCACTACCCACAGATTCCACTTCCAGCTCCATAGGGGGCATGACCCGCCCACCCTCCAGCTCCATCCCAAAGCCCCCTCCCGCTGTCACCTGACACTCCAACCACTGGGCACCCTGTATGCAGGTCAGGCCACTGTGCCCACTGGGGGTCGTTGTTCTCCCAACACAAAATCCCCCACCCCCAATGTGGCCCCCTGAAAGGGACCTTGTTTGCTTTTCCAAGGCCAATCCAGATTTCAAATCCTCAAGGAAGCCTTCTTGAAGAAAGGGACCCTCAGGAGAACTGTTGCATTCTTCACTCTGCATATAGCAGGATATCAGTATGTATCAGTCTGCATATATGTATTCTCCCTTCCCTGTACCCAGCGCGATGCTGAGACATAGTCGGTGTGCGGGGTGCAGTGAACTGTGGGATTAACGACTGGAAATTAAATGAGCACAAATATCCACAGGTGGCTACAGTAGAAAACTTCTGCTGAAGATGTGAATGAAACCTTGGACAGTCCTCAGACCCACTTTGGAAAAGTCTTACTCATTCATGTTTACAAATGAGACACTCCTTTAGGAAAATGTGTCAATATCTCAAACTATCTCCATTTTTTAGGCTATCCCTTTCAATGAGAAGGAAAATAATGGTAAAGTTACAGTTGTCTCTAGAGGACTTAATAGTGAGTCTAAAGCAGAATTAAATTCTACAAGCTAAAGACAGTGTCCTTAGAGAGTTACGTGCTAGGAGAGGAGAACTGACTCTATTTATCATCCAGAGACTGAACTTATAAGAATCTCTAGCCCCGTTTTCCCCTTTGTTCTTTTAAATTACAAAATATGAAGAGAGAGGAAAGCCTGAAACTGCAAAATAAGTTAGACCAAGCGAAGGTAGGCAGACTCTAGTGCGTGCTTCAGGCTAAGTCGCTTTAGTTGTGTCTAGCTATTTGCAACCCCAAGGACTATAGCCCACCAGGTTCTTGTCCATGGGATTCTCCAGGCAAGAATGCTGGACTGGTTTGCCATGCCCTCCTCCAGGGGACCTTCCTGACCCAGGGATGGAGCTCATGCCTCTCGCATCTCCTGCTGTGGCAGGCAGCTTCTTTACCACTAGTGTCACCTGGGAAGCCCAGACAGACTCCAGAGAGAGTCACAACTCAGCTTCTGGGGTCTCCCAAAACCTTTTCCCATTTTCTCCTGATGCCTCACCCTACTGGGCTGCTCAGGGTCCTTCCTCCAGGAGCCCCCTCTGGAGATGCTAACCCTTCCACCTGGGTGACTCCTCTTTGTTTGTTGATGCAGTTCAGTTCAATTCAGTCACTCAGTCAGTCGCTCTTTGCGACCCCATGAATCACAGCACACCAGGCCTCCCTGTCCATCACCAACACCAGACTCATGCCCATCGAGTCGGTGATGGCATCCAGTCATCTCATCCTCTGTTGTCCCCTTCTCCTGCCCCCAATCCCTCCCAGCATCAGGGTCTTTTCCAATGAGTCAGTTCTTTGCATGAGGTGGCCAAAGTACTGGAGTTTCAGCTTCAACATCAGTCCTTCCAATGAACACCCAGGACTGATCTCCTTTAGGATGGACTGGTTGAATCTCTTTACAGTCCAAGGAACTCTCAAGAGTCTTCTCTAACACCACAGTTCAAAAGCATCAATTTTTCGGCGCTCAGCTTTCTTCACAGCCCAACTCTCACATCCATTCATGACCACCGGAAAAACCATAGCCTTGACCAGATGGACCTTTGTTGGCAAAGTAATGTCTTTGCTTTTTAATATGCTATCTAGGTTGGTCATAACTTTCCTTCCAAGGAGTAAGTGTCTTTTAATTTCATGGCTGCAGTCACCATCCGCAGTGATTTTGGAGCCCAAAAGAATAAAGTCTGACACTGTTTCTACTGTCTCCTTGTCTATTTGCCATGAAGTGATGGGACCAGATGCCATGATCTTAGTTTTCTGAATGTTGAGCTTTAAGCCAACTTTTTCACTCTCCTCTTTCACTTTCATCAAGAGGCTCTTTAGTTCTTCACTTTCTGCCATAAGGGTGCGATTAGGTATCTAACAATTATTCAAAGTTAATGTTATAAGTTTGGCAAGATCATTTTATTTTATGTTTTAGTTTAGTGCATTTTCAAAATATTTATTTATTTGGTTGCTCCAGGTCTTAGTTACAGCACATGGATCTTCAATCTTTGTTGCAGCATATGGACTCCAAGTTGCAACGTGTGGGATTTAATTCCCTAATCAGGGATTGAACCCCGAGTCGCCTGCATTGGGAGTGTGGAATCTTAGTCACTGGACCACCAGGGGAGTCCCTGCCAAGGTCATTTTAAATCTAATATACCTGAGTTCAATTCAAACTCTATGCAATTGCTCATTCATAGTTTTGATGTGCTTAGAATACATTTTCCCTTGAACGGTGTGCCTACATGCGTGCTCAGTCATGTCCAACTCTTTGCAACCCCATGGACTGTAGCTCACCAGGTTCCTCGGTCCGTGGAATTTCCCAGGCAAGAATACTGGAATGGATAGCCATTTCCTCCACCAGGGGATCTTCCTGACCCAGGCAGGGATGGAGCTGGTGTCTCCTGCATCTCCTGCATTGGCAGGCGGATTCTTTACCAGCATGCCACCCAGGAAGCCCTCCTCTAACTGCTCTGGTTTGCTAAAATGTTCCTGTTACTAATTTTTCAGTAATTTCTTGAGTAATGAGATTCTGAGACTCCTACCTGTTAGATACACATATGAAGCTTTTATAACTGTTTCATTGTCCATATGAACTTTTTCATTTCTTTATCTTTACTCATTGCTTCCTTAGAATCTACTTCTTTATTTTCAGTTTTTCAGTTTTATCCATCATCCTTGCATCTTTTTCTGACAAGATTAAGGTACATTTTATGCTAAAATCTAAAAGAATCTGTCACCAGAGGATCTTGATAAAGAAGGGAATGTGGTATCTGGTGACGACACTGATCTGAACAGACTAAGTAATTTACCATAAAATTCTGAATATGAATCCAGTCCAGGAAAAAGTGAAGCACAGTTTGTATCCCTTTGCCTTATTTTCTCATAAAAGATCCCCAGCATCCGTTTTACTGCACATATCATTTCTCTTCCAAATCCAATTTGTTAAATGATTTCCCAGTGTAACACTTATCAAGAGCCTGTATCCTGCACCAGGTCCTAGAGTGATTAAACCATGCATGGAAAAATAAAAAATAAAGAAACATACCACGCCTGGCCTCCCTCTGCTGGAATGTTCCTTGTTCTGTATCTGAGATACGACACATGGCAACGAACCTCATCAGCCCGGTGCTTCACTCACATGACGACCTTATGAGGTTGGTAGTCATTCCCATTCTAAGTATGGGGAAACTGAGGATCAGAATATTTACATAATTTACCCAGAGTCACTGGCTACTAAAAGCCAGGAAGCCAGGATCCAGATGCCCGTAGATCTGAGTTAAAGCCTAGATAATCACTATAATCTGTGTATCTAGATTGCCCTTCCAGCCTCCCAGGAAGCAGGCATGACATGACCGCCTCACTTTTTCCATTGATGCCACCAAAGGACCCTTGAAGTTACAGATCTGATCTGTGCCACCTCCATGGGTACCAGCTCCTCATGACTGAAGACCCCATGGACTTCCTTCTCTGTGGACTCTTGAGAAATCTGAGAGCAGAACCCTGAGCAAGAAATCAGAGAGTCATCTCCCAAACCCAGAAAGGGTGGATTAGCCACTGGGACACCTGAGGGCTATCAGACTCTAAATTCTAACCTTTGAGGGGACTCTGAGTTCTGGTAACTCTCTCGATTTTCATTAATTGAAAACAACAAAACAAAAAAGCAGACCTTCGGGAGATTAGAACTGTGGAAGGCTTCATAGCCTCGGGAACACCTGGATGCTCTTGACACCCTGTTTTTTCCTTATATCCTGCTTTTAATCACATCTTTAAATCACTCATTGAGCTCATAACACTCACCAGCTGTGGTGCCAGGGGCTTTCACACACACACAATAGACGCTCCATCCATGCACGTCTAGGATGCTAGCTGACTCAGCAGGCTCGCGGCAAAGGCTTCTTAGTTGGGATTGATAGCAGCGCCAACCTTCCAAAACAGGGATGTTTGAATAGCTGACAGACTGCCTGCCAGCTTCCAAGCGGTTCCCCTTATGAACCCGTCCTGAGAACACAAAGCATTAAGAAAACTGTCACCTGCGCATTTATGTTTGTGGTTATATGTTTGTCTCCCTCTATGCTGGGGAAAGAAAAAGAACAGTTCTTGGAATATACAGATGTTCATAGGAAAAAGAAAAAGAAGACAAGGGATGTTTAGAAGCTTCTGCAAACTGACATCTTATTTACATGGTCCGATAGTGGTTACGGTTAGATTTTGAAGTTTAAAGGAACTGTTTAGGCACTTAGATTAATTGACAAGAAACAGCCATGTAGCTGGAGACCAAGAGAATTTCTTCCTGAGACTAAAGAACTATGCGGAGAAAGAGTTTCTCAGGTGGCTGCTTTCTCCATATTATGCTTTAACAGAGAAGACTGCTGCATTCGGGGGTTCCTTACCTCTGACACTAATCCTAGGGGTCAGACCCAAGGTCGTGCTCAACCCGACACTGTCGGCTAATAGCACCTGGTGGGTATTTCCCTAGACCAATAGAGGTTATAATTGACCTCTGAGGGAGGGAACAAGCCTGAATGTCCTTTCCAGAAACCTCACCCTTGTCTCCTCTTTTACTCCCCAGCTTCCTTCCCTCTTCATCTCCCATGGCCTCTGTGTGTGTGCATGTGTGTGTGTGTGTGTGTGTGTGTGTGTGTGTGTGTGTGTGTGCATGCACGCGCGCACACGTGTGCATGCCTTTGGATAACACACCTACACAGGTAGAAAGAGATATCTTTTAGAGACTGGTCAACCCCTCACCTTCACTGGAAAGGTCCAGCACATACTCTCGCCTCCTCAAGCCCACTGTCCTAGCCCGCTCAGGCTGACACAATGAAATATCCTGACCGGGGGGCTTACGCAGCATGCGTTTATTCTACGGTTCTGAAAGCTGTAAGGTCAAGATCAAGGTGCCAACACTGTCAGGTTCTGGGAGAGCCCCCCTCCCGCCTGCAGACGGCCACCTTCTCACTGTGTCCTCTCGTGGAAGAAAAAAAGCGCTTCCTCTTATAAAAGCATCAGGGCTTCCACTCATGGTCCAGTGATTCAAACTTTGCCTTCCAAGGCAGGGGGTGTGGGTTTGATCCCTGGTCAGGGAGCTAAGATCTCATATGCCTTGTAGCCAAAAATCCCAACACATAAAACAGAAGCACAATGGTAACAGATTCAATAAAGATTTTAAAAATGGTTCACATCAAAAAATATTCTAAAAAATGCATCAGTTCTCTGGAGTCAGGGCTCCACACTACCGCCTGTTGTTGTTCACTCACCAAGTGTGTCTGACTCTTTGTGACCCCCTGGACCGCTGCACGGCAGGCCTCTGTCCCTCACCGTCTCCTGGAGTTTGCCCAAGCTCATGTCCATTGAATAGGTGACGCCATCCAACCACCTCATATTCTGTCGTCCCCGTCTCCTTCTGCCTTCAGAATCCTTCCCAGCATCAGAGTCTTTTCCAGTGAGTTAGTTCTTTGCATCAGGTGGCCAAAGTATTGGAGTTTCAGTTTTAGCATCAGTCCTGTCAATGAATGTTCAGGACTGTTTTCCTTTAGAATTGACTGGTTTGATCTCCTTGCTATCCAAGGGATGCTCAAGAGTCTTCTCTTCCCACCTAATTGAACCTTAACTGCCTTCTTACCAACCATGTATCCGACACACTCACATGGTGGGTTAGAGCTTCAACATGTGAATTTGGGGAGACAATTCAGTCCATAACACCCCCCAAAACTGTCTCAGGCTTTGGAATTTCTCTGTGTGAGTCTGACCTCATGCTCCCCAAATTCCAGAGATTGGGAGCAGCTTCCCAAAGGGGTCCACCGAAGCTTCCTCACCTGGCTCCGGGTGTCCACAAAGTGTTGGCGGGGGATGATGCTCAGCACATCAGCAACCCTCCCCAAAGGAACCCCAGGTCTCCCTCCTCTCACCCCTGTTCCCATAGATGTGGGGCAGGGATGATGCTAGAAAAGAAGCCTCATTATCCCTCCATGACCCATTCCACCACTTTGGGAGATCGAGGGTTGGCTTGTTCTTTGCTAAAACTCTGAAGCAGAATATTCTCCCGTTAATATCCTGGGGAGTCATGAGCATCTAAGTGATAAAAAGCAGATTTACAAAAAAAAAAAAAAGAAAAAAAAAGGCTCTCTATCACTTTTGCTTTATGAAAGTAAATATTTATTAAAAAAATAAAAGAATAGTTATTAAAATGGTGTGGGAAATAGAAGTTACCAGTGATTCACTCTTTTCTCTGTATAAAACAATTCCTTTTTAAAGGAGGCATGTGTTTCGTTTATAATCACAGGGAAATACTGAAAATGTGGTTTTTCAAAATTTGAAAATATAACACAGAAAAGACTACAATGCCATGAGAGCTGTACTGCTCAAATGTGAGTCGTTTCCTTCAGACGGAAAATGATTCTCGTGGATTCCTGCCGTTGATCATTTCTTTCAATATAACATACTTCTTAAGTATGTACGAACATAAAGCTAGTTACAACCTCTTATTCCCTGGCAACTGGCATTTACAGAGAACATACAAAAGGAAAGACCTCATAAACAAGAAACATTCAGATCAATGACACTCATTAGATATGACAGATTGCGCTGTTCTGTTAAAATGAAATGGCTAGTTCTGTGTTGAACTGAATGTAGAAAAATATATCGGTGGCTTTATGTTGACTTGTCATTGCCTGGACTACGTTTTGTTATTTGTCTTGATGGACCATCTTTCGAATCACCAATATTATCATTGCCATAATTTACCCTTTTTATTTTTTTCACACATTCTCCTGGTTATTTTTAACTGCCAATCCATTATGGTGGCAGGCCAATCATTTTAGCAGTGTATTTCAAATGCGATGATGGTCAATCAAAATGTGCCAGTTAATAAAAACTTCCCTCCACTCGCCTCCCGCTACATTTACTGCTAACTGACTGTCACTCTGACGCTCCACGGCACACGTGAAGATGAGGCCTGGGAGCCACAGCCTAGGGGGGCAGAGTGTGGGACAGCCATGCGGCCCACCCTCCGGTCTCCTTCAGCAGGTGTGGGGTGAGGTCTTGGTTCTCCTACTGTGCTTTTCATCTCTCCTCTGAAAGTCCACTGTTGAGTAATATATGATTGTGTATCTGGCTGGTGCCACGATACTGCTTTAGGATAAAGTGTGCTTCTGCGTTTATGAATCTAGAACAGCTACAAAGAGTATCACCTTGAAATTCTAGATTTTTAGGATATGTCAAATCAAAATCTCTGCTTCTCAAATAACTTCAGAAATCGAGTCTTCATCTGGGAAAATGGTCATGGTTAAGGAGGAGTTTTGTCTTTATGGGCTTCCCTGGTAGCTCAGCTGGTAAAGAATCCACCTGCAATGCAGGAGATGCGACAGACATAGGTTTGATCCCTGGGTTGGAAAGATCCCCTGGAAAAGGGAATGGTTACCCTATCCAGTATTCTTGCCTGGAGAATCCCATCGACAGAGGCGCCTGGAGGGCTGCAGACCATAGGGTCGCAAAGAGTCAGACACAACTGAGCGCAGCCCAGCGCAGCCTAGTATTATGGCAACACTTGGGGTTCTTTGGGAGACGCATCACTCTTATCTGCCATCCCCTAGTACCACTGTCCTGACACAAAGTCCCCTGCGTCTGTGGTTTTCTGTGCAAATTTCTCTCTTCTTCATAAGGGTATCAGTCATCCTGAATTTAGGACTCATCCTACTTGACTGCGACCCCATCTTAACTTGATGACATCAGAAACAGCCCTATCTCCAAATGATGTCACATGCACAAGTTCGGGGTACACATGAATTTTGAATGGTCACTATTAAACCCAGTAAAAATATCAACAGATATTCTTGAGCACCTGCTTAATCTCTTGATTTTCCAAATTTCACATCCCAATTTGAAAGTTCAAAGAAGCAGCCTGCACTGTCTAAGCCCAGATGTCCACTCTGTATTCAAGCATTAAAGAATACATTATCATCAGAAAAGCGTGACTTTTATTGGTGCTTTGCTACTCTGGAGGAAAATAATGGGAGAACTATTCACTCATTCCTCATCCAATTAGCTTTTTTTTAGTATAAAGATACATAATTTGCATCTATCTTGGCTGGGACATGTTACAATATTCATAAGAGAAGTCCCTGCTTCTGAAATGCTTATTAATTCTTAATAAGATTGTAAGGGACCTCTTCCCAGGCCTCGCCCTCAGCTCTGCAAAGAGGCTTCCGTGGTGGCTCAGTGCTGAAGAATACCCCTGCCAATGCAGGAGACACAGGAGACATGGGCTCGATTCCCAGATCAGGAAGATCCCCTGGAGAAGGAAATGGCAACCCGCTCCAATGTTCTTGCCTGGAGAATTCCGTGGACAGAGGAGCCTGGTGGGCTACAGTCCATGGGGTCGCAAAGAGTTGGACGCAATGGAGCACGGCACATAAACAGAGGCCAGCTAGCAGCGACAGCCCTTCCCGACCCCAAGGGAAGGGAGTCCCCTTGATCTTCCCATTTCAGGGCAGCAGGAGCTTTTTGAGAAGGAAGCAAGAAAGATAGCAGAGGGTTGCTTTGTTTGGGGCGGTGGTTTGCAAATGAAACCTGTCAAAGCAAACTCTTCCCGGGGAAAGCCTAGAGCTTCCCCATGGGACAGAAGGATGAGCCTTCTTGTCGTTAGACAGATAAAGCAGTGGTTTTTCCCACTCGAGGAGGTGTGTCCTTGTTTTCCCGTGAGAAGACTTTCAACATCGCCCGAAGTAGGTTAGATGAAATTTTGAGGAGAGGAACAGATCCACTGATGGTGAAACTCGCACAACCTTAGGGAGTGTTTCCACTGCTTGATGATGTTTACCTCGTCTGTGCAAGCTCTGTCATCAGTTGCTTAATGCTTTTCTCTGATTCGTTTGAAAATTTAAATAATTTATTTCCATCCTACACAATAATAACCCCCCCAAAAAAAACTGGTTTCATGTTCCAGAAATATGGTTGAGTTATATTTTCCAATTATATTTTCTCTAGTTAAAATTAAAATAATTATATAAGTAAAAAATTTCCATGCGTCTGTCATGCAAAGCCCTCTCAAGCATCACCTGGGGAATCCTGCCACACTAAAGAAATGCCAAATTTTTAAACTTTTTATTCTGTACTGGAGTATAGCCGACTAACAATGTTGTGATTCAAGCGTACAGCAAAACGACTCAGCCGTGCACACACGTGTATCCGTTCTCCCCCAGACTGCCCTCCCACCCAGGCTGCCAGGTAACGCTGAGTCGAGTCCCCTGTGTTATACAATAGGTCCTTCTTGATTATCCATTTTAAATACAGTGCATGAACCTGTCCATCCCAAACTCTCTAACTATCCCTTCCCCTCATCCTCCCACCAACACCCCCACCATCCCTGCAGCCATAACTTTGTTCTTTAACTCTGTGGGTCTGTTTCCGTTTTGTAAGTAAGTTCATTTGTATCAAGGAAATACTGAATTAACGCAACCATAATAGTCTTGAGCTTCTTCAGTCAGCATTGTTGGCTCTGGACCTGAAAAGATGGCATAGATCAAAACTAAGGAGAGAGCTGAAGACAGTTTTTATGATGGCCAAGCCCATACAGCCCTGCAGTCCTGGCTTTGGCCCCAGGCTCGCTGCTGAGTGCAGAACCAGTTTTCCTCTCTAGGCCTCGGTTTCCTCATCTACACGGCTGGAATGTCTCTTCATTCACCGCACTATTGTGAGTATTGACATCCATTCATTCATAGACGTTCACTGAGCAACTCTCATGGGGTACTGAGAACTGCACTTGACTCCTAGTTTCAAGCAAGTACCCATCCATGCAATACCCATCTGTCATCCGTCATCTATAGGTCTGTTCAGGAGATCTGCCTGTATATTTGTTTATTCAGAAGCACAAGTTAGTCACTTTCAATCAACATCCTTATTTCTAATTTTCCATTTAAACAACTTTTGAATACCTGGATGTGTGTGGACCCTACACACAATCAGATATTAATTTTTTTGTTATTGAACTAGATACAGTTGATTGACAATATTGTGTTAGTTTCAGGTAGACATCTTCAGATTCTTTTCCATTATAAGATATGACAAGATATTGGAGGGCTTCTCTGGTGGCTCAGACGGTAAAGCATCTGCCTGCAATGTGGGAGATCTGGGTTTGATTCCTGGGTTGGGAAGATCCCCTAGAGAAGGAAATAGCAACCTACTCCAGTACTGTTTCCTGGAGAATCCCATTTCAGAGGAGACTGGTGGATTACAGTCCATGCGGTCACAAAGAATCGGACATGACTGAGTGACTTCACTTTCAGTTTCACAAGATATTGAATATAGCTCAATGTGCTATAAGTGTGTTCTTGTTGTTTATATATTTTATGCATAGTAGTATATATCTGTTAATATCATATTCTTAATTTATCCCTCTCCCTCCCCAGTTGTTAATTTTAATGCAGACTAATTTCTGCCTGTACGGATCTCCCTATCAAGCTGTGGGGGGAAGAGACAGCAATCAACTAATTTCTCAAGTGCACATATAATTACAATCCAGGAAAAGTTCACAGAGCAGAAAGGGCATCTGAGCATGTAACACAAAGGCCTTAATTGAGCTACAAAGTAAATATGATAATGTATATAGAGCTCTTTGGAATAGCCCATTGTCCACGTTAAACTGGTGTTGATGAAACTAAAATAACAGGAGGAATTCCCAGTCTCTGGTCCAAAGAAAGACCACCACCCAGCCTTTCTCTTTAGAAGTTAATTGTTCATTAAATCACTCTGTGAACATGGTCACCTACAGTCCAATTAGGTTTCTTTTCACGACTCTCTATTTTCACTTTTCCTGTCAAAGAAACATTTTGTGATATTGTCTGTAAGAGAATATCTGGACAATGTAGACCCTGCGGAGGATTAAGTCACTATGCTAATGCTCAGTAGGGGCTGACTCAGGAGCTGGGTCACATTGCAACAGATTGCATATTTTCTTAAAAACCTAGAGAACAACATTAAACACCCAAAAGAACTCCGTGGAGGTAGTTGGAAATAGTCCAAATGACTGCACATCACAGGCTCTATCTCTGTTTTATCTGACTAAGGTTGTAGGGTGTTTAATCTGATAGCACAATAGCTATTTAAAATATTTATTTTTACCATGACATGTCGTTTATTCAGTTTTACTTCAAAACATCACCTGGATCCGTGCATGTTAATGCTGCGATCATGCAAATATAAACATTTAGCTGATGATTGGATGACCTAATTATTTGGAAAGTTTGTAATTTTTTTTAAATTTCCCTTTCTCTTACAAAGGTACAGGAAATGGAGTACTTGTTGAAAGCCACTGTATATGTCCAAAGGGGAATTTATGATACTTAATGACTTGAGATTTCGCTGCTGCTGAGTCCGCATTCTTCCCTGTGAGCAGCTGAGCCAAGAAAGGAAATCACAGAGGAATCTTTGATGTCAAAGAAAAGCAACTTGAATGGCAGGGAAGGGGATAATGGGTATGATTTCCTAAGAAAAGACAGGAGTAGCATAAACTGGAATGCAGAGGGCAGCAAGGGAGCCTGGAACATCGCATGCCAGGATTTGATGTTTACTTTATAATAACACCAGATAAGCGTTCCTAACAGACACCATGTGGTCACACACTCGTTTGTCCCAGGATGCGCTTTGCTCCTTTCAGAAAAGTATAAGCAAACCAACTTTTACAGGAAAAATGTAAAAACCCAACACTTAACTACCTGGTTTTTCAACGAAATAAAGTAAACATTCTGGCTCAATACATTTCCCCAAAGAAATTTGACATGATACTTGGATAGTTTTCCTAGCACTCTCCCCAAGGTTTATCATTTGAATGAGGTCATCAGGGTGACAGATAAAAGCTGTATCATCTGTGGAATTTGTACAAAGGAAACTTGGCAAACTTGGGAACTCCAGGAAGATCTTTCCCTACAGTCGCCTTTGTCTTGTTCTTCATTCACGTGTTCAATGGTTGAACCATTGGAGGAAGCAAGTCAGACAGAGACGAGAGTTTCTGGGTCACCTACACCTCCCTGAAAACTTTGCAAAGTTGCCTCTGTCTCGCTCGCCATCACCACCCCTCCCATCAAAAGGACTCAGGCGCACCTGATGACCTGGCAGCACGCAGGAGCAGGAGCCCACGAGAGGGTAAATGTTTTCAGAGGCAAGAAAGGTCGACTGCTGCTGGTGAAAGAAAGAAGTCTGGGAAGGACAAGGGAAATTCCAACGAAGCTTTCTGAGCCAACCCATTTGTTACTTGCATAACCTTGCAACTCTGACCAGTGACTGATTTGCAAAACAACTATCCTAATGTGTAAAAACCAGGTTAAATGAATGTGTTTCTTCTATGTTCTGTTTAAGCTGTTATATTCAAAGTTCCATGGATGCGTAAAGTGTTTAAAATTTTGTTCATAAAAATTAGGTTCAATTTATCTGGTCATTTTTCTTGGATGAAACAATACATCCTCACTGCAGGAAAGTGTGGGGTTGCTGGTTTGCCCACAAGAAGTTAATGGCAGGAGTGCTGCCATCCCTAAAATGTGTGTGTGGACTAATTAAAACCAGGAGTGGGGACTTCCCTGGCAGTCCAGTGGCTGAGACTCTGCATCCCAACATAGCGGGCACATGTTCAGTTCCCGGGCAGGGAACTAGATCCTGCCTGCCACACAGCGCAGCCAAAAAGAAAAAGCCACAGATAGTGTCTGAGCACCGACCTTATGGAGGAGGAAAGGAAGTTCCTAGCAGCAAGTTCTGAGTCCCCTAAAGGAAGCTGCAAGGGGAGCATGACCTTGAAGAAGCTATTTAGTGAGAGGGTTTACCTACGAACCCCACAGAATTATCCGGAAATATGCAAGGGATGGTTCCCCAAGGGAAAACAGGGAGAGGATGCAAGCAAAGGGCAATAGCCCGCAACCAACATGATGAAAGGTGACTTGACTTTCTGGAATATCCTGCCCCCTCTGATGAGTGTCACCCTTGAGCCCAGAGACCTCGCATACAAGAGGAAAGGGAGACATCTCGGTTGTGTAAGGCGCAGGCCAAAGGGAGAGTGAACCCACGTCATCCTGTTCCCCGGTCCTGGTGACCTCCAGAGGGAATGCAGGGGTGGGGGAGGGGTGCACATAAAGCTCTCGGTTTGCAGGAGAAGGTCTTGCAGACGTGGAGAGCTCAACATCTGAATCCATCTTCTCATGAAGGGAAGAGAGGCCCCGGCACGGGTGGTGGGGGACAGAAAAGCACTCTGCGAGCTGCTTGTCAGAGTGTCCCGGCTCACTCCCATCCTCACTCTTACTGCAAGCCCTCAAAGCTCTGTCTAAAGCTCTGACTTACTTTGGAGAAGATAAAAGGCATCAAAAGCCAGGGACTTGAAACATATCTGAAGAGTCACCTTTACCATGGGGCCTTGGGGGTGTTTTGAAACCCTCAGTCGGCTCACTAATTTCAGAGAAAAGGCCCAGGAACAGACACTAAGTATTCTTGCTAAGTGGAACCACTACCTGAAAACAAGAGCCAGTTGCTTTCTTACCCAAGAATTTGGAACGAACGGAAATGCTCTAGGCTCCAGGAAAGAGATGGACTCTCAGTGAGGACCGGGCGTGCACGGGGACGCCCGTGGCTCCATCCCACGTGGCTGGTGGTGGTCTCAGTGGTCCAGCAGCAGGACGTGTCCACAATTACTAGGACTGCTGTGAACTCTCAAGGAAACTTTTCAATGACAGAGCCAGCAGGAAGCCTTGGCAGTGAAGAGACAGACAGACCCTGATCGTGTTTATCCAGCAATTTCCAAGAAGAAGGGACATTAAATAAAGTGGACACAAATATGCTGGCCTCTAAAATGATGCTTCCTGTTATAAGGTGGGGAGAGGTTGTCAGCTGTCACCAGCTCTGCCCCAATTTTCCCTGAATCGATGCTCACCCGCCTGCTTCCCTATCTCTCTTGACCTCCCAGGTCCACTAATCCTAAGATGGAGGTCCTAGCTAGCAGTCTCTGAAAAAGAAATATCGCCTATGGAAAATTAATAAGTCACCTTTCTGACTTATTTCATTCACTCATACCATCAATATCCATTCTAACTTCCTATATGGTAAACACTGTGCTATAGTTTGATGGCATCCGAATTTGAATCGGATACAGTCCTAACCCCCAAAGAGGCTCCATCCACTCTAGAGACTTTGATAAAATCCTCTGACACTGCAGTTGTACGGTCAGATGCACAAAGAGAAGAGTCACCTAATCAGTCTGTGAGCTGCTCAGTGGTCTGAGCTAAGGTTAAATTCCTGTAGAAAGTTTTGTCTGGGCTAAACCTTTAACTCAGCCCATCCTGTAATGGGTAAAAGCTAAAAGAAGGCAGAGGAGAAAAGAATAAAAAGCAAGAAGGTGTGTTACAGCATGGTACGTTTGGAAAAAACCTCAAGAATTTTGGCATAGAGTTTGAAGTAGGGAATGATGACAAATGAGGTTAATTACACAGGAGCCAGAAGCTTGCAGGCACGAGTTTCTCAACAAAGATTGAGTGGACTCCAGGGTGGGGTGGGGTCCATGGTAGTGAGCCATGGGAAAGAGATTAATGCAAGGCCACCAGGAGCAACTTTGCAACTTTATTGGAAGACATGAAAAGAACCCTCAAATAAAGGCTTATATATACATGTTTATGAAAAGGATGGCTTAGTATCACAAATTCATCATTTTTCCCAAAATCAATCTGATGCAATTCTAATTAAAGGACTTTTCCTGGTGGGATGGAAGAAACTTATTCTAGAATTCTGTTTCGGTGAATAACTAGAAGAGATATTATTCTCCTTAAAATTCATTTGTTGGAGCCCTAACCCTTGATACCTTAGAATGTGACCATATTTGGGGAAAGAGTCTTTATAGAGAAGCAGCCAAGTTAAAATGAAGCCATTAGACTGGAACCTAACCCAATATGACTGTCATCGTTATAAAAAGAGGAAATTTGGACACAGATGTGAACAGAGAATAGATGATAGGAGACACAGGAAAAAGATGTCCATCGACAGGTGGAGGAGAGATGTGTGGAACACATCTTCCCCTCACAGCCTCGGAGGGTACCAACTGAGGCAACACCTTGATCCTAGACTTCTATCCTCAAAACTTTCTGTTGCTTAAACCAGTTTGTGGTATTTTATAATGGCAGCCCAAAATAACTGATACAGAGTTGCTATTAAATAGATGTTCTTATTAAATAGATAATGAAATTTATTACGAACTTATGTAACTGCACAGTATTTTATATATGATATACAGGAGCAAAGACAGGCAAAGAGACCAACACAACAAATAGAACATCCAGATGCATTAGAAAAGAAAAATTTACATCTGACATTCCCAGTGCTGACATGCAGGCTCTTTGGGCACCTGGGCAGACATCTTGACAAAACAAATAAAACCAAAGATCCACTTGCTGATGACCCAACAGTTCTCCTGTTAGGCACCCATCCTAGAAAAATATCATGTGGGCAAAAAATTAATATATCTGTGCTCATTTCAGCATTGTACAACACGCAAAGAAAAGGAAACCGCCTAATTGTCCATCAGTAGAGAAACGGGCATGCACATTATGAGATTTACTTCATGAAATCACTTTCATGCTCTGAAAAAGCCCTTATTTCACCTTCATTTTTGAGACATATTTTCACTGGGTAAAGAATTCAGGGTTGGCTAATTTTTTTCTTTCCAAACATTAAAGATGTTGCTCCAATGTCTTATTGGAGCATTCTTACTTGCATTGTTTTTTATGAGAAATATGGTATCATCCACACATTTCTTCTTTTATCTTGTTTGGCTTTTTCTCTTGTTACTTTGCCTGGCTGCTTTTTAAATTTCTCTGTATCATTTTGAACAATTTGGCTCTTATATGTCTTGGTATACTTTTCTTCATGTTGCCTGTGCTTGGGGTTGCCTGAGGTTCTTGGATCTGTGGGTTTATAATTCTCAGTTAGTTTGCGAAAATTGGAGGCTATTATTCATTCTACCGTCTCTCTGTCCCCACCTCTTTGGGGATTCCCATTACAAGTGAATTAGTTTCCATGTAGTTGTTCACTACTCAATATTCTGTTCATTTTTTTCATTATTTTTCTCTCTGTGTGTTTCATTCTGGATTATTTCTATGACTATGCCTTTAAATTGACCAACCCCTTCTGTAGTATCTACTATGGTATTAATTCCATCCAATATAGTTCTCACCTCCAGGAGTTTGGTTTATGTCATCTTTTACTTTTCATGTCTCTACTTAAGTTTTAAACATAAGGAATACAGTTATAATTGTACTTTAATGCTATTGTCCAACATCTAACATCTATGTCAGTTCTGGGTCAATTTTTATTTTTTCAAGCTTTCTTATTCATTTATTTTTTAATTATTTATTTTAATTGGAGGATAATTACAGTATTGTGATGGTTTTTGCCATATATCAACATAAATTGGCCACAGATATACAAGTGTTGATTGATTTAACTCCATTTTTGGCCACAATTCTCAGCTTCTCTGCATGCCTGCTCTTGAACTTTGTATTCCTATCAAAATTGATGAGCTTTATCCTGAGATACAGCTAAGTTACTTGGAAACAGCTTGATCCTTTTGGATCTTGCTTTTAAGATCTTCTAGATGGGAAGAGAGCAGTGCTCAGGCTAGTTCTAGTTTACTGCCCACCAATTAAGGTAAGCCCCTCCTCTGTGCTGCAACCAAAGGTCTTGTGAGTCACGGAGTTCTCCAGTCTGGCTGGTGAAAGGAGGCACTCTTCTCAAACTGTGCTAGCAGCAGGCACTGTTACCGCTAATCCTTTTGAATAGTTCTTTCCCAAGACAGGTTTCCTTAAATGCCTTTGCAGGGAACATTCAGCTGAATTATCAAGAGTGACTCTCTTCATCTCTGGAGTCTTCTCTCTATGAAGCCCTTGCTCCTCTGCATTCTGACATGTGAGCACCATGATTTTCCTGGACTGTCAGCTCTGACTTCTCAACTCAGGAGTAAAGGAGCTCTGCTGGGTCACCCCTGCCCTGCACATGGACTGTAACTCTCTCAAGGCAGCGAGATTGGACAGTTACTGGTTTCTTGTCTCACAGGATCACTGGCCTTCACCACCCGAAATCTAGCATCTTGAAAGTCATCATTTCATATGTTTTGTCTGCTTTTTGGTTGTTTCAGGCAAGAGGGTAAATCCAGTCACTGTGTTTCCACGTTGGCAAGAACAAGCTCTTTTGACGGAAAAGAATATTGCAGTTTTAAGAAATGAACTAGAGTAAAAATTAAGTTTATACCCATTAATGTCTATCTTGAAACTAAATACTGAGTGAAAAACATCAGATTTTAAAAGTAAGATAATCTGTGTGAAACCATTTACATAGTTTGAAAATATACAAATTTACCCTGTGTATGGATTTTGCATACCAAATACATGAAAGTGTGGATAATGAAAATCTAAGCTAATGTCAGGATTATGATGCCTCAGGGAGGAGATAATTGGGGGACAAGACCAGGAAGTAATAAAAAGAGGGTTTAAAATTTATCTGTGGGACTTCCCTGGTGGTCCAGTGGTTAAGATTCTGCCTTTCAACACAGCAGGGTGTAAGTTCGATCCCTGGTCAGGGAGCTCAGATCCCACATGACTCACAGCCAAAAAGCCAAAACACAAACAGACACAGCACTGCAACAAATTCAATTTTAAAAATCTTTTAAAAAATGGTCCGCATTCAAAAAAAAATTCTTAGAAAAAACTTTATCTGTAATGTCTTATTTTTAAAAAATAAAAATATGAAACAAGCATGTAAAAATATTAAGAAATTAGCATTACTTAAATCTGATGACTGGTTTATTAATGAACTATATTCTTTCTGTACCTTCAAATTATTTCATAATTTAAAACAACTATCATTTAGGTTATTGGTAACTACTGCTGTCAAGAATATTTGCATTTGCCCTTGGGTCTCAGGTTCTCTGCTCCCATTTACATAATTAAAAAGCTCACAGAGGTGACTTCCTGGGGGAAAAGAAGGCCTTCTTCTAAGAAAAAAATATCCAAGATAATATGGTTCTGAAGAGGTATATTGTTCTGAGTGATGAGATGTTTTTAGAAGTGTAAGCAGGGTTCTAAAAGTACATTGCTGCAAAATATTTCCCTATGAAAAAAATTTTTTGTAAATATTCATTTAGAACAAACTATGCATGCAAATTCTGTTCATTGTCCCTAGAAGGGAGATGACTATATGTGTGTGTGTGGGTGTGTGCATGCATGTGCACATGAGTACATCTTTCTCATTCAACTTTAACAGGAATAGAAAATCTCAAAGACTTGGGAAGATCTATATGCATATCCCAAGACTATCAAAAGGAATATAATTCACTTGACATCCTTTGTATAGTATTACTTAAAGTTCGCTAGCACCCTGATACATGAATTGATGTTCAGACTGTTATCATACATTACCTTGTTGGGTGAGGCAGGGCTAGACTATACTCTTGTGAGTACATGTGCTATTACCCTGGAAGACCACGGGGAGTCACACTGTTCAGTGTAACAAGAAGAGACGGTTCTACGAGCAATTGCATCCTTTCTTTGTGGGTGTTTCTGCCGATCTGGCTTGCACTGTGATGCAGAGCCTGGGCTTGGAAGGTAGTAGCATTGGTAGCAACTCTAAGCATTTCTTGTGGTCTTTTTCCTTTCATTATCCTCCAAGGTTCCATTTGTTGCTGTTATTTAGTTGCTCAGTCATGTCTGACTCTTTCTTACCCCATTGATAGTAGCTTACCAGGCTCCTCTGCTCATGGGATTTTCCAGGCAGGAATACAGGAGTGAGCTGCCATTTCCTTCTCCTGGGGATCTTCCCGTCCCAAAGGTCAGGCCTGTGTCTCCTGCACTGGCAGGCGGATTCTTTGCTGCTGAGCCACCAGGGCGCCTTTAAGTTCCATAAGTCTTTATTAAAAGTTACCGTCCTGTCTCTGTGATGCCCTGGGGCAGCTACCTTGGTTATTGTCAATGTAATCTGAAGATAATTTGAGAAGGACCACTTTCCAATAATTGAGCTATCAGGGGTCTCTCAAGTGATTCATGTCTGACTATTTGCTGAAAACGTGGCTTTTGTTTGTAGTAGTGGATTGGTGAGGACCAGCCATCTGGGCACAATGATCAGGAAAGGAAGAGAAGTCTGCGTTTGGCACTCGTGACATTCTCTGACTGCTCTGCAGCAGAGACTCTCCATCTCTTTCCTCTTTCTTGAGCAACTCAGCAGATACTCACTCCTGACTGTCAGCAGGGTTAGAGTGTAAGTGAGCGGCAGTAGTGTTATTTTACAGATGCCCCGAGCCCACTTACCATTACAGAGAAGCAACTCTGGCACTTTACTATCGGCAATGATGACTTGTCCCCAGACTGCAACTGATCAGTCTCTCAGGTGAAGGCAACCGAGCACAAAAGAGGAGGGAGGAAGGAAGTAAAGGAAAGAATAAATTGTCAATATTCCTCTCCAATCAAAACCTTGTCGGAAAAACGGAACCCACTCTAGGTATTTCAAACAGAGGAAATGCAATACAGGAAACGGCTTAAACAGGTCCCGGGAAAGCAGAGCATTTAAACAGGGATGGCAGGCAAGGTAGAGACGGAAAACAGAGGGCAGCTACTCCTCCCAGAGCCAGGAGGTCATGAGGGGAGACCCAGAGCCACCCAGGATCTGGCCACTTGGTGGAAACGGCAGTGGTGGCAGGTGGATCGGCCAGAGCTGGAGCCCTGAGAAAGCCTGGCTGTGGCTGGAGACGCCACCAGAAGAAGGGAGGGGGCACGGAGCCTGGTTTTTCCTGGCCGCCTGCCCACCAAACCTACTTGTCCAGGACCCTGAGGGCAAGGGAGCTGGGAGATGGAATCCCGGTGAGGTACAGTGGAGCAGGGAAAAGGCAGGGAGAGGCTCTGAGTGCAGTGCCAAATTAAATACAGATGCTCCATTACATTAGAATTTCAGATAAGCAACAGCAATTTTTAGTGTAACTGCTTTATGCAAAATTTGGTACATAGTTATTCAAAAATTTACTCTTCTGCTTATCTGAAATTTTAATTTAACTGGGCATCTTGTGGGCTTATGTGCCAATCTGGCAGCTCCATCTGAAAGCAAACAGCAAAATGTTGGCACATATGACAGTGAATGCTAACATGGCCTCCAAAACACCCCTTGGTCCAGAGGGTAATACCTGTGAAGGAAGGGGGCTTTTGCAAAAGACTAAAAGTCCATTGTATGGATCAGGTCCATTTCCTGATACTGGGAAAGACTGAAGGCAGGAGGAGAAGGGGACGACGAGGATGAGATGGTTGGATGGCATCACCTACTCGATGGACATGAGTTTGAGCAAGCTCTGGGAGGTGGTGATGGACAGGGAAGTCTGGTGTGCTGCAGTCCATGGGATCGCAGAGTCAGAACTGAGTGACTGAACTGAACTGACTGAAACGTCCATTGCCAAAAAAATGAGAATTAGGGAGAGATTAAGGAGTTAATACATCAGAGTCTTCAATATATTTCATAGGAAAGATCAAGGGCAAGGGGATTCCTGTGGATGTTGGGAAAGAAAGCCCGAGACTGGGATCTGGGAGTGGGGGGTTGCACCTAGGATTGCTGATAATGGGGTGAGCCCCTGATTGAAGTCTGCAACTCATTAGAGGCCAAAAGATGCTCAGTGGCAGAATCCAATCAGAAAGAACGTGGTAAGGCATCATTTTGAAAGCTGAAGGAGAACAAGCTTTGTTTGGGCCTCTCGTCACCTTTCTATGCTGTGGTGAAATTGACAAATAAACCAGAAAAGAAGTGGAGGAAAATCACTAGCCCTCTCTGCATCCCAGAAGATCGTTAGGAGTTTGAAGCAGAGCCAGGTGCTACCTTCTGTTCTTACAGAGGAAATTATAAAATTGCATAGATACAGTGGCTAACTTTGGGGTATTGGATTACCAGTAGGTCAACTAGTCAGCAGGGCTGATCAAACCCAGCCTCTCCCATAGGGTTCTCTTTTGTCATCCTTTTTAAGCATGCACACACATGCACACACACACACACATATACACATTTACACAGAGATATACAAATAGATACAAATACACACATACACACACACATATAAACACATACACACACACACACGGAAGACAAGGAAGATAATTCAGAAATGATTCACACTGCCCACCCCACCTAAACACATGATGAACCTCCCTTATTACAGAGCAGTTGAAACACCTTAATTCCCAGGCCTCTCCCCACCATCAATACCCAAGTCTTGAAGTCAAGAGGGCCTCAAACACACTTACAACAGTTACTGAGGGTGGATTCTTTGGGGCAGCAGTTAGGACTCGTCCGTGATGAGCAAACCATACCATGAGTATTCAGGGGTGAGTTACTGTCTCGTGAAAGGCATACTTCTAAATATTTCATCCACGGGGTTCCAATAACAAACACAAATGAAAAAGATCTTAGTCAAAGGCTCAGATGTAGGCAACTATTCAAGAGAAAGCTTTGGGGGGCTTAGGCAGAAAGCTTTCTCTCCTAAGCCCAAGTTTTGCATGCACATGAAGATTTTGCAAGAATTTTAAAGATCAGAAAGTAATGTCAAGTTTATGCAGCTTGCCCAGAGTAGAATCCTGGCCTCAGAATCAAAGGCTAAAAACGGTTTCTGCCTTCAGCAAGTCTCACTCTACCTGAAGTGGGATCAGTCTTCAATAAAGTAAGTAAGTTATGGGTTAGAGGGAGTTATAGGTAGAAGAAACAGATGTTGAGAGTGGGAGAGGGTCTCTGCAATTCAAGACAGCAATTCTGGGACACACATAAGGAATGGGGCCTTCCAGCTTTTGATGCTTTTCCTAAGTCCAACCTCTCTTGGCAAAATGATCCATTGGACAAACATTTCTATAAAGCTTCCTCCTGAGGCTCCCTATTGGTAGTTATCACACATGTCCTACCGCTGTTACCATGCAGTCTTTAAAAGCAAAACACAGGGTCTTTAGATTCAGACTCTAAATCCACAAGTCCAGTGTGATGAGTACCAGCCATCTATAACAATCCTACTGCATACTAAAAATGTGGTTGGCTTTTAAATTGTATTTTACTCTAATTATAACTCAGTTGGTAAAGAATCTGCCCTCAATGCAGGAGACCCCGGTTCTATTGCTGAGTCAGGAAGATCCACTGGAGAAGGGATGGCTACCCACTCCAGTATTCTTGGGCTTCCCTTGTGGCTCATCTGGTAAAGAATCCACCTGTGATGAGGAAGACCTGGGTTCAATTCCTGGGTTGGGAAGATCCCCTGGAGAAGGGACAGGATACCCACTCCAGTATTCTGGCCCAGAGAATTCTGTGGACAGAGGAGCCTGGCGAACTACAGTCCGTGGGGTTGCAAAGAGTCATTTAATCTGAGCACTTAATCTGAGCAATTAAGACTCTGTGAATCTACCTCTTCCATTTTATGAAACTTAAATGCAGAGCAAGACTTTCACATGGAAGTTTAGTATCTGCCTTGAGATGTAAGGATCAAATTCATATGAGATTTCAAAGACTTGGTATAAAAAATACACAGGTAATGGCTATAGTAAATATGGATGAGAGATTTTCTTAATAATCTCTAACCCTGGCCCTAAAATAGTAATGTAATTGAAGGTTATCCCAGTCTTAACTGGAAGACAGCTGCCCAACGATTCTAAGTAACGTTTAAGAGTAAATCTGGGGGACTTCCCAGGTGGTCCAGTGGTTAAGACTCTGCACTTCTAGTACTTCAGCGCAGGGGGTGCAGGCTTGATCCTTGGTCAGGGAACCAAGCTCCCACACGCCATGTGCTGCTGATGATTTAAAAACATAAATAAATAAAACTGCTCGTTAAGGTGATGTCCCAATCACCAAGTCTGACTTCCACTTTTTCAGAAATAATGATAGCAGCTGAAATATATAAAATCCAAGGACTACATAGAATTAAAATGCCTGTCAGATAAGGCCAAACCTCTATCTGAGCCAGATGATGCCCATTTCATTAGCAGCAGAAATCATAAGTGGAGAAACAGAGTTTTATTACATGATCCTGGGCTCATGGGATGAAATGAAGGTGGCCGGCTATGGCTGGATTCTTGCCAAGTTTTTCCCTCTATGGTCAGAGAAGAAACGGGCCCCAAACCTTAGAGGTGAAATAATTTATTTGCTAAAACCCCAGATAACTGGCAAGCAGATCATATTATGACCCAAAAGAGCAGTTAACAAATTAGGGTCTTTGTTTGTAGAACCTCACCGAGTCACGTGACTGGAGAAGAATTTAGCCAGCAGAGCCGTGTGCCAGTGGGTCTGCTTCATGCCTAGTGTTATGGGTCCGCGGACACCGTTTCATTAATCACACCAATGGCAAGTCTGCAGGCATCCGTGCTGAGCCAGGGGCTGGAACCACGGAGAACCTGCCTGCCGCCTGGGCTGGGGAGCAGCAGAGGGGGCCCTAGGCAAGCCCAGGCTGGAGGGAGCCCAGTCCAGCCCCTGCCAAGAGGGGCCTGCTGAGGGTTTTCGGCTCAAGTCAGCCGGCATGCCCCTGGGTTCTCGTCCATCTCAATTCCACCCCTGGAAGATGTCAGATCTTTGAACCCTCACACCTCTGCCAGAGTCAACAGCTTATGGGAGGGGTGGACCCAGGTCCACAAGCGAGGGTGGGGTAGACGGGACTCCCTTGTCATGGGATCCAGGAAAAAGCTGCAAGGAGAAGGCTTAAAACCACCCCGTGTCCCAGAGGGGACCCTCTGCCTCGTCGCTGATGAGAAGCAGGCGTCTGGACAGTTACGAGGCCCTGCCCCTTAGCTGGGGGGTTTGACATTATTTTTAAAGTACCAAATACTGCTGAAGAATTGATGCTTTTGAACTGTGGTGTTGGAGAAGACTCTTGAGAGTCCCTTGGACCGCAAGGAGATCCAACCAGTCCATCCTAAAGGAGATCAGTCCTGGGTGTTCATTGGAAGGACTGATGCTGAAGCTGAAGCTCCAGTCCTTTGGCCACCTGATGCAAAGAGTTGACTCCTTGGAAAAGACCCTGATGCTGGGAAAGACTGAGGGCAGGAGGAGAAGGGAATGACAGAGGATGAGGTGGTTGGATGGCATCACTGACTCAATGGACATGAGTCTGAGTAAACTCCAAGAGTTGGTGATGGACAGGGAGGCCTGGCATGTTGCAGTCCATGAGGTCGCAAAGAGTTGGACACGACTGAGCGACTGAACTGAACTGAAGCACAGAACTGCGCTGTGAGCCGGAGGCCTCCACTTGACGCTCCCTCAGCCCCCGGTTTGGGGGAAGTCACTGCTTCCATTTCAGAACATCATTCTAGGTCATTGGGTATTTTTCAGTATTGTCTACTTAACAGGTGCCCACCGCTCATTTTCTGATATGTACAAATTCATCTCTTCATTGTTGGGAGTTGAAGAAGACCTTATAGTAAATTAAAGGTATATATTCCCATCAAGATACATATATCTGAGTTCACTCCTAGAAGAAATCTTTTTTATAAAAGTTGCCACATTTCTTCCACTTTTCAGTTCAGTTCAGTTCGGTTCAGTTGCTCAGTCGTGTCTGACTCTTTGCGACCCCATGGGCTGCAGCACGCCAGGCCTCCCTGTCCATCACCAACTCCCGGAGTTTACCCAAACTCATGTCCACTGAGTCGGTGATGCCATCCAACCATCTCATCCTCTATCGTCCCCTTCTCTTCCTGCCTTCAATCTTTCCCAGCATCAGGGTCTTTTCCAACGAGTCAGCTCTTCGCATCAGGTGACCAAAGTATTGGAGTTTCATCTCAGGTGACCTTCAAGACAGTTGTATAATATAACCATGTACTTCTTAACCCCTGACTTCTCATCTAAATCGCTCTCATCAGTGGCCACAGTCAATGGCCAGGTGAGGCAGGTGAGTTCTGGGGAGAGGAAGGGCTGAGTCTTCTGAATAACCACACACCCTGTCTGTGATCGTGGCGCCCAGATTGAACAGGCCTGGGAACAAAGCTCAGCGAAGGCAGGATGGACCTTATAAACGCCCACCAAGGACATTCCCCTTGTCCACAAAAAGTAGGCAGAATGCAGTGAGGATCTCTGAGACAACACTTGAAATTAATATTTTATTTACGCACACATACAACACACCATAAGACTAACAAGAGGAAAAAATGTTGCAATGATTTGCTTTTCATGGAACTTTCCAGAAGGATGCTAAACGCCTTTGTTTGCAAAGGTCTGGGTTCCTTCTGCAGAGCAGTTTGTCCCTGCAGAGTCCTGTCACTCCCTGGGGATCCACATCCGCAGGCCGCACGCTGGGTCCTGCATAGCACCCAGCTCTGGAGGCTGAAAGAGACTGCTTGTGCCATGGGATCCTGAGCGCAAACGGGATGTGCGATCACGCAAGGGGAGCGTGTCGCCAAGGAGGACAGGGTGATAGGGAAAAGCTAAAATAAGCAAGCGTGCAGAAACGGAACAGTTTTTGCATAAAACCAAATTTATCCCTATCCCCGGAATTTCTACTTCAGGACAAAATCCTAAATCCACATCCCAAAGGCTGGCCTGTCTGACTCTGACAGTCCTCTGGGTTGGGGGGTGGGTGGTGAGGAAACGTTTATCCATCCAGGAAACCACACATGGTGGGGTGTTTTGTGGCTTCATTAGTGTATTCAGGTCACTCTGAAGGTGGAGCATCTCTTTCCCAGCCAAGTTCAGGAGTGGCTCATCCCCGATTCTGAGCTAGATCTTGGGACAACACAAGGTTAGGCTGTCCAAATCAAGCTGGAAATAGAGAGAAAGGAGGAGAAGGGAAGAACGCCCAGGAAAGCTCGACTTTATTTTGTCCCTATTGCCGTGTTTGTAAATAGAGAATTAATTTAAAAAGAACAGATTGCATTTGGGGATGAAGCAGGGACTGGACCAGAATCCTTTGGTGACGAGCGCCCCTCTGTGGTCTGTCTTGTGAATTTTCCGAAGAGCACAGCCGCGACGCCCAGGCTTGGGGACAGGGGCTGCGCCTGGACAAACACACCCAACCTCCCCACCTGCGGGCTCAGGCCCACCCCAGACCCGCCCCACAGGCTCACCCCGCTTTCTGGGATGAAGGCCGATGGCAGTGTTACGACCCTGGACCAGGGCGCAGGAGTCCCATCACCTTCTCTGTCCCCGCGGCATCCCGCTTCCTCAGGGTGCCCCACGCCTGAGACCATCGCCCTGCACGGCGCCCACCACCCCTGCACCCCCTCAGGCCTGTTATGACTCAAAACCACCACCCGCCAGAGAATTCCCATCCTTCCCTCCACATTCAGACCACCCTGTAGGCGGGGGGCACCGAGGTGACTTCAGATGTGGGCCAGGGAGGCTGGCCTGGCTCCGTATCTGACACTTGGCTCCTCACTTGGGATTCTTCTCCTGCCCCAACAACTCTGTGGTGGAGTGATTATTTCCCCCATTTTACAGATGAGGAGACTGAGGCTCAGGAGGCTAAAAATGCAGTCCTCGTGCATTTCCCCAGACATCATCACCCTGTTGAGTGAGTCCATGCCAATTCTACCAGCTTGTAACTCCTCTCCAATGGAGGCAGCCCCAGCAACTTGGCAAGGACCCCTCCGTCACTGGTGTGCGGGCATCTCTGGTCTCTGGGAAACTCACACAGGCTCTCCTTGTTCGCACCTCTGCTCACAGGGCCGTGGGGGTCAGCACCTCCTTCTCCATGACTGCAGGCGGTCTCTGGGAGAGAGATCCGGATGTACCTGGGAGGACCCCGGTGTGCGGGCCTCCATGTACCCACAGCCAGGCCGCGCTCCTCATAGAATGGGGCAAAGCCTTCTGTCCTCCCAGGCACCAGGCATGGTAGCCAGCCACCCAGCTGACAGCTGCTCTGTCCAGAGCCCTCTGGCCACAGAGGCATTCCCATCCCTAGAGAGCAGAGCAGAACACGTGGCTTAATTTCCCTGCTTTCTCTGGGTTATTTTCATAGAAATGTCGCGAAGTTCCCATACAAAGTGCAAGCACAGAACCTGAGCCGGCCCGGCTGTCACCTCCTGCGCTGTGTCTGCGTCTGTGAATCACCTCTTCCTCGTTTATCTTCCACATCCTCCCACCTCCGCATGAGGGCAGCCACTTGTGATCCTTCCCACTTAGAGCAACACGGTCACAGGCTTGAGTGCCAGGCGCTGGACCACAAAGGGGAGAGAGATGTGATAAATAACATTTAAAGCACTGCAGAGTTTGATTTTCATGTCTCATATCTGCCTCTGGAGATTCTGCTAAGTGTCTTTTATTCCTCTCTTCATAAATCCTTAGGATAACAGCTTTATTTTGGGAATTAATCCAGATTCCCATTACTCATTGATTTATACTTTCTGGGAGTGTAACTCCTCGTTGTTAAGTTACAAAGGTTTGAAAGCAACGTTAACTCTTTCTGACTACGGTAGTAATACGGTTGCAGTAATTTAGTCGCTAAGCCGCATCAGACTCTCAGGGACCCCATGGACCCCACCAGGCTCCTCTGTCCACGGGATTTCCCAGGCAAGAATACTGGAGTGGGTCGCCATTCCCTTCTCCAAGGGATCTTCCCACACAGGGACTGAACCCACATCTCCTGCATTGCCAGGTGGATTTTTTTTTAACCACTGAGCCACCAGGGAAGCCCATAGTAATAGGGAGGAATTGCTAAATCTCAGGCATTTTAGAATAGTATCTTAAAAGCATTAATGTAGTTTTAAAGGGTTTCCAAATTACAAGCGGGTTGAAAACTGGCTTCTGAGAGAACCCGATTTATACAATCATAGATGGTCCACATATGAGGCAGAGGCTTCCCTCCTGAATCCCCTCTACAAGCAAGTAAGCTCAGGAATGGGACTTCCAGGGTTCAAGTCTTGTCTCCATCTCTCACTGGCTGTGTGACCTCAGTCATGCTGCCTAAACTTTCCGAGTCTTGGAGTCCTCATTTGTCAAATGAGGAAAATAAGACCTGCTTCATGACGCATGGTAAGGATAAAATGATAACTGGGTAAGTTACACGCTGAGAACGCTGCCTGGCAAATAGCAGCACCAGCTGATGTTCCCTGAGAAGCAAGCAGGTAGTTCTAAGCCCTTACACAGGTTGACTCACTGAGCCCCTCCACAGCCCCGAGCCTGGGTTCAGGGAACACTGGTCATTTTCTGGCGGTTCTGATCCCTGACGTTCACTCTCTCCGGCCAGTGGCTCCTTCCAGATTTCAGCCAGGAACCCATGCATAGCCGGCCTTTGAGCCCTCATGGGCTCTGGGCGGAGTCCATCGCGTGACCTGGGTCTAAGCCAATCAGAGCCTCACAGCATCTCCGGGGTGACCGGCCTATCGGGCCCAAGACGCAGTGGTATGGGCTCCTGCTGCCCTTGAACCTGAGGCTGGGTTACCGCCATCCTGAGGGCAGGGCCTGCCCACGAGGGCACCAGCTCAGAGGTAACTGAGTCACCACGGGAAGGGGGAAGCCAGGTTCCATTGGCTGCATAGCGCCCACTCAGAAAACCTGCCTGAAATGCCCAGACTCTGGGCTTCTCCATGCCTCCTGCCCACCAACTCCTTTCAGGCTGAATCAGTTCAGTTGGGATTTCCCGCACAAGTCCGACCTGACCCAGAAAAGCACAAATATGATTATAAACTGTGGGAGAAAATAATCCCTTTCCATCTATCTTGACTCTTACCTTGGGAGCTTCTAGTCAAAGCTTTGAAGTTCCTCTCCTCCCCTCCCTCCAGGATGGGGGGGGGTGCAAGTGGAATTGACATGTTCAGTGCAAGGCATTGCCTCCCAGAGCCTCTTTTTCTATAGAAAGTAGATCGGAGGTAACCGGGGTCTAGGGGGGAGGCGGTGGGGAGTTATAGCTGAAGGGACACAGAGTTTGCATCTCTATACAGGGTGATGAAAAGATTGTGGAACTAGTGGTTACCATCACACAACATGATGCGTGTACTTCTTGTTGTTCAGTTGCTAAGTGGCATCCTACTCTTGCTACCACGGGATTTCCCACGGACAAGAATACTGGAGTGAGTTGCCACTTCCTTCTCCAGGGGATCTTTGCCCACCCTGGGAGTGAACCTGTGTCTCCTGCACTGCAGCGGGATTCTTTACTGCTGAGTCAGCAGGGAAGCCCGGTGTATTTAACACCACTGAGTTACACACTTTAGCAAACTGTGTATTATTTATGTGAAATTTTCTTTGATGTATTTAATCATAATAAAGAAATATAGTAAAGCACCAGCTCTACTGGGACAAGCTGTGTGACTGAAGTCTTATAACCCATCAGGGCCTCTGTATCCTGATCTTCAAACGCAGGAAACAATGCAGCGGGTACCGAGTCTGATGATGGACGAGGCCCAGGGTCCAGCCAGTGGTTACAGCCTGACCAGCGTGAGGCATCGTGGCAGTCTCGATTCCCTATACAATCCGAGCCGCCTGCCTTTGGGGTCTCACTCCCAGCCCTTGCTGGCCAGACCTTCCAGCCTCTGTACTGCACATTTTTCAGCCAGCCGTTCTTCACCCACTCCAGGGTTCTTGCCTGGAAACCCCACAGAGAGAGGACTCTGGGGGGCTACAGTCCATGGGGTCACAAGGGTCGGACACGACTTAGCGACTAAACAACATTTTTTCATCCCCACCTCCCAGGCCTTGCCAAACTAACTAAAGGCACGGTCTTCCACCATCAAGTCAGTCAAGATTCAGACTCCAGCTGCACGTTTAGGAGTCCCCAAGGCCACCTCCCAACTCAGACCAGCTGGCTACAAATGTGGGGGTCCCTATGGACACCGACAGGATTGATGATTCGCTAAAATGACACAGAACTCAGGAAAGCACTGCACTTACAGGGACCGTTTTATTATAGCAAAAGACAATAGCTCAGAACCGGCCCAAGGAAGAGACCCATAGGACCGAGCTGGGCGTGGGAGCGTTCCAAACACGAAGCTTCCGTACCCTCAGGGACACGGTACCCTCCTGTCGCTGAAGTGAAGCTCCCCCAAGCCTCCACATCCCCAGTTTATCTTTGGAGCTTCATTACAGAGGCGTGACTGATGGAATCACCACCTGCGTGACGGAACCCCACATCCAGCCCCTCCTTGTCACCCCCCAGATTTGGGCTGACAGCATGTGGGTCAAAGCTCCAACTCTCTAATCACATCACTGGTCTTTCTGGCCTGGCCAGCCTGCATCCTGAGTCATCTCATAAACATAAAATATCTGGAGTCCCCCATGAGTCACTCATTGGCATGAACTAGCAGGTGTGGTCTAAGAGGCCCACCCTGAATAACAAAGACCCTCCCATCACTCGGAAAATTCCAAAGGTTTATAGATTACCTCCTGGGAAACAAAGATAAAGGCCAAGCAGATTCTTTATTACACAACCAGCTACTGACATCCTTTTGGGTGTTTGCAGGCTCTAGGGCAGCAACACTTCACATTTAAATCCTGTAACTAGATACTTGGTCAACCAAACAGCAACACTGTAGCCCCATAATTATTTGCATAACATGTCTTTGGCCCACCCACTTTCTGTGAGTAACTTTTTTTCTCCAGTCTCATATTTAATAGCAGCATCATAGGCCATTGAAGGCTATCTGTTTTGCCAGAGCTAAGTTGCCCATCACCCTGAACTTCAGAGAATTCACCCTGCTTCGTCCCCCCAGTTAGGGAGTACTTGAAAAGTTCCCGTAAGCTGGCACGTGCCTGGGGAACACACGATGTGATATTGTATATCTGGAGCCGTTTCCCGCTGAATTCTTCTGAGGATTTCAACACTCACCAGCTAGTTCAGATCCAGTAGCTCTAAAAGGAAACTCGTCTGTTTGTAAAAAAATAAAAATACATTTCGCTCTTCCTTTGGGCAAACAGGGCAATGGTTTGCTAGCTACCCCAGTGACGTCAATGAGGGCTGAACCATTCAAAGAGGTCAAACCACATGGAAAGCTGCCGGAGCCTTCTGGGAAGGAGAAGGAAACGTCAGCATATGAGCTGCACAGGTTGGAGGGCTGCGGGGGGTGGGGCCCAGCAGAGCTTCCAGGACAGGACCACAACGGATGGGGTGGTGGCAACAGAAGACCCAGGCCCCTAATGAGCAGGTCAGAGGAACCATCTGGTTAATAGTGACCAGCCCCGAAAAGGAATGCATTCTAGCCAAAGCGCTCAGAGGCTGAAGTGTCCTCTAAAATACTACTTTTAAAGCCCCATAATGAAAGGACTTCCCTGGTGGTCCAGCAGCTAAGAATCCGCCTACCAACACAGGGGATGCAGGTTCGGTTCCTGGTCCGGGAAGATCCCACATATCTCGGAGCAACCGAGCCCAAGCTCCCCAGCTTCTGAGTCTGGAGGTCTCAGAGGTCTGGAGCCCACGCTCTGGAACAGGAGAAGTCACTGCAGGAAGAAGCCGGTCTCTGCAACTAGAGAGCAGCCCTTACTCATCTCAACCAGAGACAGCCCGTACAGCAGTGAGGACCCAGCACAGCCAAAATAAATACATAAATGATTTTTTAAAAAGCACATTAAAACCAACAATGAGAACATCAATTCTTACAGAGGCCAGACCCCTCCCACCAGCCCTTTGCCTGCCTGTGGATGCCTTTCTGAGAGGAAGGTCCCTTCGGGTGCTAAGAGAGTGGAAACGCAGGACTGGGATGTTTTTAAAACCCCCTCACCCTGGCCAGAAAAGGCGAAAGCCTGCTTGCCTTGCCTGGAAATGAGACCTGGCAAAGAAACCACGATCTCAGTGTCTGTGACCAGGCGTGTCTTTGTTGGTGCACTGTAAGTGTTCTGTGTCTGCCCCCAATCTTTTGTATGATATGCAAGAGAGAGGAGGTGGAAGTTGCCAGTCCTCTTGCAGATTGGTCCTCTTAGAGAATGGGCATATTTAGCTTCCGAATTGTACTGGGCAAAGAAACATTCAGGGTCAGTCCAGATTCTGGGTGCCCTTAGCTGTAGGCTCATCCTGGGAACAATGGGTGGATGGGACCATCTTTTGAGTTAATGACTGCAGCTCACAAAGATATCTTTCGTTCCTTTTGATAGCTGTATTCCTCTAAAAAGCGCTCTGTTGAGAGTATGCCGTGGTTTAGCCAACCAACCTTCTGCATTTCTGCATTCAGAGGGTTTTCAGTTACAAGCAAGGCCTTAACAAATAAGATGATGCATATATTATTTGCTGCATCATTGGAGGTGTGTCTTTGGGTTAAATTCCTAGAAGAGGCATTATTTGGCCAAAGGGTACCTGTATTCATTGCCTCCGGCTACCTCATACGCACTAGTATTAATCTTGCCTAGTACTACAAGATGTCTGGTTTTAGGGAACTTTCTGGTGGTTCAGCGGTTAGGACTCTGTACTTTCACTACCAAGGGCAGAGATTCAGTTCCTGGTAGGGGAACTAAAATCCCAAAAAGCCACCCAACAGAGCCAAAAAAAGAAAAGAGATGTGATTTTAAACCACGAGAATCTATTCCTTTACAGTTCTGGAGGCTAGAGTTCCAAAATCAAGCTGCTGAGAAGGCCATGCTCTCTAGAAAGACTCTAGTGAAAATCTTTCATTGCCTCTTCTAGCCTCCAGCGTTGCTGGCAGCCCCTGGCCGTCCCTGGTTCACAGACCCGTCACTCCAGTCTCTGCCTCCTCGTCACAGGGTCTTCTTCCTGTGTCTGTGTCTCTTCTCTTCTCCTAAGTACACTACTGGATGTTCTTAGGAGAACCCACATTGGGTTTAAGGCCCACCCTACTCCAGGATCTTAGCTTAGCTTGATTGCATCTGCAAAGACCCTATTTTCCAAATGGACAGAAAAGTCGGGAGAAGCTCTTCACCCAGTGCTGTGAGTGTGTGCTGTGTGTATACTGTGAGGGTGTGCTGTGAGTGCTGTGAGTGTGTGTACCGTGAGTGTGTGCTGTGAGTGTGTGCTGTGTGTACTGTGAGTGTGTGCTATGAGTGTGTGCTGAGTGCTGTGAGTGTGTATACCATGAGTGTGTGCTGTGAGTGTGTGCTGTGTGTACTGTGAGTGTGTGCTATGAGTGTGTGCTGTGAGTGCTGTGAGTGTGTATACCATGAGTGTGTGCTGTGAGTGTGTGCTGTGTGTACTGTGAGTGTGTGCTATGAGTGTGTGCTGTGAGTGCTGTGAGTGTGTATACCATGAGTGTGTGCTGTGAGTGTGTGCTGTGTGTACTGTGAGTGTGTGCTATGAGTGTGTGCTGTGAGTGCTGTGAGTGTGTGTACCGTGAGTGTGTGCTGTGTGTACTGTAAGTGTGTGCTATGAGTGTGTGCTGTGAGTGCTGTGAATGTGTGTATCATGAGTGAGTGCTGTGAGTGTGTGTACTGTGAGTGTGTGCTGTGTGTGTTATGAATGTGTGCTTTTTGTACTGTGAGTGTGTGTACTGTATGTGCTATGAGTGTGTGTATCATGAGTGAGTACCGTGAGTGTGTGTACTGTGTGTGTTGTGTGTGTTGAGTGTGTGCTGTGTGTGCTGTGACTGTGTGCTGTGTGTACCGAGAGTGTGTGCTATGAGTGTGTGTATCATGAGTGCATGCTGTGTGTATTGTGTGTGTACCGAGAGTGTGTGCTGTGAGTGTGTATATCATGAGTGTGTGCTGTGAGTGTGTGCTGTGTGTATTGTGTGTGTGCTGTGAGTGTGTGCTGTGTGTGTACCGAGAGTGTGTGCTGTGAGTGCGTGCTGTGAGTGTATGCTATGTATATTGTGTGTATTCTGTGAGTGCATGCTGAGTGTGTACCAAGAGTGTGTGCTATGAGTGTGTGTATCATGAGTGTGTGCTGTGTGTATTGTGTGTGTACTGAGAGTGTGTGCTGTGAGTGTGTGTATCATGAGTGTGTGCTGTGTGTATTGTGTGTGTACCGAGAGTGTGTGCTGTGAGTGTGTGCTGTGACTGTGTGCTGTGAGTGTGTGCTGAGTGTGTACCGAGTGTGTGTATCACGAGTGTGTGTATCATGAGTGTGTGCTGTGAGTGCATGCTGTGTGTATTGTATGTGTGCTGTGAGTGTGTGCTGAGTGTGCACCGAGAGTGTGTGCTGTAAGTGTGTGTGTGCGGTTTGGCTTTATTGTGTTGAATTCCCCTCCTAGAGGCTGCCCCGTGCTGGATCCTTGCCGCCTCCACGGCCAGCAGTAGGGCGCATGGTCAAGCTTTTGCGACTTTGCCAGCCTCACGTGTGGAAAACAGTACTCAGTGTTCTAGTTTTCATTGTGCATAAAGTTGAGCATTTTTCTTGTGTGATGGTCGCACATATTTTTGGATAGCGCATATCTTTGCCCATTTTTTCTAAGGTGCTCTGGGGTTTTTTCCCCTCAATTTTTCCAATCAAACTTGTCCAGGATTTTTCTTCAGTTCTTTTCTGGGTTTTTGTGTGTGTGTGTGTGCAGTGAAGTTTTCATGACCAGTTAGAAGGAATCCCAGCTCACACTAGCTTCTCTAATCCACAGAGCTCTCTCTGTTTCTGTTACTCACGTAAAATGTTTCTGTTTTTGTTTTAATATGGAAGCTTGGTTTCTGAAGTTTCCTGACTATGTTTCTCTTCTTCAGTTACATGCAGACCTGCTCTTTCAGGTTTCTCAATTGCCCCTTTTCTGAAAAATGTTTATTCCACTCCCAGATGTTTCTCCTGGGCAGAGGGTGCTCTGGAAGGAGGCGCTGGTAGGTCCGTTTTGGGAGTCAGCGGGCACCAGGGGCCCAGGCGCCTTCAGCAGGGACCACTGCAGTCATCGGCGGCTGTGGTCGGCAGAGCCCGCCCCCACCACACGCTCAAATCATGCTTCCCGCTCACTGTGAACACCCACGGCTATCCTGGGATTGTCCTCTTCCTGCGTCCATCAGATGCTCTTTACTTGCTCTGCTTTTTCTTGCACAGACACAAAAACACACACGTCTTCATGCTGGTAACAGCTGGTTCCCATTTGTTTGTATTTTGAGTTCTGAAGTATATCTTGTGACCCAGTTTTATTAGGGCTTCCCTCATAGCTCAGTCGGTTAAGAATCTGCCTGCAATGCAGGAGACCCGGCTTTATTTCCTGGGTTGGGAAGATCCTGCGGAGAAGGAAATGGCCATCCTCTCCAGTATTCTTGCCTGGAAAATCCCATGGACGGAGGAGCCTGGTGGGCAACAGTCCATGGGGTCGCAAGAGTCAGACATGAGTTAGTGACTAAACCACCACCACCAGTTTTATTTTAAGTGTTATCTGCAGCTGTCTGCTTCTCTACCTCATCACTCTGGCTGTTCTTATGGAAGAATTTAGACAGAATGAAACACTAGACTCCTGTCAACACGGCCATCTTCACCTGTCTCTGCTCCATCTTTAAGGATTCTTTATATGTTCCTGAAATTGGCTCTGTGTTTCTGATCTTTATTACAACTATTTTTCTAGCAGGTTGTGTGTGTGTTTAACAATGCATAAGGAGCATTTTGGTATGCAGAGGTTCTTTTGTAATGTTTATGTGTTCAATTTTACTCACCTTTTCTTTCATGACATCTAGAATTTGATTCATAATGAAAAAACTTTTCCCCATAGAGGAATTCACTCACGTTGCCTTCTGGAATTTAGAATGTGTATGATTTTATTTTTCACATTTATATTTCCAATTCGTTTGGAGTTTATTGTCAAGTATGAGATGAGGAACGATTATTTGATTTTTTTCCAGCATCATTTATTAAAAGGCCAGTCACTTTTCCAGCATTTGACATCTCTCTCTTTATCATAGACTTAATTTTCCTATGTACTTGGGTTATTTTTGGACTTCTGTTGATCCATCTTTCTATTCATACACCAATGCCCTGAGTTTTCCTTTAAAAAAATACTCTTTTTTATACCACTTATTATGAAATGTTGAAGACATATCAAAATGTTTAAAGAGTGATACAGTGATGACCCAGGTACGTGTTTCCCAGCTTAAGAAAGGAAAACATCACCAGAACAACTGAACGCCCCCTCGCCCCCACCCTGTGTGTGTCCTCGCCCCAATCACCGCAGCGGAAACACTGCTGGGACTAAAGGCACAGAGATGGCGCTAAAGGAAGATGGAGTTGGACCAGCAGGCAGCAGCAGGAGGAAACCATTTGCTTGCAAACACGAATTACCTTTCATGAGTAAAAGAAGGATGACTCAGATTCAGGAACCCAAGAGAGACGTGGAGAGCTATTCCAAAAAAAATCAGCATCTACCTGACTGCATTTCAGAACTGCTGTGGACCAGCGCCTCCTCAGTCAGTTCAGTCGCTCAGTCATGTCCGACTCTTTGCGGCCCCATGAACCGCAGCACGCCAGGCCTCCCTGTCCATCACCAACTCCCGGAGCTCATCCAAACCCATGTCCATTGAGTCAGTGATGCCATCCAACCATCTCATCCTCTGTTGTCCCCTTCTCCTCCTGCCCTCAATCTTTCCCAGCGTCAGGGTCTTTTCCAATGAGTCAACTCTTCGCATTAGGTGGCCAAAGTATTGGAGCTTCAGCTTTTGCATCAGTCCTTCCAATGAACACCCAGGACTGATCTCCTTTAGGATGGACTGGTTGGATCTCCTTGCAGTCCAAAGGACTCTCAAGAGTCTTCTCCAACACCACAGTTCAAAAGCATCAATTCTTCGGCACTCAGCTTTTGTTATAGTCCAACTCTCACATCCATACATGACCACTGGAAAAACCATAGCCTTGACTAGACAGACCTTTGTTGACAAAGTAATGTCTCTGCTTTTCAATATGCTGTCTAGGTTGGTCATAACTTTCCTTCTAAGAGGTAAGCGTCTTTTAATTTCATGGCTGCAGTCACCGTCTGCAGTGATTTTGGAGCCCAGAAAAATAAAGTCTGACACTGTTTCCACTGTGCCTCCACAGCGCCTCCTGTGTGCCCCCAATTTCCTTCTTTTTTGAGCAGGAGCATCTACAGCGATGGTCCTGCGCTCATCCCACCTGCCGTGCTCGGGGACAGGAGATGTGTCTTTCTAGTTTCATCTACAGATGAAGACGGACTGTATTTGAATGCACCTGGAGGCCTGTTCACACCCAGATCTGATTCAGAGGGTGAGATTGTGGACTTCGGGCTGATGTAAAAATGGAATGGGACTTTGAGGGTCTTGGGGGAAAGATGAGTGTATTTTGCACCTGAAAGGGATGAGAATCTTTGAAGGCCAGAAAGCAAACTGCGGTGGGCAACCTCTAAAATGACCCCAATGCTCCCCGGTTTCCGGCAGCCACACCCTTGCCCGTTGCTCACAGCTTTTCCACAAAGTGTGGGCTGCACCTAATGACTTGATTCTAAAGCATATAAGACAGCAAAGTGACGGGATGTCACGGCAACATCCGTTATGCAAAGGCACTGGGTTTCTTATTCCGTATGGCCTCCCACGCTGAGGCCAGCTGAGGCTGGCAGCTGGTCTTTCGCTGGCCCTCCTGGCAGGAGACTGAGGGATCCTCCAACCAGCAGCCCAGAGGGGCCGAATCCACCAAGGACCACGTGAGGGTGTGGAAGGGCTCATCCCCGCGGACCTCGAGAGGAGTCAGGCCCGTAACGGCAGCCTGTGAGAGACCTTGAGCTGGAACCCAGCTGAACCACACCAGGATCCCAAACCACAGGAAGTGTGGGATGATAAACGTCTATGGTGTCGTCTGTTGTGTTCTGGGATTCTGTCTATTATAAGCAGTTAATACAGAGCGGCGCAGTAAATTGTAGAAACGCTAAAAAGCACAGACCCAGGAGAAACGTCTCTTGGGAACACAGGCAGCCTGGGACAGAGGCTGGACGTGCTTGCTGCCACAACCACCTTTGGGCTGGTGCCAGGCACAGAGCAGGTAATGAGCGAAGGAGCTGGCTCGACACCGGCGGACTGAGGGCGTCTTGGCGGGGAAGTGGGTGGAGAACAGCCGAGAATGGAGGCAGAACGGAACTGAGAGGATCAGGAAGGACGTAGATCCACAGTGTGGCCTCAGAAATTCAGCTGTGATTTCCTGGGCATAATAATAAACTTGTTCCCAGACCCTCTGGCATTAACCCCAGGAGTCACGCAGCTGGAGAGAGTGCCTGCCGGTGTGGTGGGGTCCCCCCGTCTCTGTGCAAGGCTGCTGAGAAGGTGAGCTTTGAAGAGGGGCGGCCCCGAGTTCAAACCTCCCATACTTACTAGCTGTGTGGCCTTGGGATAGTTCCCTAACCTCTCTGAGCCTCGGTTCTTCATTTGGTTGTTGTAAAGATTGCAGGAGATGATGACAAAAAAGGGTAGCTTAATACATGGTCATTCAAATCCAGTTTAAAAATCATACTTAGCTCTGTCTTAGCTTCCCTGGTTCAGCTGGTAATGAATCCGCCTGCAACGTGGTAGACCTGGGTTCAATCCCTGAGTTGAAAAGATCCCCTGGAGAAGGGACTGGCTACCCACTCCAGTTTTCTGGAGAATTCCATGGACTGTATGATCCATGGGGTCGCAAAGAGTCGGACGTGACTGAGCGACTTTCACTTTAGCTCTATCAGACTCTATCGTCCCCAGCCTCCAAGATATGCGACGATGATGTTGACTCAGCCTCACCCTTGTTCCCACTGGCCCTTCCTTGGGCTCATCAGCCTCCCCGGAACCTAGGAGGAAGCTGCCTGGTGCAAACCGGGCGAAGGTTCTGAGGAAGCAGGGGGAAGGCGCTAGGCAGATGCCTCTGGGGGTCCTAGGCCTCCTTGCTGGGAGGGAGGAGAGGGTTTCCCAGCTGTCCTGGGGAGGCTGATCGTGACCTTTAGCCCGCGCCCGCACACAGGCTCTGGCCATCCTCCACTCGCTTGGACCATCAGTGCACCCGAGGGGACCACCAGCCGGAGGAAGCCAGACAGTACAGAGACAGAGCACCCAGAAGAGGACTCCTGGCAAGCACAGAGCCTCAGCTTTCCACGTGAAAAAATCATTTGGAGGAGGAATTAACTGCCCTGAACTGAAAAATCGAGGATGAGATAAGGACAAGAATCAAACTCTTAAGCCCAGGCCTGTCCAAATTCTTCCTGCAGAAGCAAAGTTGGAGATTCTTGTGGTACAACAGCGTCACCTGGTGGGGAAATCTGAGATGGCACTTAGAAGGTTTCCAGAGAGTTCCTGCCTTCGCTTTGAGGACAGATACAGACAATGAGCTCCCCAGGACAGTGTTCCCTCCAGAAAACTAGAGTACAACATCTGCTTTCCACTCTCGAAGATTAAAGAAGCTGTGTCTTAAAACCTTGTTATAAGGTTATGGGATATTCCAACTCAGGGTCCAAATGGCTTCTTGTTCAGTCTCAAGTCAAGCCCGACTGTTTGCGATCCCATGGACTGCAGCACGTCAGCCTCCCCTGTCCTCCACTATCTCCCAGAGTTTGCCAAGACTCATTTTCGTCGAGTCAGTGATGCCGTCTAACCATCCCGTCTTCCGCCGCCCCCGTCTCCTTCTGCCCTCCATCTTTCCCAGCAGCAAAGTCTTCCAGTGAGTCAGCTCTTCGCATCAGGTGGCCAAAGTACTGGAGCTTCAGCTTCAGCTTCAGCATCCTTCCAAATGGCTGCTTCCATCTAATTAACAACAGTCACTTCGTATTATTCCAGGAAGGGCACTGGGGCTCACCTAATTCAGTGCTCAAAAACAGCCTTGCAGGGTCGCCCAGGTGTTTCCTAGTTTTGACACGCGCAGACATAGACCTGGAGAGAGGCTGAGGGACTCGCCCAAGGTCAGTGCCAGGATTCTAAGGCTTCTTCTGTTCCAAGTTGCATGGGAAACAAATGATGGTTTCAGCTTCGAGTTTCCCAAATACACGATGGGTTCTCTTTGGTTTCCAAAATTCCTACATTTCTTTCCCCAACTGAAGACTGACTTTCTATTAATCAACTCCAGATACCGCTGTGTTTCTAGGAAAGTATAAATCACCTCTCCGAGAGAGTGTGTTGATCGCACGTGATTTGCACCGGAACTGGGTTGAGCGCTGGGGGAGAGTCAGCAGCAGGAGACTCAGGCTCTGGGCCAGTGGTTAGCACAGTCCCCAGGGCGCAGGGTCACCCGCGTCACTCTGGTGACTCCCATGCAAGGCCACACTGAGCCTCTCAGCTGGGAGATCAAGAGGAACCTAGGGTTCACTACCACATACATGTTGTGGATGTGAGTCCTGGGTTAGGCTTGGGGGTGTGCTGGGACTTGGGGAACCCTGAGCAAGCCAGTGGAGGAAGAAATGGCAACTCACTCTAGTATTCTTGCCTGGAGAATCCCATGGACAGAGGAGCCTGGCGGGCTACAGTCCATGGGGTTACAAAGGGCCAGACGTGGCTGAAGTGACTGAGCGCACAGACCACACGAGCCAGCAGGAAGCAAGAGATAAGAAGGAACAGAGACAGAAATGCCCAACGGAGATACCGTCTTGCTTCAGCCTCTGGAGATGCTCAAGACGGAGCCTGATTAAGCCTATGAAGCTTGGCACCTCTTGGCCCGGTTACACAAAGCTGCTCACCAACTCAGTAATTTGGTGGGAACTGGCTGAAGTCTTTGTTGAGGGGGATGCTAAGACCACATCCAGGCTCCACTGGAAAGAAGACTGCGCTTGATTAGCAATGGCTGCAGCAGCGGCAGGACCCAGAGCTGTCTGGGAAGGAGTGCAGGGTCCCAGCGAGGTGGGAATGGATAGGGTCCCAGGTGACCCTACTGTTGCAGGGAAGAACCAATCCAGTCTCCATGTTGAAACTGCTTCTTTGACTTGGGTTCCATTGCTTTTGTTATTATGATCACACATGAAGGGCCTGCCTCAGAGAACCCTGCCCCTCTGCCTGACTGTGAAGCTAAAGAACATTTTTCAGGACCCTGTCCACCTGTAGATGGCAGGCAGGAATAAATTAACACAACCCTTGCCTGAGGCTTGCCATTCTAGGAGATGTTTGCAAGATGAGTGGCCTTTGTACTTGGCTTCTCACCTCCCACCCTCTCTGTTCTATAAAAGAACCTGACATCCAGACCCCGTAAGATGGTCATTTTGAGACATCAGTCTGCCATCTTCTGTGTCAGCTGGCTTTCCAAATAAAGTTGCATTCCTTGCCTCAACACCTCATCTCTTGGATTTATTGGCCTGCTACAAACAGAGCGAGCTTGGGCCCGTGGTAACACTGCAGCCCAGGAAGTGTGAAGAGGACCAGAGTCATCAGCGCAAACGAGGAGGAAGTCTTGCAGGACGGAAGGCAGGCGTCCAGGCAGGAGTGCTGGTCCCTGCTTCAGAGGGCACCTGGGAGGTGACTCTATGGGCGACCTGTGCTGGGCTCTCTGAAGACAAGGGCTGTTCTGGCTGTGCCCCTGTCCTGCCGTCTGGGTGCAACAGGGAGCAGATCCCCATGGGTGGGGAGGTGAGAGCAACATCCTCACGTTCTTGGCCTTGAGAATGGTCCTCTTCATCAAATTTCCCCCAGAGCAGAAAGCCCTTGCTGTGAGGAGATGGCGATGTGGAAGGAAACAGAGAGGATTGATGGGCAAAGAGGAAGGGTGAGCCAGGCAAGGCTCTGGTCTCAGCGGATAAGTGAAGGGAACGTGAGCACACAGTCAGCACTCAGTCAACAGAAATCTACAGAGAACCTACTACGTCAGACACGTCCACAGAGGCACTGCCCCCGGAGTCCACGAAATGAAAATAAAACCAGAAACCACACAGCAAAATGAACTGCTCTACATTCCATCTCATGTTGCAGCCAAGACACACGTCTTCACCCAGGAAATAAACAGTGAATGTGAGAAGGGGCTTTCATTGATGACGTTTTCCTGTGAGGCCATCCTGTTCCCCATCTATCATGGCTCTGGCTTACCCTTGTCCCTCTGCTATTCTTCTCTGCTTTATTTATAATGCCTTTGCTTCCACTGCCACCATTTTTTACCACTCTTCTTTATTCCTGCAAACTTTCCCTAACATTTATCTGCCCTTAGCTCCAGGGTCTTTCAGAAGTTTTGCAAAAATGTTCTCTTTTATTATTCACCTGTGAACACAAGTATTAGTCAAAAGGGGGAGAAAAGAGACAAAAAAGAGAGACATGTCCTATTTTTTAAAGTTTGGATTGTTAAAGCTAAGACTTGGAGCAAAAAAGAAAATCACCATTAAAATAATTTTACAGTGTTTTTTAAAATTTTTAAAGAGAGTATTTTTTCACTCATTTGTCTCCCTAACTTTACAAGAGTTTTCAATTCTATGTTCCCTTCCAATATTTAGACTTCCCTGGTGGCTCAGATGATAAAGCATCTGACTACAATGTAGGTTCGATCCCTGGGTTGGGAAGATCCTCTGGAGAAGGAAATGGCAACCCACTTGAGTACTCTTGCCTGGAAAATCCCATGGACGGAGGAGCCTGGTAGCTTACATTCCATAGGGTCACAAAGAGTCAGACATAACTGAGCAACTTCACTTTCACTTTGCAATATTTATCCAGAAATCTAGTCTGGAACATACTAATAGCCAAGAGGTATATGCCATATTATTTTCCATGTTTTTCTTAACATTATCTCAGAAAGACTGCTTTTACAAAAACTTGGTGTTCATGAGTTTGATAGCTACAAAACACCCCCATGAGATGTCTAACCATGACATGTTAAACCATTCACTTATTAGACATTTTTGGTGGTTGTTGTTCAGTTGCTAAGCCGTGCTCCACTCTTTATGGACCCATGGATTGTAGCATGCCAGGCTTCCCTGTCCTTCACCATCTCCCAGAGTTTGTTCAAATTCATATCCACTGAGTCGGTGATGCCATCTAACCATCTATCCTCTTCCACCCCTTCTCTTGTTGCCTTCAATGTTTCCCAGAATCAGGGTCTTTTCCAAGGAGTCAACTCTTTGCATTAGGTGGCCAAAGTATTGGAGCTTCAGCTTCAGCATCAGTCCTTCCAAAACATATTCAGGACTAATTTCCTTTAGGATGGACTGGTTGGATCTCCTTGCAGTCCAAGGGACTCTCAAGAGTCTTCTCCAACACCACAGTTCAAAAGCATCAATTCTTCGGTGCTCAGCTTTCTTCACAGTCCAACTCTCACACCCATACCTGACTACTGGAAAAACCATAGCCCTGACTAAACAGACCTTTGTTGGCAAAGTAATGTCTCTGCTTTTTAATATACTCTCTAGGTGGGTCATAGCTTTTCTTCCAAGGAGCAAGCATCTTTTAATCCCATGGCTGCAGTCTCCATCTACAGTGGTTTTGGAGCCCAAGAAAATAAAGTCTGTCACTGTTTCCATTGTTCCTTTCGATGCTATTGTACATGAAGTTTTCTCTTTTAGTGTTTGTTAGTTTTTTACGGCTGTGTTGGGTCTCTGTTGCTGTGCTTGGGTTTTCTCTACCTGTGGTGAGAGGGGCTGTTCTCTAGTTGCAGTCCACAGCTTCTCACTGTGGTGGCTTCTCATTGCAGAGCACGGGCTTTAGGGCACACGAGCTTCAGTAGTCGCGACACACGGGCTCAGTTACCCCGCAGCGTGTGGGATCTTCCCGGACCAGGGACCCAACCCCTGTCTCCTGCCCTGGCCACCAGGGAAGCCCCGAAGTTGTTTTCTTCATTTCAGCTTGTCCACGGTTACTGTACAGAAATACACCTGATTTTGCATATTGATCTTCTATCCTGCAACCTTGCTGAAACCAGTTATCAGTTCTAGCTTTTCCTAGGGGATTCCTTAGGAACCAGATGAAATGTTGGGGTTCTGAATTAGCCACCCTAACCCTTCCAACCCCCTGTCAGTGATGGAGCTTCTCCTCTGGGGAGAGTTGGCAGAGAAAGGGCAGCTTGCACAAGGGGGCTAAGCCAGGGGGAACAGGTGGGAGACCTACATCCCCAGCCTTGGTGGCCCACACTTCCCTTCAGCATGCTGAACCATCCTACCCCCAGCCACCCTCCCGCATCCCTGGAGGCAGCATCCCCAGGGAGAGGCGCTTCCTTCTGCTGTCCCTTCTCTACTGCCTTGCTTTTGCAACGTCTTTGTATCCCTTCTGAGTCCTTCCTCCTGGAATTACTGCCTTCTTTACCGCACTGCCCTTTATCATACCCTTTGCATTTCTCCTATCACTTAAAGTTTAGGGGTAAAAAGATGATGGTGCAGAACCATTAAGAACAACTTAAAACTGAGTACCAACCAGCGCAGCCCTGGACATCAGTCAGCCCTTCACTGCCATTTAGAGTTCTCTGGGTGAGGACCAAGTCTCACCTTAGGCCCCAATTATTCCATTCACCCCATACCCACAGCTCTCTCTTCCTCTCCCAAGACTCTCTTCCTCTCCTCTGTAGCTCCAAGCCTCCATTTCCCAAATCCCTCTACTTGTCTGCTAAGGAAGAGTTTGGTCCTCTGAATGACACCCCAAACTCTACCTCTAAATGGTAATTGTATTTCCACACTTGATCTTAGCCAAAAGGCCGAGAAGCGATGGTAATTGTATTTCCAAAGCTTCATTGCGATTTTCTGTTCATCAAAAAACCATGTGTTGTCTTCGCCTTTTAGCAACCCAAAATACCTGCCAAAGCTTTAAAATCATAGTTTTCCCTTTAAGTGATTGAATTGCTGGAACCGGCTGAGATTGTGGAGTTCTGAACTAGCTATTTTCCCACTGACTCTTTTTTTTTTTTTTTAGCCAGAAATAGGTTGGGAGTCATTATCACAGGTTGAAAATTGAAACTCCTGCTCCTCAAACTTTAATGAATGACCTCAGAATCATCTCTCCTCCCTTCTCTTTTTGCATGATTAATGAAAATTTGTTGCTTTATTCCTTCAAGAAACTCTAGTTACACTAGCTATTTGATACCTTCTTCCTATTCAAGGTTGGCAATTCTGTGAGGGGCTTTTGTAGTCATTTTTTATCTTTCTATTCCATCCAAAGCCTTACTAAACACAATCATTTCCACATGGAAACAGTGTTGATTCTGCAAAAGTAATCAATGAGGCCATCACTGTCTTAGAATCCTTAGAATTCTATCTTCCAGCTTGTGTTTGGTAAATGAGATTCACAGGGACAATGGAAACATGAGCACAGAGATATATTTCAACATGTTTGTTCTCTGCCACTCCAAAGAGTGCTTAATATATTCCATGGATATGGAATTTCCAGTGGACCCTTAGTGGTGGGAATTCAGCAAGACCTGATGTAAGCACAAGGCAAGTGTGTTGTGTCTACAATTAAGTACTCTGGGTGCTGACAGCCCTGAAAGGCCACATTTTCCCTTAGAATCTGAACTGGTTTCACAGGTACAATGTAGACAGGGACATCCTAAGAAACACGGACAACCAAGGACCTGGATCATATTCTTTCTTACTCGTGTCACTTCCTTGTATGATGTTACAGAAAACAGTAACATAACAGTGAATGCAAAGATAGGGCAACCCACAGTTCCTTTTGCTCTCAGTCCTTCCTTACACATCAGTAAGCCTAACTAAGGCAGGGAGTACCAGGAGGGCTTTTGCAAAAAAACAAAGTGCTGTAAAAACTGTGAAGTTCATTTTGTGAAGCATTTCCATGGTTCTGATAAGGACAAAATACATATACATACACTAGCCATCAAATACAAAATGTGTGATTTCTGTGATTCCACAAGTGAATTTAATGTAGTTTTATTTGCATTTAAAACTGACTTTGCAACGGACAGATTGGGAATTTGGATTAGCAAGTGCAAGTTATTATATATACAGTGGATAAATAACAAGATCCTACATCCTATATCCTATATCCCTATCCTATCCTATATCCCTGTATAGCACAGGGATTTTTGTCAACACCCTGTAGTAAAAAGTAGAGACATCACTTTGCGAACAAAGGTCAATCTAGTCAAAGCTATGGTTTGTCCATGTATGGATGTGAGAGTTGGACCATAAAAACGGTTGAGCACTAAAAACTTGATGCTTTTAAATTGCGGTGTTGGAGAATACTCTTGAGAGTGCCTGGACAACAAGGAGAGCAAACCAGTCCATCCTAAAGGAAATCAGTCCTGAATATTTACTGGGAGTGTTGTAGCCATGCGTTCTGGGAAACAAACTCACTCAGAAGGACAATGCAGATAGTGGAGTGCAGTTTGTTACACCGGCGGGCCCAAGGCAGGGTCTCCTCTTAGCCAAGGACCCCGACCAGCATTTGTGAAAATTTTTTCTACCCCATGTGTACGTGTCCGAACCCACCACCCCAAATTCCTTGAGACTTACATAAACTAAGGAAGGGTAAATACAATCCCAATAACCCCATCACTCATGTGCCATGTGTTCAGACAGTTAAACAATTATCCAATAATCAATAAACCCGAGGTTACACTCTGATAGGTCCAGAAAATTTATGGCCTGTCTGAAGGAAGGGGTGATTAGTGTATGAGCTCTCTTAGTCGAGGAATAACCTGGATATGATCTTCAAGGTTCCCCTGTCTGGAGGGGGTCTTATCCTTCTGTTGTCATTTCCATAGACACTGAACACCGAGTTCAGAGTTTATTGGAGAGGCGGCTGAGCATATTCAGCATGGACAGGCCTGAGATGGGGTCCAGACCCTATGAATTCCTTCTTCAGGAGGACTGATGCTGAAGCTGAAGCTCCAATACTTTGGCCACCTGATGTGAAGAGGCGACTCATTAGAAAATACCCTGATGCTGGGAAAGATTGAGGGCAGAGGGAGAACGGGATGACAGAGGATGAGATGGTTGGATGGCATCACCGACTCGATGGACACGAGTTTGAGCAAGCTCTGGGAGGTGGTGAAGGGCAGGGAAGACAAGTGTGCTGCAGTCTATGGGGTCACAAAGAATTGAGCACAGCTTAGGCTCTAAACAACAACAATATCCAGTAACAAACCATAATGGAAAAGAATATGGAAAAATGGAAAACGATAATGACAAAGAATACGTAGACACATATATAAAACTGAATCACTTTGCTATACACCAGAAAACAACACAATATTGTAAATCAACTATACTTCAATAAACAATTAAATAAAATACAGTTAGCTTCACATACTATAAAAATGGATGGTAAAATTCATTCTAATAATTTAAAATGTTACTTTTTCTTTACTTAGAATTTTAAATAGCTGGCTTTAAAATGCTCTGAAAATTTAAGACATGGTGGATAAAGCGAAAAGTTGTATAAAGATTCTATTGGTTTTAATGGTACTTTCCCCTGTTTCTTTAACAAAGGACCAGTGTTATCAATTTGCTTGGGGACCACAAATAGTGTCGCCAAAACTGCAGCACAGGGCAAATAGAAGCGACTTCCCTGGTGGTTCGGCCAAGGTTAGCTAAACAAAGATGCAGCTGAATAGGGAACAATGTAACTTTACTAGCAACACATAGGGCTTCCCAGGTGGCTTAGCCAGAAAGAATCTGCCTGTCAACGCAGGAGTTGCAAGAGACCCGGGTTTACTCCCTGGTCCAGGAAGATCCCCTGGAGGAGGAAATGTCAATCCCCTCCGGTATTCTTGCCTGGAGAATCCCTTCGACGGTGCAGCCTGGCGGGCTGCAGTCCATGGGGTCACACAGTCACACAGGCCTGAGCATGCACAGTGATAAGTACTGAGCAGAAAACTAAGGAGGACAAGGTTGGCCAGAGCAAGTCAGAAGCCATCTGGGAGCTAGATTTTGAAGCCCTGCCAGGTGAGAAATGGAGTATCTCCTGCCACATCAGTCAACAAGGATATCACAGTCTTCAGGGATTCCAGCCCTCCAAATGTGAATTTCTGAGCCCCGAGGGCACCCAGGAAGGAGAACTATACCTGCCCATCTGGCAGCCATCAGATTGCAGCCGCTCCCTACAGTGAGCACTGAGGAACTCAGAATGTGAAACACAGGAATATGGGCCCAGAGAGCTGAGAGGCATGTGAAGGAAAGATTTCAGTGAGCCCAGACTCTTGCATCTTCCTGTACATAGAACAGTGCTAAGTTCCTTAGCTTGAGATATCTGGTTTTCTTTAAACAATGATAAGAAAGCCTTCCTTAGTGATCAGTGCAAAGAAATAGAGGAAAACAATAGTGGAAAAGTCTAGAGATCTCATCAAGAAAATTAGAGATACCAAGGGAACATTTCATGCAAAGGTGGGCTCAATAAAGGACAGAAATGGTATGAACCTAACAGAAGCAGAAGATATTAAGAAGAGGTGGCAAGAATACAGAGAAGACCTATACACAAATGATCTTCATAGCCCAGACAACCACGACGGTGTGATCACTCACCTAGAGCCAGACATCCTGGAATGTCAAGTCAAGTGGGCCTTAGGAAGCATCACTACAAACAAAGCTAGTGGAGGTGATGGAACTCTAGTTGAGCTATTTCAAATTCTAAAAGATGATGCTGTGAAAGTGCTGCATTCAAAATGCCAGCAGATTTGGAAAATTCACCAGTGGCCACAGGACTGAAAAAGGTCAGTTTTCATTCCAATCCCAAAGAAGGGCAATGCCAAAGCATGTTCAAACTACTGCACAATTGCGCTTATCTCACACACTAGGAGAAGGCAATGGCACCCTACTCCAGTACTCTTGCCTGGAGAATCCCATGGATGGAGGAGCCTGGTAGGTGCAGTCCATGGGTCATGAAGAGTTGGACACGACTGAGCAACTTCACCTTCACTTTTCACTTTCATGCATTGGAGAAGGAAATGGCAACCCACTCCAGTGTTCTTGCCTGGAGAATCCCAGGGATGGTGGAGCCTGGTGGGCTGCCATCTATGGGGTCACACAGAGTCAGACATGACTGAAGCGACTTAGCAGCAGCACACACTAGCAAATTAATGCTCAAAATTCTCCAAGTGAGGTTTCAACAGTACATGAACTGTGAACTTCCAGATGTTCAAGCTGGATTTAGAAAAGACAGAGGAACCAGAGATCAAATTGCCAGTATCTGTTGGATCATAGAAAAAGCAAGAGAATTCCAGAAAAACATCTACTTCTGCTTTATTAACTACATCAAAGCTTTTGACTGTGTGGATTGCAACAAACTGTGGGAAATTCTTCAAGAGATGGGAATATCAGACCACCTTACCTGCCTCCAGAGAAATCTTTAAGAAGCAACAGTTAGAACAAGACATGGAACAATGGATTACTTCCAAATTGGGAAAGGAGTATGTCAAGACTATATTGTTACCTTGTTTATTTAACTTATTTTCAGAGTACATCACGCAAAATGCCAGGCTGGATGAAGCACAAGCTGGACTCTTGTTTGCTGGGAGAAATAGCAATAACCTCAAAAACACAGATGATACCACCCTTATGGCAGAAAGCAAAGAGGAACTGAAGAGCTTCTTGATGAAAGTGAAAGAGGAGAGTGAAAAATTTGACTTGAAACCCAGCACTCAAAAAACTAAGATCATAGCATGCGGCCTCATCACTTCATGGAAATAGATGGGGAAACAGTGGAAATAGTGAGAGACTTTATTTTCTTGGGCTCCAAAATCACTGCAGATGGTGACTGCAGCCATGAAATTAAAAGACGCTTGCTCCTTGGAAGAAAAGCTATGACCAACCTAGACAGCATATTAAACGGCAGAGACATTACTTTATCGACAAATGCCCATCTAGCTAAGCAATGGTTTTTCCAGTAGTCATGTGAGAGTTGGACTATAAAGAAAGCTGAGTGGCAAAGAATTGAGGTTTTTGAACTGTGGTGTTGGAGAAATCTCTTAAGAGTCCCTCGGACTGCAGTGAGTCAAAACCAGTCAATCCTAAAGGTAATTGAAAGGTTGCTGCTGAACCTTGTAAAGATGCCGGGATTCTTGGCCTCTGGAGGAGAAGAATTCAATCCTGGGCTAGAGACGAGGCTTGATCACTCAGAGCTTTTGTGTAATAAAGTTTTATTAAAGTATAAGGAGATAGAGAAAGCTTCTGACATAGACATCAGAAGGGGATGGAAACAGTACTCACTCGCTAGTGTTAGCAATGGAGTTATATACTCTCCAATGAATCCAAAGAATGTCTGGAGGTTGTAAAGACCTCACCAGACCTACTCCCATAATATACATTCTAAGATAACAGAATTAGCCAGAATGTTTCATCCAGAGACTGTCCTCAGGCAGGATACATTACTATTATATAATCCTATGGAATGTAGAGGAAAAAAAGTTTGTCCTTTCTTCCTCCTTGAGAATTCCAGACCCCTCTCTTCTGGGGGACCCCTAGACTTCTTATCAACCTGCCCAGGAAATGACTCTCTCATAATCAACCCTGAATATTCATTGGAACGACTGATGCTGAAACTGAAGCTCTAATACTTTGGCTACCTGATGCAAAGAACTGACTCATTTGAAAAGACCTTGATGCTGGGAAAGATCGAAGACAGGAAGAGAAGAGGACGACAGTGAATGAGATGGTTGGATGGCATCACTGACTCAAAGGACATGAGTTTGAGCAAGCTCCGAGAGTTGATGATGGACAGGGAAGCCTGGCGCGCTGCAGTCCATGGGGTTGCAAAGAGTCAAACACAACTCAACTGAATGGAACTGAATTTTTCGGTGTTCAGACGACCTACCCTTTGTTGTAAGACCTCTGTATAACCTGACTCCTCCCCGCCCTGCTGCTTAGAGCAGTTCTCTTGGGGCTACTTGAAAACACAACTCTAAACTTTTTAAGTTGAGGCAATTTTTTTAAGTCGGCAGAAGCAACGTCAAACGCTGGAGTTTAGGGATTTGCTGTGATTTTTATCATTTTTCAGAAGAATAACAATATCTGAACGTGTTTCTGAAAACCTCATTTCGGTTGCAATGGCTGTGTGGGGAGGGCAGCACGATTGGAAGTCCGGAGAATACTGCACCTTAGTGTTCCGAAGGTCCAAGCCAGAGAAGCATCACCTGGATATAAAAACGTGGGGCCTGCAGGAGTGGAGCCCCGCGGGGAGAATTACAGCGCCTTCACTGCCATGGGAGGGCTGCTGAAGAAGCAGGTGTAGGCTGAACCAAAAGCTAGTTTTAAACCTTTAAATTTGCAAGGTCTCAAAGTAAAGACTTCGAAAAGTCTTCAGTTCAGTTCAGTCGCTCAGCCGCGTCCGACTCTTTGCGACCCCATGGACTGTAGCACGCCAGGCCTCCCTGTCCATCACCAACTCCTGGAGTTTACTCAGACTCACGTCCATTGACTCGGTAATGCCATCCAACCATCTCATCCTCTGTCATCCCCTTCTTCTCCTGCCCTCAGTCTTTCCCAGCATCAGGATCTTTTCCAGTGAGTCAGTTCTTTCCATCAGGTGGCCAAAGTACTGGAGTTTCAGCTTCAGCATCAGTCCTTCCAATGAACACCCAGGACTGATCTCCTTTAGGATGGACTGGTTGGATCCCCTTGCAGTCCAAGGGACTCTCAAGAGTCTACTTCAACACCACAGTTCAAAAGCATCAGTCCTTCGGCGCTCAGCTTTCTTTACAGTCCAACTCTCACATCCATACATGACCACTGGAAAAACCATAGGAAAAGTCCTCAACTATGCACAGAACTCCTCCCGCCCAGGCTTTGCCGGTGTGCTGGGACAGCGGCTTCCCAGAAGCCCGGTCAGCCCTCCAGGGCACCGAGAGCGCCGGCTAGAGCGGTGGCGACCCCGCCCCCGTCGCAGCGACGTCTGATGACGCAGCGGAACCAACGAGGCGCTTGCGCAGGGGCGCTTGGCGGCGCCCTCGGCTTTTACGTCATCGCGGGCGCGACGCCCTGAGGGACAGAGTGGGGCCCGGTTCTGCTGAGGAGGCGCGGCGGCGGGACCGGCCGGGAAAATGCCAGTGGCGGTGATGGCGGAAAGTTCCTTTAGTTTCAAAAAGTTGCTGGATCAGTGCGAGAACCAGGAGCTCGAGGTAGCGGTCCACCTGGCGGGGTCGCGAGGCCTCTGGCGGCCTCGGTCTCCAGGGTAACGGGGCCTGGGGCCTGCGGGGCTCGGGGCCGGCGCCGAGAGGGCGCGGGAGCTGACGTGGGAATCCCGGGGGTCTGGGGTGAGCCTCCGGGCTTGGTCTCCCCAGACTCGCCAGGAACTTTTCGCTGTGTGTGTTCAGCTAGTGAGCCCGGAACCACTGTGCGTCTTTGCGCCTCACACCCTGCATACGCTTCTGTGCTGTACTAAACGCCCTTCCTCTGCGCTGTGGGGAGAGTTGCAGAAATGTGGGTTTATTAAGACAGTAGTGCAGGCACAGGCACAGATAGAGGTGTGACCGCTGTAACCTTTGCTTGATTCAGAAAGCCCTTCTTAGTTTCACGTTAGCACGGAAGCTTGCGTTTGTCGTGTGTGTGTGTGTGTATTTGTGTCGCTCAGTCGTGTGTGTGTGTGTAGCACGGAAGCTTGCTGTTTGTCGTGTGTGTGTGTGTGTGTGTCGCTCAGTCGTGTCCGACTCTCTTGCGACCCCAGGAGTCCACAGGCTCCTCTGTCCATGGAATTCTCTGGGGAAGAATACTGGAGTGGGTTGCCATGCCCTCCTCCAGGGGATCTTCCCCACCCCGGGATCCATCCTGGCTGGTTCTCCGGCATTGCAGGTAGATTCTCTTCTAGTCTCAGCCACCAGGGAAGCCCCTTGTCTTCCGAAGTACAGGTGAACCTTGTATCATGCAACTACTAAAGTAATTAAGTTTTTTTCCTAGAAAGGCACTTAACGGTATTTATAACCTTGATATAAAAAGTTAAGTAACCAACGGAGACAGCAGCCAGAAGCAGCAGCTCTCCAATAGACACTTTATAGATGTCATCTGAATGAACTGAAATTGAGTGAGGAGGAGAATGTTTTTGTAACCCAGCTGTTTTGTAGCTCAGCTGATGTTCTTCTCTTTATTGTGTTTACTTAGATATTCAATGTATTTGAGGAAGAATTAATCATATTGCTTTAGAAATCTGTTGAAGACACTTCTTATAATAGTACAACTAAGTAAGAATTTGAGAATTGGGAAAGGGATCACATTTAAATATTTTCGTGCGTATGAATACATAGAGTCCCAGACAGAGAAATCACAGCTGATGACAGACCTAAATTTAATCCTCTGGGTTTTAGTGTATGATTCTTCTCTAAGCTGTTTCTCCATCTGTAATAACAACTACTATAAAATATGCTTCAGTTCAGTCACTCAGTCGTGTCCATCTCTTTGCGACCTCATGAACCACAGCACACCAGGCCTCCCTGTCCATCACCAACTCCCAGAGCCTACCCAAACTTATGTCCATTGAGTCGGTGATGCCATCCAACCATCTCATCCTCTGTTGTCCCCTTCTCCTCCTGCCTTCAATCTTTCCCAGCATCAAGGTCTTTTCCAGTGAGTCACCTCTTCACATCAGGTGGCCAAAGTATTGGAGTTTCAGCTTCAACATCAGTCCTTCCAATGAACACCCAGGACTGATCTCCTTCACCATAGTTCAAAAGCATCAATTCTTCGGTGCTCAGCTTTCTTTATAGTCCAGCTCTCACATCCATACATGATCACTGGGAAAACCATAGCCTTGACTAGACGGACCTTTGTTGGCAAAGTAATGTCTCTGCTTTTTAATGTGCTGTCTAGGTTGGTCATAACTTTTCTTCCAACGAGTAAGCGTCTTTTAATTTCATGGCTGCAGTCACCATCTGCAGTGATTTTGGAGCCCCCCAAAATAAAGTCAGCCACTGTTGCCACTGTTTCCCCATCTATTTGCCATGAAGTGATGGGACCAGATGCCATGATCTTAGTTTTCTGAATGTTGAGCTTTAAGCCAACTTTTTCACTCTCCCCTTTCACTTTCATCAACAGGCTCTTTAGTTCTTCACTTTCTGCTATAAGGGTGGTGTCATCTGCATATCTGAGGTTGTTGATATTTCTCCCGGCAATCTTGATTTCAGCATGTGCTTCCTCCAGCCCAGCGTTTCTCATGGTGTACTCTGCATATAAGTTAAATAAACGTAAAATATGTTTACTCTTTAGATGAGTTAAGAAAATTCTTTTTAAAATACAAAAGAATAAATGAGGTTTATTTCTCTTTGATTTTTTTGACCTTTTAGGCTCCAGGAGGAATTGCTACACCCCCAGTGTATGGTCAGCTTCTAGCTTTGTATCTACTCCATAATGACATGTAAGTACCTTCTACCTAAAGCTAAGAGAAGCATCTTCCTCAGGAAATTATTCTTACATTTAAGTAGTATCACTGAAACATAGATACAAGGAGCTATGCCGCTTATTTCATGTATTGAATCATGACTTAAGAAATTATGATTCGGCTGAGTTGTTTTAAAATACACTTGTTTTATATATGCCTTCTAAGAGGCATTCTAATTTGTTATGAGAAACTGCAGTGTCAGTAAATTCCTTTTAAATCTATTGATCTTTTTTTTCTATGGTTATAAAACCTATATCTTTTATGATCTCTGTTTACTTAACTTCACATGTAATCAGTAGACTAAGAGAAACTAAAAGGGAAAGTTGAGAAAGCCAAAAGGAATTTGTTATCAACATAAAACATTTCTTGAAAGGTTTTGTTTTTTAATTATTCCTAATTCATGTTCGTTGAAGAAAAGTCAGAAGCAAGAAGAGCCCCTTGTAGTGCTGCATCCCACCGATGGTTACTGTTAATTTGCTTTATATTCCTCTAGACCTTTTCATTTTGTACCCTTTAAACTAAACTGAGGTTTTCGTTACTCGTGTAGCATACAAATTATGTTTACTGTTTTATAATGCTGTCGTCATATGCTTGTTGTCATGCAAGCTTCCAAGCTCTTTAAAAAAAGAAAAAACTGCCTTGAAGTTTTGATGCCTCTATGCTCACTAGTAGGAGGAGGGGTCATGATAAACATGATAAACATTGTGTACTATGCGTATTGTCAGGAATGCTAGGACTTGGAAAGTGTAGGAATTTGTTTATTTTATATATGAATGAATTGTTGCCTCAGTTTAAGATCTGAATTATTTGTTTATTTTATATATGAATGAATTGTTGCCTCAATTTAAGATCTGAATTATTAAAAAGTTTACTAAAAATGGCAGAATGTTAGTTTGATAAAAATATTTCATATCTTATCTGGAAAACCACACTTACTTCCCCTGGACAAATTCATGTAAAACTAAATTTCATTTTGTATTATATAGAGAATTTTAAAGTATACTTCTTTGTGTTTGCAATAGGATCTAAAAGTTTAAATATTTACTGAGGTGATTTTTTTAAATTGCTTGTTTTTTCTTGGGGGGATGTAAATTAGGAACAATGCAAGATATCTTTGGAAAAGAATACCACCTGCTATAAAATCTGTAAGTATGCTTCTGTATATCTTACTACTTTAGTAACGCCATTCATTTAAAAAGCAAAGTTTCTGTTTTCTTTTTCATGTGATTCACAAAACAGTTATTAAACTGCCTTTAAATTTTAAGAATAGATCTATAGATTCCTCTAATCTTAATTTCCCTTGGATGGAGTAAAAATCTATGCTCAACTGCTTCCGATCAGGTTTCTTAACATACTTTATAAGTGCCATTTTACCTAACAAACAACCAAGTTAGTTTAGATAGAAGTTTGGGTTTTGTTTTATTATTTTCTTTTTAATTGATTTGTGCAGTTTTCTAAATGTGATTTATTTTGCAACTAATATTATTTACAAGAACACTCTTAACAATAATAATTATTCAGAGCATTAAGATTTTTTTTGGTAACTAGGATTTTAGATTTCTTGTTTTTCATGAGAGGGTAGATGAACTCACTTAATAGTTTCTTCCAAGATGGAAAGAAGTAAATTTTTGATTTCTGATGATCCACTGTGTCTCACATAAATGTGAAGTGAGTTTCTTGTACGTTCACAAAACATTAACAAGAATTTACCTAAATCCCTTTCATTCATTATTGATATTCAGCAACAGATCAGGTTAGTATTTATACTCTTTTTCCTCCACATTCTATTAAGTAAGTTTGGAATGTTCCTCCAGTGTCATTGGCTTAAAAAAAGATACTAATTATATGCATAGTTTCAGTGTTACTAGTGGAAATGCTATCCTTCTGTTACATTTTATGACATCTTAGATTGAAAGTCTTTATTATTAGCCATTTTGCTATTATTTTTGCCCTTAGAATAGATTTATGTATTTTATGTACATGTATATATAGATGTTAGGTGTTCTATATATTATATATATGAAATTAAATAAAACATCTGTTAAAAAAGAGTGTTTCATATAACTCATTCCTAAATTATATGAAATATTTTTGGACTATTTTCTTGTGCCTTAATTTTTTAATAAAAATCCATATAAAACATGCTAATAAATTCTATAGCACTAATCACCATGTTTAAAAACCTTTTTGGAAGTGATTGGGCTGAAACAGTGGTTACAGCTCTTAAACCCTGCATTATGTTTTAAACTTCAGTTGTTGGTATATGTGCAGAGTGAGTGTCCTCAAAGGCAGTAATCTTTCTTGCAGGCAAACTCTGAACTTGCGGCGATCTGGTCAGTTGGCCAGCGGATCTGGCAGAGGGACTTCCCCGGGATCTACAGCACCATCAACGCTCATCAGTGGTCTGAGGCCGTCCAGCCAATCATGGAAGCTCTCAGAGGTAGTGTTCCTCTGTGAATAAGAAACTAGACTAGACCTTAAGTGTTGGAGTAATTACAGTATGTTTGAAAAATAGATATTCTCTGCCCGATGAATTGGGGAAGTTTTCAGAATTCTTTTTTAAATTTGCTAAAAATTGTGCTTTGATTTCATGTCACTTGAGTTTGTATCAGCAGTTAAGGGCCTCATTGCCTCTTAATTCAACTCTAGATTGAAGTTGCTTATCAGTAAGAGATGATTTTTGCTACTGAATTGAAATTTTGTAATATTCCAGTAAGTTCAAGGGAATAAGATTTAAACCCCACATATTTGAAAGTAGAGACTGCTATGGACTCTGTGAACCTCAGCCCTTCATGGGCTTTCTTCAGCTTCTGGATTTATGACTAATCAGTTTAGTACATAGATACTCAAACTTTTTTTTAACCCTTTTTTTTTTTTTTTTTTTAATTACAAGTCTAATGCCGTATAGCACAACAGAACTTGCCCCTGCCTCTCTCTCTCTCTCCATTCTCCCACCCCCAGTGTTTGCTTCCACTCTGCTTGGTTCACTCTTTCATATGTTGTTAAACCATTACTTCGTATTGTTACCTTGTTTCTGTGGTTAATTCCTGCCTTCATTATCCACTTTCTGCTCTGGAGGGTCATTGAGCAAGAATTCTTGAATACTACTCATCACTCTGGCAAGGGATGTCAACTTTTTAGGGGAGCAGAAGGCAAAGATTGCCTCTGAAGTGTACCTCATTCTTGGTGTGGTAAAGCAGAACAGTGTGCATGACAAAACAGGAGAATAGGCTGCCCTGGTACAGTAGGGGTGACTTTGGATATTCGCACAGGAAATAAGCTTGGTGTCATTGCGTACGCCTTGAGAAACTCAGATCCAGAGCAAGACGGAGGGGGCTGAGGAAGTACATTCTCTGCCCTACGGACCCAGGTTCACCCAGTACGCGAGCCCTGGGTGGCCAGCCTCTCTGGGGTTTAAGGGCAGAGGTGGGTTGCAAAGGACAGCTGGCTCATCTTCCCCTCTGCCTCTAGTACCGGCATTGGCAGTTCCTGATAGATCATAGGCACGTTGAAGTATTTGTTGAGCAACAGAATAAGCAATCTCTCAGGGTCTCCCCAAGACTTTGTCCCGTGAAGAACTGCCAGCAATATTAGGTGCCAGCTCAACGTGGTCCACCTTCCTGCTTGTCATTCTGATGCATGCCCTCCTGAGGCTGCACATCTCATCGCTGGGGTCACCAGGGCCTGGTCTGGATGCAGATGTCAGGTTCGTTTGTGCTGAGGGGTTAAAAGCAGCCTGAGGGTCTCGGCCTCTGACGGATGCTGTGGCTTTCATGGCCTTTGTGTCTGCTGCCTTGTCCTTCCGGTCTGCCTTCCCCTGGATGTTTCTCTTCTCTCCACTCTGTTTTTTTTCTTTCAGTCATGTTGTATTCTTACTCTGTTCCTTTTTCAACTCTGAGAAATCTGACCAGAGTACTTGAACTTGAAAGTAAAAGTTTCTAAAATATGGAAGGCTTACCAAATGAATGTAGCTTTTGGTGTACACTTGTATTTTCCTCTTTCGTTGTTGCTCTGGGTTCTTTTCCACTGAATGTCTGTAGCTTTCAATAGAAAAATCTCCTTTATCTCTCAGCTGTGTTAGAAGTCTACTTTAAGGTCATTTGCTGAAAGTTGGTAGCAAGGAAGGAGGGAATTGGAAGAGAAGCAAATAACGGCTCAGTGAAAGCTGGGGAGGCAGTCAGGCTCAGGGAGAAAGGAAGCAACAGGATTGACTCTCAGCCACGTCTAAGGAAGAGGAGAGTCCAAAGACTGCGGTCGGGCCCACTTGGGTCGCAGTGAGACCTTTCACAAGCCTATGCTCGGCACACCCTTCCTTAGAGGTGCCCTCGGGGGATGATAAGACATGAAAGCCCTCCTGTAGATGAGTCCAGTCCGGGGTGACGGGGTGGGGAGGGGTGCAGTGCACACGGTGGAAAGGTGGTAGAAGATTGCCTGTTAAGTAAGGGATGCTGTGAGATCAGAGAAGGGCGGAGATGGCAATGAGCTCCAGTGCGGGCGGGGCTGGGGGAGGGGGAGGTGTGGTTATAAATAGACCCAGGGAGAGAAGAGAGGAGGATGGTTCAGACCACGCAGTGACCTGAGCACCAGGGTGAGAAGGTGCAGGCAGAAGCAGCAGGCTGCTTTGAAGCAGAGGGTATCTTCGGGGGCTGGTGTGGCTGTTACCTGTCCCAGGAGTAGGGGGCGGGTTTTCTTATGTTCAGGGCTATCTTGTATGTATACGCTTGCCTATTAAATGTGGAAAGTAAACTCCAGAATTCCTAAGCATGTTGAAGCCACTTGGAGGAGCTTTTGTATTACTGAAGGATGGGCTGAAGACAGGCTAGCTGGGCTCTACTTTCTACCATTCCTTTATCATCTCTGCTTCATTCCTGAATTACTTAATGTGGAAATTTAAGCCTGGGGGAGCCTGTGTGTGGTCTCTAGGGAGGAGGTTTTGTTGGAGTTGTTTGCAGCCCCTTCCTGTGGGGCTCAGGGCTTCACCTTGGGATTTGCACTTGAATGATGTCAAGTCAAGAGTTCAGAGCAGTTAGGAAGGAAGCAGTTAGAAGTTGAAAGTTAGGAAGGGCGCTCTGGTTATCTATCAGGTTTGTTCAGCAGCTCCCAGGTGTGGTCCTGTGTCAGAAACCCTGCTGAGAAAGGACCACTGATCATGGGAGAAGGTGATTTCCTCTCCATTCAGTCCAGTGTTTGTAAATGAGATAAAGAGAAATTTGAAAAATATATCCCAAATACAAATGAAATTTTCTTAGAGTTGGAGTCCTATCTATATTAACTTTTTTCCATCTTTGTCATTTTTATTGTCACCTGAGATTTTATTTTTAACCTGAGGTCTTTTTTCATTCAGAGGAAGTATAAGAAATGCATGTTCCTAGTAGTTCAGCTTCCCTTATGGCTCAACTGGTAAAGAATCCGCCTGCAATGAGGGAGACCTCTGTTCGATCTCTGGGTTGGGAAGACCCCCTGGAGAAGGGAAAGGCCACCCACTCCAGTATTCTGCCCTGGAGAATTCCATGGACTGTGTAGTCCATGGGGTCGCAAAGAGTCAGACACCACTGAGCGACTTTCACTTTCACTTTCTTTGGTGGTTCAGTGGTGAAGAACCCACCTGCCAGTGCAGGAGCTGAGGGGACACAGCTTCCACCCGCGGGTCGGGAAGACCCCCTGGAGGAGGGCACAGCAACCCACTCCAGTGTTCTTGCCTGGAGAACCCCATGGACAGAGGAGCCTGGCTGCAGTCTGTGGGGTTGAACCGAGTTGGACAGGACTGAATGATTTAATGTGTACGCATGTGTTGATTCAGCAATATTTGAGCCCTTCTTACATGTTAGGTGCCTATAACTGTGGCTGTAAACGCAGAAGTCTTTAGGTTGATCTAGTTTCTCTTAACAAATTTGGAGAAGGGCTGTCATGTAATTTAATTGTGTGTTTCAAAACTGGCAGCTCTTTTGGTTCACTGTCTGCCTATCCTTTACTCCCACGACAGATGCAACCCGGAGACGAGCCTTCGCCCTGGTCTCCCAAGCCTACACCTCCATCATCGCCGACGATTTTGCAGCCTTTGTGGGACTTCCTGTGGAGGAGGCTGTGAAAGGTATTTGGGGCCTACTTTCTGCTGTCAAGGAAAATGGAATGTAAATCATAGGTCCGCAAGCCCTCATCTGAAGCCCTTGGGACAGGACACGTTTTGGAATTCAGGTTGTGTGTTCTTTAGAAAGGTGATAGGAGACATACACTGCACAGCCCCCAGGCAGCCAGCACCTGGTGACCAAGCCCACTCATAGTCCCCGCAGAGCACACGTGTCCCCACAGTTGGCGTGAGGGGGACTGTACATAGATTTTCGGGCCTGCATCAAGTTTTGCCACCACATGAGTTAAAGAAAATTTTTTGATTCATAGAATTTTTTGGACTTCTGAGTGTGAATAAGAAATATTGGGTTTGTGTTTACCTGTAAAGTGCTTTTTACCAAAGATAGTCACCAATTAAAGATGTCTTAAAACAGGAGCTTTGTGAAGGAATGCGTTGCTATTTCAGTGAGGTTAAAAGTTGACTGTATCTTTTAGATGAACCCTTGTTGCGTGTCTTCACTCTGTTAATAACTCTTTCCTGCCTGAATCTCCTCACTGTGTGTGCAGTTACTTCTTATGGCATCCGTGGTCTGGCCCCTGAATATTTTCTGCTTTTGTCTCTAATACCTTTGGTCAACTTCTGCTCTCTGCTGAGCAGTGCTGAGCCCACCAAGTTGATGTCCAGGAAGGAAAAATTAGACCTGCTGTTGACTCATAGAGGGAGGGAGAAGGAAGGTGGTGAGAACAGCAGGTAATTGGAGGAAAGAGGCAGCGGATGAAGGTGCAGACTCAAGTGTTTGATGACATTCCCCCCTCTGAGCCCCCGATTGATTACATCATAGCTTTGACAGGTGGTGGGAAATGTGTGTGACACGGAGGAAAACTGAGGGTGTGCACATCATATGCTCTTAGATATGCTGGGTGGGTAACATTATAGTCATAATTTTAAGCTTAAATTTCATTACCGTCTTTATATATTTTCCTTTGAAAATCAACATGGAGGTAGGGTTTTTTTTTTTAAGAAAGTAAGTTTTAATGGATTTGGACATGCAGAAGCCCCTGTTTTACTTTAATGAAGGCAGTCTCCTCCTCATATGCCTTTTCAGCCCAGTTTTTCTTCACCATTTCTTACCAGTAACCTAGGTGTCTGCACCTCACTCTCACCCACTGGTTTCCATTTGTGCTTCTGCACTTTCATTTCTCAGGCCCTGACAAGTCTACCCTTGCCTGGCCAGGTTGCTGTAGAATATTAATACTGCAGGTATCTTGTGGCAGTGATTTATGGTGTTGGACATTTTGGATTCTCCAGTCAAAATGTGGTCTCCATTAAGCACCACATATCATAAATTTCCAAGGCCTACCACAGTTATAGATGCACAAGTGCAGGTTAATGAATGTCCTTGGAGTAAATCATACTGTTACTTATGCATACAGACATGTGTTTTAACTCTTCTTTTGAAATTAATCCATGATTTATTAATTATGGATTAAATATATTAAAATTCATCCATAATAAATAATATATCCAAAAGTCCATATCTACCCAAAAAATATATCCAAAGTCCATACTCTTAATGACTGTCTGCCTGTGATCCTGGTTCACTTCTCCATGCCAGCTGTGCAACTAAGACAAGTTACTGGGATTCTCTGCACGTCATGTTCCACATCTGTGCAGTCACGATGAGCTGTACAGGGCTGTCGGTGGTTGCATAACGTGATCCCTGCAGGAGCGCCCAGCACAGTACCTGCGGGCCCGCCTCTGTGGCGTCTGTGTGCTGTTTAATCCTCACCGCCATCTTTGTCACTCCTGATGTCAGGATTAGAGAGAGTACTCTAGACGTCTTCCTTACATCTCTTTTTAATCGTTTGATCTGGTTAATAGCGTAATACATACATTATAGAAAACTGATAATTTTTTAGTGATTATGTCAGCCTGATAGAATAAATTGAGGCTTTCATGGGTGTTTCAGAAAGGTATTTCCCAAATAAGTTCCCAGGAGAATGCTGTCTCTAGGATACCTCTCTAGTGAAAATACACGTTACAGGTTCATCTACACTTGTTGGACCTCCCATACAGGTAGCATCATTGATATATTGTGGATCTTTTTAGTAGTGTTCCTGTTTTTAAAATACATTTCTGTGTTAAATACACAATTTAGGTATCCTCGAACAAGGCTGGCAAGCCGACTCCACCACAAGGATGGTCATGCCCAAGAAGCCAGGTAGGTGGAGCTGCTCGTCCACCATGCAGCCCTGAACTCTGAGACCACTGCAGCTTTTCAGGCGCTGCCTGTGAATACTTTGATACAAAATTCTGCCATGCCAACAACATGAAAGTAACTCATGTTAAATACAGATATAGGGGTATGGACACTTAGGGTAGAAAGGATCTTAAAGATCATCTGGTTTTACTTTAATTTTTTAGAATATATTTTGTGCATTAGAATCTTGTATGTATGTGTTTCCATAATCCTTATTACAGCTTAATTTTTAATAAGTATTAATCTCTCATCCTTTTATTTATGGAGCCATTTCTCACTGCTTATTTTAAATACTAAACTGCTGCCTTTTAAAATGATACTTAAAATATTCAGAAATTCCCCTTTTCTCCTCATGCTGTAAACATGTAGACTCTTCTCCTAAACAAGACTTTGAGTGGCTTTAACTTTCACAAAATTAACTTATCTGGTCTGTTCAGGCCTTAAAAATTTGGCCTGTCCTCGTCGTCTCCATCTGAATTCCTGGTCCCTGAGCCTTCCTGTCTGAAATGAGCCACTTTCCCTGCTGCTTACCAGGAATGTCCTTTTCTGCCATGGCTTTAGACCTGGGATCCATGCCTATCTGCATAAATGCTCAGATCGGCTCCATCTCAGAGTTCCACCTGCTCTGAATTCCTATTGTTCAGATGTTGTTGACCCCACGGTAAGGAAGTACACAAACCGCCTTGTGCTCAGCCCTTTGAGGGTGCAGAAAAGGGGTCAGACAAGGGCCCAGCCAATCTAGGTGGTGAGAGAATGCTGCTATAGTAAAATGATCAGTGTGTTCAGGTGGAGCGTGATTGCTGTTTTCTCTCTGAGAAGTGAACGACTGGGATGCCAGTGCGTTAGAAATGCCCTGTTCCGTGTGAAGGCTTTGGATAAGGCTTCTGTAACCAGGCTGTGCGTTTTGTTCAGTTGCAGGGGCCCTGGATGTTTCCTTTAACAGGTTTATTCCCGTATCAGGTATGTATGTTCATATGTTCATTTAAAAAGCATTTCGTTACTTTTGTCTCTTGTTTTTGTAGTATTTCTTTTTGTCAGCTCTCATCTTGTAGACACAGAGGTTAAATCCTAACATGGTATTTATAGTACCCCATTAGTCACAAGGATGCACAGTGGGGTCCCCTCTCGCTTCCCTCGAGGCAGTGGCCCCTTCTGGTGTCACTTTGGGCAGGCCTGATGGAGCCCCTCGCCAGCCCTGACTCGGACTTGGCCCCAGGCCGACATGTGAGAGCTAAGCTTTTTGAAAAAGGGATCCTCTGTGGGTTTTCTGTTCACTGACAATTTAATATTTTGTGTGGTAAACACTGGGTGATTATTAAATTAATGTCATATGGGGAGGGGTCTTTCCAAGAAGGGCTGTGTTCTCTTGGGAGAGGTGTTGCCTATTAAAAGTGTTTCTAACCTTCACATGGAAACTTCAGTAACAACAGAACCAAATATGCCTTTATTCCCAGTTTGGGAAAACTCCTCATAGAAGTTGAGGCTCCTTGGCTTGTTTTTTTTTTTTAAATGTCCAAGATGAAGGCAAATCTAAGAAAGTTTCCTTTTTGGTAAATAACAGGCATTGGAGGGGGTCAGTGCAGGGCCACGGCTTTGTGACCCTGGTGATTGACTGTGTTTCTCTCTAACATGCAGAGCCCGCCCCTGTCCCACCCATCCCCAACGAGCAGCAGTTAGCCAGACTCACCGATTACGTGGCTTTCCTCGAAAACTGACTGTTCCAAGTTCAAGATCCACCTTCAGAAGCCTGAATACTGACAAGTAGAGAAATGTAAAATTTTTATTTTCAATTTTATTGGATGGATGAAGCACCTCAGCATACTTTACTGAGTATGTGATAAAATACATATATAATATCAAGTATATTATATATATTTTGTCCTTAAAACAAGCTGAATGGTTGTTGGAACAGTTCTCATTTTGCAACGTTTGACAGTTTGGATGGAGTTCGTCAGTATTATGCGGTCAGCTTGTATCTCCCAGTGACTTGTGAAAGGCAGCCCTCCCGCTCCCGTAGAACAGTGGTTGTCAAGCGCTCTTTCTGCCCCGCGCACAGTGCGTCCCCTCCCATCTGCACCGTAGGTTGACAGTTGCCGTGGTGCATTGGGGTGTGAGGGGGACACCCCAGAGGCCGCGTCTGCATTGCTGGGGTTGGTAATTCACACCCTCTTTGGAGAACATGCTCTTTTCCTCCGCCCACCTGAGGCTCACAAATGCAGAAAGCTGAGCCCGAGCTGAGGAACAAGACCATTTCCCTGGTAGACCAGTTTGCTTTAGATTTTTTTCTGAGAGCGTGAGTATATCCATTGCTGGCGGTGGAGGGCTTGCCTTGAATATGCGACTTATTTAACACATCCGTGGGAAGTATGAAGTTGTAATATTTCCTTTCAGAAGAAGGGAGACGTCAGTGTGGAGTGCATTGTTGGGGGAAGAAGCTATTACGTGATACACTTTGTACCACTAGTCTGCAGCCTATCGGCTGCTTGTGTTTATCCCTTGGGTCAAGTTCTGCCCATGGGAGGAATATTGAACAAGTCTTTCATTTTTTTGTGTGTGACAGCCCTCTGAATATTTGAAGTTGCGTATTTTATCTTCAGGTTAAATCCACCCCCTAGTTCATTTATTCTGCATTTGTTCAATAAATATTTAATTGAATTCTTCAGCTGTTTTACTGAAGGTCGTTTCTAGAGGTTTCACGATCCTGTCTTCCTGTGGGTGCGCTCTAGTTTGTCATTGTCTCTACTAAAGTACAAATTTCCTAATTAAATAGAAATGACCTATGTAGTGGTAGTGACATGACTCATGTTTTCTTCATTTAAGGTGTACGTTACTGGCTATTTCAGCTGCTGTTGGCATTTAAATGTTAATGTTAAAATTAAATGTTAGTGGTTACTTTAAACACCTTTTAAATTAAGGTTTTGCTGTGCTGGGCTGCGGTGATCATGAAAGACTAGGCGTAGCGAGGTGCCTCTAAGTATGAGCTGGAGCAGGCCCTTAGTGACACTGCAGCTGGGGGCGAGAGAAGCTGCTGAGACCGGAGCACCTAGAGAAGAGGCAGCCTGCCGGGAGGAGCGTGCGTTCCATGGCTGCAGAGCCAGAGAGACCGGCAGTGACCAGAGCCCGAGGAGGAGAGGGGATGAGGAAGGGAGGTAGTACCTGAAGCGCTGGCCGTAAGTTTTCCAAGACTGATGAAAGAAATCAAGCCTCAGGTTCAGAAAGCTCAGAAAACCCCACACAGGATAAATACAGAAAATCATACCGAGAGGCATCATAGTAAAAGTACTGAAAACCGAAAAGAAAATATTAAAAGCACGAGGGTAGGGGGAGGGAGGACTTTTTTTTCAAAGAAGCAGCAGTAAAGCTTAAGTGTCAAAGAAATCATAACTGCTATTACAAGAGATACTTTTAAAACTTTCACTCTTCTGTGTTGTTAATTTTAAAACTGGGGATAGATACACTGATGAAATACTAAAAGAAACCTGGTGTGGCTTCAGCAGTATTGGAAAAAGGAGACTTGAAGCCAAGAAGCTTTGTTACAGATAGAGGTGGATTTTTTTGTGGAAACGGTTGCATCAGTTTTCTATTGCTGTGGTAGCAAATTGCCATACACTTGATGGCTTAAAACCACAGGATTTACCCTCTTATAGCTTCACAGCTCGGAAACCGGAACTGGCCTCCTGGGCTACCGCCAGCTGTCAGCAGGGCCGTGTTCCTCGGAGGCCATCACGGACACTTTGTTGGCCCGTGGCAGCTCCCAGAATCCGCCTGCTTCCCCCAGCTCAAGGCCCTCTTCCTGCGTCTTCATGGCCAGCAGTGTCGGGCTGAGTCCTTCACACTGCCCCTCAGGTCCTCTTTCCTGCCACCTCTTCCACTTTGAAGGATCCCCGTGGTTACATTGGTCCCACCTGGAAATCCAGGATAATCTGGTTTTAAATGGGTTGATTCAGTTCAGTTCAGTTGCTTAGTCTTGTCCGACTCTTTGTGACCCCATGGACTACAGCGTGCCAGGCCTCCCTGTCTATCACCAACTCCCAGAGCTTGTTCAAACTCATGTCACCTTCATTTTATCTGCTGCCTTAATTTCTCTTTCCCACGGTCCCAGGAGTTAGGGTATGGACATCTTTAGGAAACCATTTTCCTGCTACAGCTGTTAAGTCCAATAGGCAATGGGAATATGTAATTCTAAATGTATAACTCCAATCAAGCAAAATGGACAGTTGAGATTCCTCTGCAGTCACAGGTGTGGGGAGCACTATGCTATCAGATATTTAAACAGTGCAAGCCTCTCCTATTAACACAGCAATGCACTGCAGCATGGGTAGCAGACAGCCCAGTGGGACCCAACAGAGAGATGAGAAATAGACCCAAACAAATACCAGATAAAGGTGGCATCTCAGGTCATTGGGGTAAAAGTAGGCTTTGTACTAAATGGTTCTGGGAAGATTGGTTAGCCACTGGAAAAGTCAAAAGTCCATTAGAATGAAGTTCGAATAGATTAGGGATCTTGATGTCAAAAAATGAAAGCACACCAGTCCTAGAAGAAAAAGTGGATGAATTCCTCTTTCACCTGGGCAAAGGACAGGCTCCTGTAGCTCAAAATTCTGATTAAAGAAAAGAATAATCAGTTTGACTGAAAATAAAACATTTGTATGGCCAACAATAAACTCAATGTCTGACAACTGAGAGAAAATATTTACCACATAAAGAACTAATAGCATTCATAATATAAAAATTGAGGGAATTTAAAGGAAAAAAATGACAAAAGATATGAACACACAACTCAAAAAATTATAAAAATGGCTCTTAAACATGGGTAGATGTTCAACTTTATAATAAGAGAGATGCATTTAACCCATCCATTTGGCAAAAACTTTGAGTACAGCATTGCATTCTGGTGCAAAACTGGGAAAATTGGTTCTCATGCTTTGCTGGTGGGAATTCATGTTGGAAGTTTTTACAGAGGGGGATTTGGCAATAGCTAAGGATTGGAAAAGACCCTGATGCTGGGAGGGATTGGGGGCAGGAGGAGAAGGGGACGACAGAGGATGAGATGGCTGGGTGGCATCACCGACTCGATGGACATGAGTTTGAGTAAACTCCAGGAGTTTGTGATGGACTGGGAGGCCTGTCGTGCTGCGATTCATGGGGTCGCAAAGAGCTGGACATGACTGAGCGACTGCTGAAGGACTGCATATGCATTTATGTGCTTTTTGATCCCGCAACTAATTTTTAGGAATTCACCCTGAGGATTCAACTCCCACAATATAAATACACACACTCACACACTGAGTTATTTATTGCAACACTGTCTCTGATTGTGAAGTGTTTGGAAACACATGCATAGTTGATGGCATATCCCTTTGAGGGAGTACTACCTATCTGTTATAAAGTATAATCAAAGTCACTGAGGTGGAGTGATTTTTAGGATCTGTCATTAAGAAAGAAGCAAAGTTCATAAAAATGTCTAGAGTCTGCAGTTTTTTGTGTAAGAGATGAGTAAATAAAATATACATATATTTGTTCATCAGTGGGAAATACACAGAAAGGAAACAAGGAAAATAATGGAATTGTTTGCTTTCAGCGTATGGGAAAGACTGAGGGGGAGAGGACTGAAAAAAATCGGGAAATGAGGGTCAGTTCTCTATTATACGGTTCTGACTTCTGGAATTATTTTAACACTTCACATGTTCAGAGAAGAAATAAATGATGATGGGGGGGGTGGCATGTAGAGAAGGAGTGACCCACTCTTGTATTTCAAATAAATAACTTCCCTGAAGGTAAGAGATGTAACTCAAGTACACTTTGAGCATACTATTTAGATGATATGTCCAGAGGTTAAAGACAGAAAGAACTTCAGACATGCACTGAACTCCAGTCAGCAGTTTCCTTTTTTGCAAAAGTAAAGTCTAAGAGTTCTAAAACTACTTTCTGTGTATTCTAGGACTGAACAAAGAAATGTAGATAATGGGACCCAGGTTTTTCACTGTCAGAGGAGTTACAGTTCTAGAAAAGAGGAAGCATTAGACTGAATCTTGAGGTGCCAGACTGAACTCAAGATACTGCATAATAAGCTCCTGGCTTTTAAGATGGTTGGGTGGGTAGATGGGTGAATGGATGAGTAGATGGTTGGATGGATGAGTGCATGGTTGATGATGGGTGGATGCGTGCATAGACAGGGACATAAGTATATCTCCCAGTTCCATCCACTGAGAGACACTCAGCTCTGTCCACAGCAGAGCAGTGACACCCATCCTCAGGTCATTGCCTCCTGAAGCACCTCCACTAAAAGGAACTGGGGGCTCCCAGTTTCATGTGTCTTTCTGATACAAGACAACATTTGAAAAACTGAAAGAAACTGAAGGGGCACAACAACTAAATGCAGCACTGTAATAAATAAAAGTATATCACAAAACACATTACTGGAAAGTTGGTGAAATCTGAATAGACTACAGATTACATCAGGAGTTGGCAAACTACAGCCTGCAGCCAAGACCGGCCACTGACGGTGTTGTAAATAAAGCTTTACGGGCACACAGACACGCCCATTCATGTGTGTACTGCCTGTGGCTGCTTTCACACAACGGCAAAATGAGTCGTTGGGACAGACTTGCTTCCTGGGAAGCCTAAAATATTTATTGGCTGGCCCTTTATATTAAAGTCCCAAATCTCAGATAATTTTGTTTCAACATTAATTTCCCTGGTTTTGTTGGTCCTATTGTAGTTGCAGAAGAGAACATCCTTGTTTTCAAAAAACAAACTAACTTAGAAAATGAAATAATTATAAACATGGCGTATATATACACATACATATACATGTACGTGGTGGATGGTGACTGCAGCCTTGACATTAAGATGATTGCTCCTTGGACGAAAGCTATGACAAGCCTAGAGAGCGTATTAAAAAGCAGAGACCACTTTACCAACTAAGGTCCGTGTAGTCAAAACTGTGGGTTTTCCAGTAGTCATGTACGGATGTGAAAGTTGGACCACAGAGAAGGCTGAGCTTCAAAGAATTGATGCTTTTGAATAATGGTGCTAGAGAAGACTCTTAAGAGTCCCTTGGACTGCAAGGAGATCAATCCAGTCAATCTTAAAATCAACCCTGAATATTCATTGGAAGGACTGATGATGAAGCTGAAACTCCAATACTTTGGCCACCTGAGACAAAGAGCCAGCTCACCTGAAAAGACCCTGATTCTGAGAAAGATTGAGAGCAGGAGGAGAAGGAGGCCACAGAGGAAGAGATGACTAGATAGCATCACCGAATCAGTGGACAGACATTTGAGCAAAATCTGGGAGATAGTGGGAGACAGAGGACCCTGGCGTGCTGCAGTCCACGGGATCATAAAGAGTCAGACACAACTTAGCAACTGAATAACATCAAAACATAGTTTACATATATATGTACTTGTCAGTAATAAATATTAGAGCTACGTTTGTAGTGAACGTTGAATTCTCAGAAGTTCTCTATCACCAAGGCTGAAAGTAGAAAGTGCTGTTGAGCCCTCCACAGAGCACCATTCCTGAGAGAAAGCAAATAACCCATTGGTGGCAAGTTGATTATCTTGGCCCCTTCCACCCTGTGTCATCCTTATTGAAAATGGCATCTAAGTCCAGCTGTGGTTTGCCTTCCACACTGACGGCATCATCTTCTTCATCACCTCCCAAGAACATCTAAACATCATCCCACATGATCCATTGATTTTAAGCTGTTCCATTGATCCTAAATCCTTACCTAAAAGCACCCAGCCTAACAGAATGGTTCAGCAGATCCCAGCTTCAGGACAGCTTCTCTCCAAAATGTGAAGCCTTTGCTGAACCAAACCATAGCCATCAGGAAACTGTGTCATCAATGGCAAGAAGACAGGGGCGTGAGAACAGAGCATCACTGGATCATTGGATACCCTCCCCATAACGCCAAGAGATGTGTTTACAGAGTTTATGCTTTTCACCTAAGTTTGTAAGAACATCATTCTCTGGTTTCTACAGATTAAAGTCTGAATAACGAGCCACTAACAAACCCTTCTTGGCTTTTTGCCTAAGATCAAGTGTAGTATTGGGGCTTCCCAGATGACACAGTGGTAAAGAATCTGCCTGCCAATGCAGGAGATAGTAGAGAAGCAGGTTCTAATCCCTGGGTCAGAAATATCCCCTGGAGTACGAAATGGCAACCCACTTTAGTATTGATACTTTTGAACTGTGGTGTTGGAGAAGACTCTTGAGAGTCCTTTGGACTGCAAGGAGATCCAACCAGTCAATCCTAAAGGAAATTAGTCCTGAATATTCGTTGAACGGACTGATGCTGAAGCTGAAACTGAAGCTCCAATACTTTGGCCACCTGATGGGAAGAACTAACTCCTTAGAAAAGACCCTGATGCTGGGAAAGATTGAAGGCAGGAGGAGAAGGGGACGACAGAGAATGAGATGGTTGGATGGCATCACTGACTCAGTGGACTTGAGTTTGAACAAGCTCTGGGAGTTGGTGATGGACAGGGAAGCGTGGCCTGCTGCAGTCTGTGGGGTCGCAGAGTCAGACACGACTGACTGAACAGAACTGAACTAGTATTCTTGCTTGGGAAATCTCACAGACAGGATCCTGGTGGCACCAGTCCACAGGGTCGCAAAGCATCAGACACGATTGAGCGACTGAGTCCCACGATCCACAACTGCTAAGGAGCCGGGTGCTTCACAGCGCTGTGAAGTCAGATACATTCCCTGGGAGAGCCCAGTGAGAGCTGCCTCAGCGTAGTAAAGAAACTTCCCAGCAAGGTAGCAGCGGTCATTTTCCAAATGGATACATAATCCTTAATACTTGTTGTCGGAGGAATATTTTGGAAGGTCTGTAAGACATGAGAAGATGAGGTGGGGTGATGATTGTCTTCAGATACTGGACTTGCACATGGAAAATTTTTGTGTACTGCTTCCCAAAGTAAAATCGAAGATGGTTAGAGAAAGTTAGTTTTGACTCAGGGGCTTCCCTGATGGCTCGGTGGTAAAGAATCTACTTACCAATGCAAGAGACACAGGTTCCATCCTTAGGTCAAGAAGATCCCTAGAGAAGGAAATGGCAAACCTCTCTAGTATTCTTGCCTGGGAAATCCTATGGACAGAGAAGTCTGGCGGGCTGCAGTCCATGGGGTCCAAACAGTCAGATATGACTAAGCAAAGAAGAACTTTCAAGCTGTCTAGACCAGCCCTCTGCAATAGAAATAGAAGTTGCATCCATATGTAATATTAAATTTACTAGTAGCCGCTATAAAAAAATAAAGTGACAAAGAAAAGCGTGAAATTAATTTTAGCATTTTATTCAGCCCAATCCAAAATGTTATCGGTTCAACCATGTCATCAATATCAAAAGTATTAATGAGATATTTTACATTCTTTTTTTCCATACCAAGTCCATGGAATTCTGTGTGGATTTTATGCTCCCAGCCCAACTCAGTCTGAACCTTCTGGGTGTTCACCAGCCACCTGGGCCCAGGGCATCCTACACAGCAGTGGTCTGCACTGTCTCAGAGACCATGAGATCCCGCCCATCAGGTGTCCTTGGTGCCAAGGTAAAGGAGCTGCTTATTCAGGATGTTTGCAGGCAATATTCACACACTGGTTATGTCAGGGACAATTTCCTGGTTTCCCCTCTTACTTCATTTCCACTTTTGGTAGCAAAAGGAAGAACAGAATCCAACCACCCAAATTATGGCAGAGAGGGCTGATATGCTTTCTGGAAAAAACTATCAGTTTTCCTGGAATCTCCTAGCCCTCAGTGAGTTGGGGGATCTTTTAAAAACAACGCACAGTCAACTCTGCTTTGTAAAGCAGAGAAACAAAGCCTTGTGTTGATTCTTGGCAGCTCACGGATTAGAGTAAATACACCAACCCTTGAACAACACGTGTTTGAACTGCACAGGTCTACTTATGGGCAGACTTTTGTCAATAAATAGGTTGGAAAATTTTTTATTGCAGGTGAATCACATAGCCTTGAAATATTGATAAAAACAAAATTATGAATCCATATATATATATATATATATATAGTTTGTCCTTATATAGGAATAAGGTAAGTGATGTTTAATATAAAAGTATAATAGGTTACTTATTATTTTATGACTGTGCTTTCAAAGAATGACATCTGTGTACAGTATGTCTCTCTCTACTAATTAGACTGGGTGTTGGTCTGTCATCACAGGTAAGTGGATTTTTCTAATGTAATAATATTTCCAATGCTGTATTATGAATATGACTGTAATACTCTGCTATAAAAATTTTACAATGATCTGTTCATTTTTGAAGTCTAGTGTTAGTAATATGTGTAACATCTACAGTGGTTTGTGTCAGACAAGATTGATGTAGATACAGATATACAGTGCATCTTGTAAACAGATGATATAAGCATATGGTATTGATAAACACAATACCATATTGTAAATATATTTTGTCTTCCTTATGATTTTCTTAATAACATTTTCTTCTCCCCATTGGAAATACATATGTAATACATTCATACAAAATACGTATTAACTATTTATGTTATGTGTCAGGCTTCCAGGACTTCCCTGCTGGCACAGTGGGTAAGAATCCACCTGCCAGCGAGGGGACACAGGTTTGACCCCCGGCCCAGAAAGATTATACAGGCTGCAGGACCGCCAAGCCCGTGGCCACAACTCCTGAAGCCCATGCGTCCCGGGGCCCAGGCTCTGCAACAGAGAAGCCACTGCAACTAGAGGAGCCCCTGCTCACCGCAATAGAGAAAGCTCAAGCAGCCGCAAAGACCCAGCGCAGCCGTAAATAAATGAGACTTCAGGGCAGCCTAGAGCTGCCTGTCCTTGGCACCAAGGACGCCTGATGGGCGGGATCTCATGGTCTCTGAGACAGTGCAGACCACTGCTGTGTAGGATGCCCTGGGCCCAAGTCATTAACCTGGGAAAACCAAAAGTAATCCATGGATTTTCAGCTGCACGGGGGGCTGACACCTCTAAGCTCCAGGTTGTTCAAGGATCAACTGTACCTCCTTTTCAGCAAATGCTGTGGCTGTGTATCCCCTCATGAGAGCCATGATAACACTGCAATTTGAGGACGATGGAGGCTTGCTTTTATCATGAAGTTGATAACCTTGGATAATCCGATCACTTTTTTAAGGTTCAGCAAAGTAATAAACACCCCAGATTTTGTTGCTTCTCTAAGGAAAAGAAGTTTTCAGGACACAGTGGAAAAGTCAGTATCATTCTGTTTAAATATGTCAAGACAAGCTAAAACCAGCATGGACATTCTGTTGATTTAAGTGATCAGTGATGTTCTCCTGGGTCAGTTGAGACAGTGAGAAACCAGTTCTTTGGACATTTCTTCAAGAAATGAGTGAACTTCACCGACCCTGTGTGTGCATCCACCTGACCACAGCGTGTACACCATGGATGTGAGTCACAGGATCGCTCCTGGGTGGAGCTGCAGGCAAGGTTTCACTCTGAATAAAAGAGGCACCAAGCCATTTTCCGCCGGTGAGTCACATGATGGGAGGAATAGCCAAAAATCAGTTTAGACTTAATAACATCTTCCTCATCGTATGCCTGTGCCTAGATTCTAGGAGGAGCCAATGCAGGACAGCCAGCCAGATGCCCCACGCATAAGATTCCTTATGGTGACAAAAACCGATTCACAGGCATTCCACGTCAGTTAAATAGCAGCTTAAAAACAGGAGTAGGTTGTTTGTGAGGCTGGGTGATGAGTGATGTCAAAGAAGAAAGGGCCAAGAAGTTGCACATCCAGCTGGCAGCCTGAAGCCTACTGGACGCCTTCTATAAAATCTAAATTTCCAGCAAACTGCTACAGGGGTTTCTGAGCCCACATTCCCGTAAAACACAAAGAACATGGGTGGAAATATGGGGCGTGTCCTCGGGCGCTTTTGTCTTGCCCGAAACACTTTAATAAAGGACCCACCTCAAAAGGTCAGGAGGCTTTTGTCTCCAGCCGTGTCTTCTGGGGTCCGTGCCGTCTCTGCTCAGAGCCTACTTTGATACCATCTGATGCCTTTCGTGTGCCCAGAGCTGCTGCTGGCAGTGGGATCCTGTGCATGGGGAGCGTTTCTTCACATCCAGCCACGCCCCTCAGGGCAGCTGCGGGCTCCAACCAGGGAAACCAAACACGCAGGGTCCACACTGAACCTTCTGAAGCCCACGGTTTAGCCAGAGCCGGACATGTGCCTGATTCTCACCCCACACTGTCACCCTCAGTCTGTTTGAAAACCGCTGTTGGAATTCACCTGGTGGACAGGGTCATTCCTGTGGATCCAGGCTTTGGATGCCAGGTCACTCACTATATGTAACGATGAGCTAAAACCAGGGTAGAGGTTCTGTTGATTTAAATGATCAGTGATGTAAACACAGTCTGAAAACACAGTCTCAGGAGAGAAAGAAATCTTTCCTAAAGGAGACAGTGCCGTCACTAGGTATTTTTGACAAATAGGGGTTGTGTTTTCTTAGTTTTTAACACTTTTGACGGCCCATGAGATGTCAGTCCTTTTGTCATAAGAGTGGCATGGACGAGTTTACTAAGACTTGGCAAGATAGAAAATTTGTAGTGAATTTGGAAGCAAATTCCTAATAATTAGGGGAAAATATTAAAAGACCTAGCCAAGGCATAATTCTCGGGGTGGGGGGGCGGTGCGGGAGCGGTTGTCACACACATACTTGTAATTCATCAGTTCAAATCCAGTTGTAGGCTAAATTTAAAAATTAAACTTAATTTAAAAGTAACAATAATACTTAAATATTATAAATTTTGATTAAAAATAAAATAACTTTAAAATAAATAATTTTAATAAAATGGACAAAAGCTAAGCAGATTGTCCTGGATGTCTGCGAGGGAGGCCGCCAGCAGCGCCAGCATAAGGAGTGAGCTTGGGGCTGACGGAGGGCGCCCCCGCCCCCGGGAGGAGGCGCAGGGGCGGCGGCTGCAGCTCCAGTCCGGGTCAGGCCTCAGCACCCCCGGGGCGGTAGGTAGCGTAGGCCCGCACGGTCAGGGGCGTGCCCTGCCCTTGACTGCAGCGCGGGGTATAAGAGCACCCTGCTGTCAGAAAGTTAGCTCCAGGTTTCTTCAAATTCTCAGCTGTGGGAAATCATATTCGTGGCGGGGGCGGGTCCTTAAAGCCCTAGTTCTCAAGTGTGTTCCCTGGACCACAAGGCAGGCATCAAGGAACCCCAGTTCAGATGGACTAAATGGAAACCTGCCATCAGCCAGCAATGGAGGGACTGGTCCTGCGGTGGGGGGGGGAGGGGGGGGCTGGCCCTGAAGAGAGGGCTTTGGGGTGTGGGGACCTCAGGTGTCTCTGCCGTCAAGTACTGCCACATCAACCCTGGTGATCGGTGTTCTGTGTTCTGTGTCCTGGTTTATACAGTGAGTGAGCACAGAGCTCAACTGTAGTTTGAGAAACAGATTTGGGTAACTCCCAGGGTGTTCCAGGGAAGAAAAAGAGTCAGGGGCTCACAAGGGCCAAAGCCCCACAGTTGTTAGTTGCCTGGAGAAAGCTGTGATTGACCAGCCACAAGCCAGGAAATGCTTGTCCTTCAGGAGTCACGTTTTAGGGTAGGAGTCCAATAAGGAGATAGGCTATCCCAAAGGACTTTAGACTAAGGGTTTGAAAAGTATCTTGAAGAGGGCAACGCATAGTCAAGAGGTTGTACTCAGTCGCTAAGTCAGGTCTGACTCCTTGCAACCCCATGGACTGTAGCCCACCTGCCTCCTCTGTCCATGGGATTTCCCAGGTAAGATTACTAGAGTGGGCTGTTTTTTCCCTTCTCCAGGGGCTCTTCCCAGCCCAGGGGTCAAACCCGCGTCTCCTGCAGTGCAAGCAGCTTCTTTACCACTGGGCCACCAGGGAAGCCCAAGAGGTGACATTGGTGAGTGTGGAGAGTCACCATGTGGTTGGGGACAGACAGACACTCCGTCCTGGGGCCGTGTGCCATCACAGTGGGGGCCTCGCTCAGCCTGCGCACCCTGGTATGAGCCAGAAACAACTTTCCCCTCTCAGCACAGGAGACAAAGGGGCGCCTGCTTGGAGCAAGAACTCTCTTTCCATCTAAGTCAGACTGTTACGATGCTGCGTGTTCTGTTTGTTTCGGGGACATTTGCAAAATAGGGGCTTCCCAGTTGGTACCAGGTAAAGAATCCGCCTGCTAGTGCAGGAGACATGGGTTCAATCCCCGGATCAGGAAGATCCCCTGGAGGAGGAAATGGCAACCCACTCCAGTGTTCTTGCCTGGAGAATCCCCAGGGACAGAGGAGTCTAGTGGGCCACGGTCCATGGGGTCGCAAAAGAGTCGGACATGACTCAGCGACTGAGAACACACGCAAAATAGACCTGGCATGCTGCATGCATTTTTGAGGGAGTCACACACCCCTGTGCCGGTTGTCCACTTTTTATGGAGCTTGGCTACAACCAACCTTAATTTTGTCCATCCAGGTCACCACAACCTGGCCCCTGGAACAGCGTCCTCGCCCCCTTTCTCTCTGTGACCCTTCATTTATAAGAGAAGCCAGACCTCAACAACAGAACCAAAACCATTCCCAGACATCAGCTCTGGTCGTGACCAAGGTCCTCAGCTCCCTCAGCCTCTTTGCTGCCAGGGGAGTAGGAGCTTTCTTGGAGAAATTAATCATTCAGTTAACTTCAAAATATACTTAGAAACTTTGGCATTTATGAACCCATCCTGTAATTAAAAACACAGGGTGTCAAAGGTTTTTCCATTGTTAAAAAGCATCGGTTTAGACTAACTCAATTATTTTGTGGCCACTTTCTGTGTCTGGTTTGGTCTAGACAAGAATTAGGAGGATCACTAAGCGCTTAGTCTGTTTTCTAACATAGGATTGTGAATTTTAACAGACTAAATATCCTTAATGTCAGTCCCTGAAAAGGAATTTGCAACACTTCAAAAAGTGAGAATTTTTTAAAAGGCCCCAGTCCAAAAATGTGTCTCAACATTTGAAGAAAAAGAACCAGCATTTTTGTCTAATTGAGTAAATTTCTCTACCAGGAAGAGGATTTTATTTCTTTAAAGTCTGAAGTGTAACCCTTGAACCACTCTGGCATCGTCCAAATTTAAAATGCACTTAAACTCAAATATATGCACGCATGCTTAGTCACTTCCGTTGTGTCTGACTCTCTGCGGCCCTGTGGACTACAGCCCACCAGGCTCTCTGTCCGTGGGTTTCTCCAGGCGGGAATACTGGACTGGGTTGCCACGCCCTCCTCCAGGGGATCCTCCTGACCCAGGGATCGGACCCTTGTCTCCAGTATCTCCTGCATTAGCAGGCGGGTTCTTTACCACTGTGCCACCTGGGGAGCCCCAATATTACTATGTATATACACACAAGCTTAAGATCACCCACTAAAAGTTGAAGGATAGCAGACATGATTCACCAAAACGCACTTCATCTGTCTCCTTCCTTTTCTTCCCATGCACCCTTCCCAGGCACCCTCTGCTGTGTGTCCCACCAAAGCACCGCCGACATGGGCGCCCTCCCTGGACAGGGCGTGGGGCAGCACCAGGGGAGACCCGGCCCAAAGGTTCCACCCAGACAGCCCATCTGGCTTCACTCCTGGGTTCAGCGGAGGCCCTCACCTCAGGTTCACTTTAAGGACTGCGAAGGGGGCCCTGTGCCAACCTCGGCTTTGAACCAGGGTCTGCGCATGGGGTGCAGGGTTCTGCAGGTCGTGCAGCTGCATGCAGCCATGGGGATGGGCATGTGACTGCTCTCTGCATCTGAAGCGGACACAGGTGTGGGCACCTGGCCCCAGGCCAGCCCCTGGCCAGGAGGATCAACCCTCAGCCCCCGCCCCCCACCGTCCCCCGCCAATCCTCTGTATTGGGGGAGACCCGAGTCTGGTCCAGGACCCCTCCTTGGGTGCCCCGCACTCCACCCACTCTTGAGTCAGGCCTGAGTCTGGTCTTCAGGCGCTCCCTGAGTGAAATCTGAGCCCAGGGTTCCACGAAGACCCCAACTCCAAGCCACTGGGCCACCCTCCCCAGCGCCACCAAAGGACCACTCCCAGCCATCCCAGGTCAGCGCCCGGAGCCCCGCCTCCGTGCGGGGTCACCGCGCCGAGCCGTCCGCCTGCGCCCACCCATGTTCTGAGCGATCTGGGGTTTGTTTCCTGGAGTTGCTGAAGGAAACGCGAGGCTGTGGAGCTGGTCCCCGCAGCCCTCGAGGAGGCCTCTGCATGGGCTCCTTCCCCTCGAACCTGGTGGGAGGCCTCCCCGCTCATTAGCGCTCAGGAGGAACGCCTGCCAGCTTCTCTCAGAAGGCCTCCACATGTGGGACAGACGGCCTGCTGGGAAGGGAGTCTCAGTTGCATTTGGCCCTCCGTGAGTCACGGGATCTAAGCCTCTTAGAGAAGCAGTTTAGACAAGTTTCCTGAGTTCATGCATTTCTGGCAGCTAAAATATTCTTCTTTGCCTTTTGCCTTAAAAAAGAAATATTAACCCCTACCCTGGAGAAACAGAGACAGCATTATTGTTCCTCAGCTCCCCCTGACCCTCAGCAACAGCTCTCAGATAAAGGCCCGCCTGATTCTCAGGAGAGCAATTTATTTACTAAAACGTCGTGTTCGCTGGGATTTTTCTGAATGCCACGTCGGCTCAAAGCTGCTCTGACTTAGCTCACTCAGCGGAGCCGGTGAGGGGGTGGGTGGGGGCAGACGCCCTTCCACGTCAGATTTCCCCCAGCATCTAAGCCGGCTCCTGCGGGAGGCAGACTGCTTCCTCCTCGGGTGGGGAGCAGGCGGCCCCCCGCCCCTGGCCTCTGCTCCTGCGGCAGGCGGGGCCCCTGGAGGCCCCCAGGCTGGGCGCCAGCGGGCATCTCCTCCGCTCACAACTCCTCTCTCCATCCCTGGTCCAGGGTGACCCTGCTTTTCTTCCACCCTCCTCCCCCGCACGTCCCCCGCGGTCCAAGAGAACACCTGGACCAAGCCCAGCTCCTCCAAGCGGCGACCAAACACGAGGCTTGTGACTCATCCCGGGATGAGGCGGCTGGAGGACGGAGCGAGCCCAGTGCCAAGCCCATCATGGGAGCCCTGAGTCACAGCGGGAAGCGGGAGCTGGGTGTTGATGGGGTGAGAGCTGCGTGGGAGTGCGTGAGCGCATGCGTGTGAGCGTGTGATCCGTCCGGCCTCTAGGGCCGGCTCTTCTCTGGCTCTCTGCACGCCCCTTCCCGCCTAGCCCCTGCTCCACCTGCCCCCCACCCCAGTTAACTCTAACCCTCAGGCCAGATGGCGGAGAAGGCAATGGCACCCCACTCCAGTACTCTTGCCTGGAAAATCCCATGGACGGAGGAGGCCGGTGGGCTGCAGTCCGTGGGGTCGCGAAGAGTCGGACACAACTGAGCAACTTCACTTTCCCTTTTCACTTTCATGCATTGGAGAAGGAAGTGGCAACCCACTCCAGTGTTCTTATCTGGAGAATCCCAGTGACGGCGGAGCCTGGTGGGCTGCCGTCTATGGGGTCACACAGAGTCGGACACGACTGAAGCGACTTAGCAGCAGCAGCAGGCCAGATGGCTCCACCGGCTAGTTCATTATGGGGGAAACTGCTCCCTGCCGCCCTGCCCTGATGCTTAACCTGAGGGATGTGACCCAGCTGCTGGTTTCCATGGCAACCGAGGAGCCCACCTGACATCAGTCCCATCTGTGCATGTCAGCCTCCTTCTCCCCCTGCCCCGAGGGGTGAAGGTTGCTGCCAAGTCCTGCTTGTCGAGTGCTGTCCACGCTGGGGAGTCGCCGCAGGGACTCAGCTGCAGACGTGTGAGGAGCCCCGTCCAACGGACACTCGAGGTCGTTGTCAGCGTCTGTGGGCTCTTTCTTCAGTCTGGCAATGGACAGTGGCAGGCCTGCAGGCCTTCGGCGTGTGGCCCAACAGCATGAGAGGGAGTCTGTGTGTGGGTCAGTGAGTGTGTGAGAGGGTGTGTGTAGGAGTGTGTGAGTGTGTGTTCGCCTTGTGTGAGCATGAGGAAGCGTGTGTGTGCGTGAGAAGCTGTATGTGTGTGAGCTTGTGTGTACGCCTATGCAAGTGCATAGTATGTATGTAAGTGTATATGTCTGTATGAGAAACTTGAGTGTATGTGAGACTGTGTGCATGTGTATATCTGTGTATGTGTTACCTGCACACGTTTGCTCTAGCTCCCTGACTTCCCTTGGCCTTTCCCAAACAGCTTTCTCAGGAACAGACCCTGAAACAAGGCTCTTCAGTTGGCTCCTGACTTAAGTCAGCTCTAAAAAGTGGGGCCAAGATGGCAATCAGTCACCCCCCTGCCCATCGGCCAGCTTGGGCTGCGTGGATCCAGAGGCTTCGCAAAGCCTACTTTTCCAGCGCACCACGCCCATTCGTATCCTTGGGGGTCATTCCTTGTTGACTCAGGAGAAGCTGATGACGGTCTCACATTCTGTCTCAGTTGTGTGGAGCTGTCAGTTCTTCCCGGTTCAAAAGCATGAGCAGGACTTGATGCGGCAGCTAGACAAGCTCGGCGCCCCTGAGATGGTTCTCACCCACTTTGATGAGAGGGAGAAACAGCATGTTGAAAGGAGAAAGGGGGTGACTATTAACAGAAGCCCAGCCTCAACCAGGAGAGAAGCATCAGCTGGGGCTCTCTGAGGCTTTACAGGGCTGAGGCCACTCGCTCCTGCCGAGAAGCTCACGGGGCCAGGTTCTGCTCTGCAGTCTGAGGAAGTGCTCCCCCGCCCCAGAAGCTCAGCCCTACACGGTGACAGTGACTAAGCCCAGGTTCTGCCCGCCCTCTGATTCTCGCCCCTTCTCTTTCATCAATACCAAGTGGCCTCAAATATTTTTAAAAGGTATTAGAAAGCATAAATCTTGTGTTTTATATATCTTACAGGAAAAACCACCTTTCGAGCTGGGAAGGGCCTGCAGCTGTCTGAGAAGGTAGTCTTGGACATGAAAGCCGTTTTGAGACCTGACCTGGAATCCTAACTTGCCTGTGTTAGCTTCTCACAGATCATAAAGCAAATCCAATGAAACTGTGTGACTGTCAGAACTGATTGTCCAAAACCTGGACATCCCCACAGCTGAGGATGATCACCTAAATCAATGATTCTCAACCGGGAGCAATTTTGGCCCCCAAGATTCATTAGGCAATGTCTGGAGATATTTTGGGTTGTCCCCTTTGGTGGTGGAGGTCACAGAGGTCAGGAATGCTGACCACAATGCACAGGGCAGCCCCACCTCAAAGAACGCTGTGGCTCAAAGTGTCAGTTCCTAGAGTAAACCCTTTCTTTGCCCTCTGGCCACTGGCATGGGGAGCCCAAAATGATGGTAGCCTCAATTCAAAGTGGAACCATTACAGCGCCCCCTAGTGAAAGCGGGATTTGTGATGCAGGGGAGGCTAAAGTTGAGATTTCAATGGGCATCACAGATTCCCTGGGGTGATGAGACATTGCTGGAGGAGAGGAACCAGATTTCAGCTAAAGGTTTAGCCCACAGGTGGTAGCCTGGGAGTCAGGGTCCTGCTTGTTCATCATCCGCTTATTAAACTCTCTTACACTCCCCAGCCTGCGTGTGCTATCTGCTTCTTGCTGGTGTCCCTACACCAGGCTTCTTGAGGAGGAGTTCCCAATGCGCACACTCCTGGTAAGCAGCAAGGAGAGCCAAGATCTGGAATTCCAAATTCTTGATACAAGGGTTTCTGTTTAACTCATGGAACTTTTCAAAGTGGTTTTACCAATTTGCACTCCCATGAGCTGTGTGTGAAAGTTACAGTTCTTTTACATCTAATCAGCACTTAGTATTGTGTGTTTTTAAAAATGTTATTTATTTTTCACGGTGTAAAGAAAGTTCACAGTGTTTTTGACTTGGGCAAATGACTAATGAAGTTGAGCACCTTTGCATATGTTTATTGGTCACTGGATATCATTTTTTTGCCAAATTTTTTGCCCATCTTACTGTTGGATTGGTTTTCTTATTTACTATTGACTTTAAGAGCTTCACATATGTTCCAAGGATGAGCCCTTTTTAGATATATATAATGCACCTTCTTAGATGGTGTGGGTTGCATTTTCACCCTCCATATATCATTTGTCTTTATGTTAGTACCTGGAGTTTCTTTTCATTGTACTTCTGGTTTACTCCCATTGATTCTTGAATATTTTCCCCTTGGATCCCTCTTTGATTTTGCTGAATTTTATTCCAAAACACTTTTCCAATAAAGGTCCATATAGTCAAAGTTATGGTTTTTCCTGTAGCCATGCACTATGGAATGTACACTGGATGTGATAGTTGAACCATCATAAAGTGCTGAAGAATTGATGCTTTTGAACTGTGGTGCTGGAGAAGACTCTTTGAGAGGCTCTTGGATAGCAAGGAGGTCAAACCAGTCAATCCTAAAGGAAATAAGCCCTGAATACTCATTGGAAGGACTGATGCTGAAGCTGAAACTCCAGTGCTTTGGCCACATGATGTGAAGAGCCGACTCTTTGGAAAGGACCCTGATGCTGGGAAAGATTGAGGGCAGGAGAAGGGGATGACAGAGGGTGAGATGATTGGATGGCATCACTGACTCAGTGGACAACACTTCCTCAGTCTGTCTTTAATGACCTCAATGTGAGTGAAGAACTTCAGACATCCATTATTTTTCAGACTCTCTCTCTATTTGAATTAGCCTGATATTTTCTCATGATAAGACTGATGTTATGTATTTTTTTGCCAGGGATACCCCAGAAGAAATGCTATGCCTTTCTCAATGCATTATAACAGTGGTACATGAGGTCCATATGTCTCATTAGTACTAATGGTCACTTTGATTTGATTAAAGTGGGCTTTGCCAGATTGCTTACTGTTGTTAGCTTGTTTCCCTTTGAAATAAGTATCTGGTGGGGAGTTACACTGAGACTATGTAAACACGCATTTCTCATCACACTTTTCACTCACCAGTTTTGCTTTCTCACTCACCCATTGAATGCTTTTTGACTACAACAATTAACTGTATGTGTTACTCAAATAAGGATGTTCCATTTTCATCATTCTTTCTACATGTATTAATTGGAATTTCATCGTAAGACCTGTTATTTGTTCTGTTATTTGTGGTAGTATGGACTCTTGGGTATTTAGTTTATTCTAGGGATTATAATCCATGACTATCGTATAACTTTTTGTCCAGTTTATCCCAGATTTAGTCACCGGTGATCTTTCAAGTTCTCTCCTGCTTTGGCAATAACTCCACCAGTCAATCCTAAAGGAAATCAGTCCTGAATATTCATTGGAAGGACTGATGCTGAAGCAGAAACTATAATACCTTGGCCACCTGATGGGAAGAACTGGCTCATTGGAAAAGACCCTGTTGATGGGAAAGATTGAAGGCAGGAGAAGGGGGCGACAGAGGATGAGATGGTTGGATGGCATCACCAACTCAATGGACATGAGTTTGAGCAAGCTGTGGGAGTTGGTGATGGACAGGGAAGCATGGCTTGCTGCAGTCCGTGGGGCTGCAAAGAGTCGGACACAACTGAGTGACTGAACTGAACTGAACCATCATATTTGGATCACTGTCTTACTTTCTGGCATCACAGAATGTTCCTGACTAATCTTGTACCTTCCCAGAGCCAGCTCAGGTGTCATCTGTTTCTCCAAGAATTGCTGTTCCTTTAATTGGACAATTAGAAGCCAAAATCTGGGTACGGGGTGTGTTCATTGCTGCTGGGTTGTCATTTCTTCTCAGCTTTCTCACTTGTCACTTAGGTTTGTCACTGTATTCCATTGTAGATCCCTTCTCACATTTCATTTGTTGAAAAAAAAGGGAGATGGTCTCAGGGTTTCCCTGGAGGTCCAGTGGTTAAAACTCCATGCTTCCAATGCAGGAGGCCCAGATTCAATGCCGGTCAGGGAACTAGATCCTGCATGCTGCAACTATTAATAAAAGATACTGAGTGCGGCAACTAAAGATCCAAGGTGTCACAACTAAGATCCAGCACAGCCAAATAATTTTTTTTTAAGGGAGATGATGTCTCCCTTAAAAAAAAGTGAAAGGGGAGAGTGAAAAAGTGAAATGATGAAAGTGAAACAGGAGAGTGAAAAAGGTGGCTTAAAACTCAACCTTCAAAAAACTAAGACATGGCATCCAGTCCCATTACTTCATGGCAGATAGATGGGGAAACAGTGGAAATAGTGAGAGACTTCATTTTCTTGGGCTCCAAAATCTCTGCAGATGGTGACTGCAGCCACAAAACTAAAAGACACTTGCTTCTTGGAAGAAAAACTATGACAAGCCTAGACAGCATATTAAAAAACAGACATTATTTTGCCAACAGAGGTCCATCTAGTCAAAGCTATGGTTTTTCCAGTAGTCACATATGGATGTGAGAGTTGGGCTATAAGGAAAGTTGAGTGCTAAAGAATTGATGCTTTTGAACTGTGGTCTTGGAGAAGACTCTTGAGAGTCCCTTGGACTGCACGGAGATCCAACCAGTCCATCCTAAAGGAAATCAGTCCTGAATATTCATTGGAAGGACTGACACTGAAACTGAAGCTCCAATACTTTAGCTACCTGATGCAAAGAGCCAACTCCTTGGAAAAGACCCTGATGCTGGAAAATATTGAATGCGGGAGGAGAAGGGGATGACAGAGGGTGAGATTGTTGGATGGCGTCACCGACTTGATGGACATGAATTTGAGCAAGCTCCGGGAGTTGATGATGGACAGGGAAGCCTGGTTTGCTGCAGTCCATGGGGTTGAAAAGAGTCAGACATGACTGAGCGACTGAACTGAAATGAGATGGTATCAATTTCCTTTACTGAAGCTATGTTTTACCTCCTCCCGTTGGAGGCCAGCACTCAATACTTCTAACTACTTCTATCTCTTCCCCACCCCACTTTGTGCATCACATGTTAAGAGTGAAGAATGTTTGACAATTTTTGACACAGTTCCTAAGGGATCTGGATGGGAGCTTCTGTCCTCCAGCCTGGCAGGCAGGCAGGCTGGCTGACGTCCCCACGTGACCTCAGGTCCAGGGTCTGAAAGCCCTGTAGTTCATCTGAACTCGTGCTTGCAGTTCAGTTCTGTCTCTCAACCACACCTTTCAGGGAGCAAAGGGATGGATGAGTCATGCAGAGAGAAAACTGTTTTCATCAGTAAAATTTAGGATCATTTATACAGCAGCTCAACCTAGGTTTTGTTTGTTTGTTTGTTTGTTTTGGTTTTGGTTTTTTTCTCAGATTTGCTTCAGTTCACCTGATTCAAATACTATAAACCTGTGGCTTGGGAGGGAGATTTCCTGTTGAAATATGTGGGTGGGCATTTTGATCCACAATGGGCATCTTGTTGTATGTGAAGTTGTTTTTAAAAGAGCAAATTGTTGTTGGTTTTTTCCTCTGTGCTTCAGGTCACCCGAAGACTGGGTGTGTAAACAGGCACTTTAATGCACTATTGGAGAGAAAAGAAATCATTTTGAAAATTTTTGAACTACATTTTGCAGCATAATTTAAGACTGAAAAATATTCATATTCTTTTAGTCAATAATTTCTTCTCTTGAAACCAAACCAAGTTTTAAAAAATAGACATAGATTCATTTCAGCATTTTCACAATAATAAACTTGAGGGAGGAAAATCCCTGAAATATCCGATCATAGGCTAGGTGAAAAAATTATTGCAAATGCTCTTGATAGAATACCAAAAAGCCTTTAAGCAGATTTCCCAATACATTAGTAAACTGGAAATGATTTATGACATAATAAGTTTAAAAAGAAAGATACTGGGTTAGTTATTTGTACTGAACACACACATGCTATTATTTATGTATGTTTTAAAGACCAAGAGGAAATTTATACCAAAGTATAAATAGTGGTGATGGTGCTTCTTGTATTTTTCTTCTTTCTGCTTCTTTGAATCTTTTAAATATTCCTGAATGAGCACAAATGATTCTGATAACAGGGTGGGGAAAATAAAAAATAAAGTTTTTCATTTCTAGTAAGAACAAGTGGTTGGGTTCAGCTAACAGAATTAGTTATAGTGGCATTGAAGGTTAACTCTAATGTTAAAAATAAATTTAAAAGAATCATTCTCAAGCAAAATGGATGTAACTAGCAGAATCATCTGGAAAGTCTTTCCAAAATAAATAACCCTAAATTCAGCTCCTATGCCCACCCAGTACACAATCAAGCACACACCCTCAAGCACTCACGCACACTCACTCATGCACTCACACACACTCACGCACTCACACACACTCACGCTCTCACACACACTCACTCACGCAGACACACAGGTCACTGGGACTAAGAACCATAGTTCTCATTCTCCAGCACAAAGATGCATCCATCACCAAAGTGTGCAGAAATGCACTCTGCGATCTCCGGGGACGCACAGGTAAACTGGGGCTCACAGAGGCCTTTACTGGTTTTTTAGTTTATTTATTTTTGGCTGTGCTGGGTCTTCAGTGCTGCTCGAGCTTTCCTCCAGATGTGGGTAGCAGGGGCTCCTCTGCAGCTGTGGTATGCGGGCTTTGCATTGCGGCGACTTCTCTTGTTGCAGAGCATGGTTTCTAGGGTCCGTGGGTGTCAGTGGCTGCAGCTCCCAGGCTCCAGAGCACAGGCTCGGTAGTTGTGAGGCATAGTCTTAGTCATTCCATGGCTTGTGGGGTCTTACTGGACCAGGGATTGAACCCTACATTGGCAGGCGGATTCCCCAACAAGGAGCCACCACCGAAGCCCCCGGGCCATTACTATGAACTCTGTTAAATTTAAACAGTGTAACGGGATATTTGGAAACCAAAGAAGAGAAAAAGTGACATAGAATCCTATGACTCTAGAAAGGACAGTTTGCATTTTTTGTGCGTTTGGGAAACACATCACAGACCTTAAAAGGAAACCCCTCCCGAGCCCTCCTGCCATGCGCAGGGGTGCGTGGTGGCTAGGGCGTGGGCTCTGCAGGCTCGTCCTCTGAGTGATGAGTGACCTTGGGCCTGACCCAGCCTTTCTGAGGTTACTGTCTCTGTTTATCTGCATAAAGCTGGAGGATGATAATGGCTCCTGCCTCATAATGTTGTAGTCAGAATGAAAAGAAGCATTCGTGTAAGGCGCTGAGAGAGATCCCCGGCGTATGGTGCGCTGCTGTTCAGTCGCTAAGTTGCGCCCTACTCTTCATGACCCCAGGGACTGCAGCACGCAGGCTCCTCTGTCTTCCACTGCCTGTTGGAGTTTTCTCAAATTCACGTCCACTGAGTCAGTGATGCTATCTAACCATCTCATCCTCTGCCACCCGATTCTCCTTTTGCATCTATCTTTCCCAGCATCAGAGTCTTTTCCAATGAGTTGGCTCTTCACATCAGGTGACCAAAGTATTGGAGCTTCAGCGTCAGTCCTTTCAATGAATATTCAGGGTTGATTTCCTTTAGGATGACTAGTTTGATTTCCTTGTTGTCCGAGGGACTCTGAAGAGTCTTCTCCAGCGCCACAGTTCAAAAGCATCAGCTCTTCGGTGTTCAGCCTTCTTTATGGTCCAACTCTCATATCCATTCATGACTACTAAAAAAACCACAGCTTTGACTATACAGACCTTTGTTGGCAAAGTAAGGTCTCTGATTTTTAATACAATGTCTAGGCTTGTCATAGCTTTCCTTCCAAGGATCAAGCGTCTTTTAATTTCGTGTCTGCAGTCACCATCTACAGTGATTTTGGAGCCCAAGAAAATAAAATCTGTCACTGTTTCCACTTTTTCCCATTTTATTTGCCATGAGGTGATGAGATCAGATGCCATGATCTTAGTTTTTTGAATGTTGAGTTTTAAGCCAGCTTTTTCACTCTCCTCTTTCACCCTCTTTAGTTCCTCTTCACTTTCATCCCCAGACACATCCACAACTGAGCGTCATTTCTGCTTTGGCTGCTTCATTGTTTCTGGAGATATTAGTAATTGCACTCTGCTCTTCCCCAGTAGCATATTAGATACCTTCGGACCTGGGAGGCTCATCTTCCGGCATCATATCATCTTGCCTTTTTGTACTGTTCATGGGAATCTTGCGGCAAGAACACTGAAGTGGTTTGCCATTCCCTCCTCCGGTGGACCAGACTTTTATCAGAACTCTTCACTATGACTCATCCATCTTGAGTGGCCCTGCATGGCATAGCTCATAGCTTCATTGGGTTACACAAGCCCCTTCACCACAGCAAGGCTATGGTCCATGAAGGGGGGCCTTATACAAGGGATGGCTCCCAACAGAAGGTCCTTCCCTGGGTCTGAGATTCAAGCTCTGAGAGCAGGGCCAGGGAGCATGGACTCAGTCTCAAGCCCTCCAAACCAGCCATTTGTCCAAAATGGCCCTAGCAAGACCTGGGCAGAGCATAACACATGTTGTCCAGAAAAATGCCAAGGCCAGACCCACCATGGCCCTTTGAGCCGGCCTGGGTGGGACTGGGGTCTCCTCATGAGTTTGAGGAGACCAGGGCTGGGAGGAGCATCAGAGGTCTAGAACAGGAGGGCCTGACCATCTGTCAGGGAAGCAGCCTCTGGCCCCGGATCCGGGTAGACGGGTCGCCCAGGGCAGGGCTCTGCCCCCTGTGCACTAGGACTTCACAGACTGTAGCCCCCACAGCGTCATGCCAGTTCCCAGGAGGCCTCCTTGCTGTTCCATAGATGCTGGATCACCTGTGGGTTTCCTGACACATAGGTTCCAGTGGATTCAGGTGGATGGGAGACTGAGCTGAACGTTCCCAACTGGAACATCAGGCCCACAGCCCTCGCCAAGGCCACGGTCACTGACGCAGGTCCCCACAGGCCACCTTCTCCTTGTTTAAGGGAACTGCTGTTGGCCAGAGCCCTCAGCTGGCAGTGGGAAAAGTGCGACTTCAGGACAGCGAATGCTTAGTCTTCGTCACCCTCTCTGATGAGAGCGGAAAGGCAAAAGTCATCGGGAGAACTAGCGTTTCTAACCTCGGGCACACGCTGGGCTTTCTGCATCTAGGTCCTCATGTCCTTCTAAGAGAACCCCCGAGGGGCAAGAGGTGTGAGGGCCAAAGGGCCTGGGCATCCCCCTCCAGCCTCTCTCCTCCTCCGGCTCAGGGCTGCCCACATCCTGCTCTGCATCCTGGATTAAGTCACTCTGCGGAGGTGTCCTTACCACTGAAAATCTTTAATATCCGGTTCAAGATGGCAAGCCCCTCAATCAGATTTCTCTCTCCAAAATTCCCATGGAAAATAATGGAACAAATGTAAGAGTGCAGAGAGGTGACTCAACACTGGGAATCCAGGAAGGTCGATATTCACAGGTGAGAAACTTCAGGATGCACCTTTAAGGAATGAAGTTGATGACTGGATGGGAAAATGGACGGACTGGTGTAACTGCACATACATTGGAAAATCTTCCGTGGGAAGAAAGTGAGGGCCTCCCTGCAGAGGCCACCAGAGAGCCTCAAGCTCAGGGGCCCCGGGCCTGGAGGGTGCAGGGCGGCGGGAAACAGGGAAGTGAGGCAGGAGCAACTTCCACTGCCGGAAGCAGACGACACCAAGGAGAAGCCTTATGTTTCTCTGCGCCACAGTCTCCAGCAGAACCCAGCCTGTTCCTCCCACCATCCACTGGGTCTGTATTTAGACACAAAGGCCCTGAAGTCAGAGCAACCATCTCCACAGGAGGACCAGCATGGGGCAGTGAGTGGACCGAGAGCTGGAAGTATTAGCCAGGGGCCACTTGACCTGAAACGCCGGCTGGTCTCCCATTAGTTGGTGGCACTGCTATCCTTTACCTGTGAGCAGAGAAGGGCCCGGTGGACCTAGGAAGGCTGAGGCAAAGGGAAGGCATGTCTTTGGAGACTGTGACAGACATCCCAGAGGCAAAGGTTCTTGTCCTGGGCCTCCCGGTTGCCAGTTTTGTGACTTCGGGGCCTCAGTTTCCTCATCTGTAAAACAGGTCTAATCTCAGCACTTAACACATGGGGGTTTGGTGAGGACTCTGTGTCGTGGTGGGCTTCTCAGATGGCGCTAGTGGTAAAAAACCTGCCTGCTAATCCAGGAGACTTAAGAGACACAGGTTCAATCCCTAGGTCAGGAAGATCCCCTGGAGGAGGGCATGGCAACGCACTCCAGTAGTTTGCCAGGGGGATCCCAGGGACAGAGGGGTCTGGTGGGCTCCACAGGCTCAAAGAGTTGGAGGTGACTGAAGCGACTTAGCACACTTGCTTGCTGTGTGGTGGTATTTTAAAGCAAATATCCTAAATTATTTCCCCTGGACTGTGTGCTGACAGAGGTAGATTGTCAAGCAAGACTTGTTGACTTTATTCGACTTGCTTGCTATAGTCATCTGATGCTGCAAAACAAAGCCCCCAACACCCAGTGTCTGAAAACAAGGATAAGCTATGTTCTCACGTGGTTTCATGTGGATCAGGAATCCAGGAGCAGCTTTGCTCTCCTGTGAGGTTGCAACGGCAGGTGTCAGCTAGGATTACAGTTGCTGAAGGCTGGACTGGGGCTGGAGGACTCACTTCCCAGCTGGCTCCTTTGTGCGGTTAGCAAACTGGTGCTGCCTGTTGAGAGAGGCCTTGTCTTTCTCTGTGCTGGTCACTCGGTGTGGCTTGGGCTTCCTCATATAATGGTGTCTGGAGTTCAAAGACGAACATCCTGACATTGAGAGAGAGAGAGAGAAAAGGAGGGGGAGAAAGATGGGGGTGGGAGAGAGGAGGAGAAGTAGAAGGTTGGGGAGACAGGGCGAAGTGGTATCTGTCTCTTTTCTTATGAGTTACTGTGCATGCTCAGTTGCTCAGCCATGTCCCACTCTTTGCTACCCCATGGACTGTAGCCCACCAGGCTCCTGGGATTCCCTGCGTCCATGGGATTTCCCAGCCAATAATACTGGAGTGGGTTGCCATTTCCTACTGCAGGGGATCTTCCCCACCCAGGGTTGGAATCCACATCTCTTGTGTCTCCTGCATTGGCAGACAGATTCTTTACCACTGAGCCACTTGGGAAGCCTATGACTTCAAATTTCTTATGACTTAGCATAGGAAATCATTTATCATCAGAATCTGTCAGACTCCACTGGTCAGGATGGAGTCCCTGCCCAGACTTAAGTGGAGAAACTAGATCCCACCTCTCAGTGGGATGGGCCCCAATCACACTGTGAAAGGGTATGTGGAATGAAACAAATATATATGAACATTAACATGTCTTTGGAACATATGGACTGACACATATGTTCTTATTAGAAATCAAGAGTGCAGCTCACATCCCTCTTTTGTCAAAAACTGCTGGCAGTCAGAAACCAATCTTGTCTGCCCCATGTATGATCAGAGGTGGGCCTTCCTTGCCAAACTCCTAGTTTGATAAAGACTGTACGGAAATGTTCACAAGAATAAAACCTTGGCTGGGCTCGTGAGGCAGCATGACAAGCAGATACAGCAAGGAACAATTCAGGAATTTATCAAATTTATATCACATTGCAAACTCCTTGCACTTAATAAAAACCTGGCCATGGGGATCAATGGCATATTTGCCTGTGATCTATGGCTTTGAGGGAGGTGGAAACCCAGGTTCCAGGAATGTGTGGACGGAATCTCCCTCTCTCAGATTTATGGTCTTTACTCATCTCAAGTCTCTGACCCCAGACGATCCCTAACTCTCAACACATCACGTTGCCTCCTTCTTCCTGGAGAAAGTAGAGGTGAACACATGGAGCGCTCTCACTTGCATCGCCATTTCCACTTGTCTTCTTTTATCCCGTCCTCCTCCTTTCCTGGTACGACAGAGGAAGGCCCCTGTTCTGACTGTAGCCAGCCTCTCTGAAGTCCATCCGACCTCTCCATTCTCAGCATCGTTTCATGTTGATTTTCATCTTCTGCTGTATCATTAGCATGTCGTTTTCATTGTCTTCTTTTAATCATTTCACGCCACTCTCATCTTTAAAAGCACACCCAAGATCACCATCACCACCAAAGAAAACCACCTCCACTACAAACAATCCTTTATGCACACTTGTTTTATTCTGGGTTCTCTCAGAAACAAAACCAGTAGGATACGTTGATTTATAGATGTATAGCTATGAGAAAATGGGGATGATAAGTGAGGACGATTTGGGCAAGTTTACTTGTAAACAGAGCAGAAAGACAAGATAGTAACTGCAGGGGAATAAAGGTGGGGAATATAATGTGATGGTTAATTTTACATGCCAGTTTGAGCAACAGGTTGCCAGATGTCTAGTTAAATATTATTTCCGGGTGTGTCTGTGAGGATTTTCCTGGATGAGATTAATGTACATAACAAGGAATTGGCACATGGGGCTGTGGTGATGGAGGCTGTTGTTGTTATTGCTGTTTTTCAGTTGCCCAGTTGTGTCTGACTCTTTGCAACCCAATGGACTGCAGCATGCCAGCCTCCCTGTCCCTCACCCTCTCCCGGTGTTTGCCCAAGTTCCTGTTCATTGTATCAGTGATGCCATCCAGCCATCTCATCCTCTGATGCCCTCTTCTCCTTCTGCCCTCAATCTTTCCCAGCATCAAGGACTTTTCCAACGAGTCGCCTGTTCACATCAGATGACTATAATACTTCAGCTTCAGCATCAGTCCTTCCAGCGAATATTCAGGGTTGCTCTCCCTTAAGATTGACTGTTTGATCTCCGTGCTGTCCAGGGGACTTTCAGGAGTCTTCTCCAGAACCACAGTTTGAAGGCATCAATTCTTTGGCGTTCTGCCTCCTTTATGATCCAGCTCTTACAACCGTACATGACCGCCGGGAAGACCACAGCCTTGACTATATCAAAGCGATGACAAACCTAGACAGTGTGTTGAAAAGCAGAGACGTTGCTCTGCCGACAAAGGTCTATACGGTCCATGTGGAGGCTGAGAAGGCCCCAAATCTGTAGGCAAGTTGGAGACACAGGAGAGCTGATGGAGTGAGTTCTGATCTGAACTTGAGTCCAAGGGCAGGAGAAGACCTGCAAGCCAGCCAGAGCTGAATACATTCTTTCTTAAGCTGCCCCTTTCTTCAGGCTTTCAAGAAATTAGATGCGGCCTGCACACACTGGGGAGGGCAATCTGGTCTCCTCTGTCCACTGACTCAAATGTTCTCCTTCCCTGGAATTGGGAGCCAGGATTTTAGGGTGAGAGAGGCCCTTACCTTTTCTCAAACTTGGACTTCAGGAGCTGCCCAAATATTAAACCTTCCTAGTAGCTGATGATCACAGAAGATGAAGGTTGTGGACTAGGGGGCCCCCGTGTGCTAAAGAGCTCCAACAAGATCCTGTCCACGTGTGGGGGTCTAGATGGAATGTTTACTCCAAGGTGCTTTTGTTCATCTTGGTGTCTAAACATCGCCAGAGTATGGAACGACTAAATAAAAATTCCAGTCTTTGTTGTAAAGAGAAAGAACACCTTGTCTTCTCAAAAGCCCTAGGGACTGGGAGTTTGGTTGGAGAAGGTACTGGTTAGTCCAGAAAGCCCCTCTGCTCCTCTTCCTATCTGTCTTACCTATCTGTCTGTCTCTGTCTTACGTGTCTATGTGTCTTACACATGTCTTAAATGTCTGTGTGTCTATTACACAGCACCTTCATTGATGACTTGGCATGATAGAGTTCTTAGGTTGACCCATGACCTTGACCTCCACTTCTAGCTCTAAACCCAGAACCAAAGATGCAAAGCAGAAAAAGGCTGAGATCTGCCTTCATTCTTGCCTTCAAAGGTCTGTTGCTTTGTTTTGTATAATCTTGTCTGGCCAGTCCCCCTGGTCTATTGTGTGTAACTGATATTTCATTTTCTCATCAACTTTTGAAGTTGATTTGTCTTATTTTTACCTTCACAAGCATAGAAGGGTAATAGATGGGAAGGAAATCACAATTTAAAAGGATTTCACTCTAGTCTGCATGTCTACAACAGACCCTTTACCTCCTAGTCTGTTTCATCTGGAATATTTCAGTGCCATGCACGAAGCTAGGGAAAGCTGAACACCAGTTTGGTTTACTGTAGTCTCAAGCTGGATAGCTGCTGCCTTTTTGGTCTTCAGTTCCCTTAAAGAACACCCAAATCTTACTTTAATCCCCCAGCCTGGTCTTTTCTCCTGGGAAAAACATCTGTACTCTACTCACATTTTCCCTCTTGTGGGAACACCCTGAAGACAGAGACATGTGCTTCTAATTTCTATGTGGAATATACTCATTGTTTCCACACTCAGTTTCCTTTCGTACACCAGACTCCTGCAGTGTGGGAAGAGACGGCTGGTGTTGCCTGGTGTAGGATCTGTTGAGTCATAGGGTTTCTAGGGAAGACAACACTTAAAATGCACTTGTCTTTAATTGTCTTCCTTCACAAACTCTAAGAGCCTCTTGAAAACTCAGTGACTTATAAGATCATTTTGTAAGACCTAAAGAGAAACACATTAGAAAATAGAATATCAGGAAATATATACTCTTTCTAAGTAAATACAGGCTTCAAAATGAAGACAAGAAGCTTGGCGATCGCTGTTCATGTTTTGCCAAACTCTAATCATTTGAATTTTATTGGTTTTAGATGTTCTAGCAACTCAGGAAGTGACAAGCTTGCTCATCTCTCACTTTTGCAAGGAGCTTTTACGAGGGAGATCTTGTTGAACCCAGGAATCTTATGATGAGATTGAAATTTGTCAGAGATGCCCAAGGACCCTGGAAAACTGTGGTCAGAGGCTTGTGGGTGTGGGAACAACAGACATGGGAGTCACATCCGAGAGGTACCAAGGTAGGAATGAGCCACTCTGGGCGGACCTGGTGTTTCAGTCCTGTGTGCTGGCTGCTCTGGATGCTGAAGGACCCACCCAGGAACCCACAGAAAGGGCGAGAGGGAGAGTCAGGGACACTCCAGAGCCCTGGGCTCCTGGACGGCAGCATGAGAACCTCATTCAGGGAGGCATCGCCCCTGCCACCTGCTCACCAACTGTGACTCCGTGTTGCCAGTCTTTAGCGTAGCTCTGCTGAGTTTGCAGTGCTGTCTCACAGGGCTTTTCAGGCTTGTTTCCTTGATGGCTGGTGGTGCTGCTGGCGCTGAACACCTTGTCATGCGCTTATTGGCCATGCTGATTGTATCTTATTCTGTAAAATGTCTGCTCAAAGTGTTCAGCTCAGATTCTATTGGATTGCTGACCATCTGATTATTAATTGTAAGATTTCTGTTTATGTTCTGGAAATAAGTCCTCTGCCAAGTACGTTTTGAGACTATTCTCTCCCAGTCTCTGACTTGCCTTTTTATTTTCCTAAAAGTCTTCCAGTGACTGTTAATTTTGATGAGTTCAACTAACCGAACTTTTTCTTATGATTAATGCTTTTTGAGTGAGTCCTGTATAAAAAAATTTGCCTACTTCATTGAAGATTTTCTCCTATTTTTTTCTTCTAGAAGCTTTGCAGTTTTAGCTTTCATGTATACATATTGGCCTTTCATATCAGGCTTTGTATATGCTCTGAGGTAAGAGTCAAGGTTAATTTTTCTCCATATGGATATCAAACTGTTCCAGGACCATTTGTTGAAAAGATCATGCTTTTCTCATTGAATTATCTAGCTACTTTGTCAAAAATCAGTTGACCCTAGATGTCTGGGCCTATTTCTGTACTCCATTTGTTCTATTCATTGTTATGCATACACTTACCCAAGTATCACTCTGTCTTTATCACTGTAACTGTGCAGTAAGTCTTTAAGTTATATAGTGTAAGTCTTCAACTTTCTATTTTTCAAAATTGTTTTGGCATTTCTGGTATATTTGCATTTCCATAATAATTTAAAAATAAACTTGTCAATCCCAACCAAAAATCCTAGTGAGTTTTTGATTGAGGTTCTGTTAAATCTATAAACTTGACAAATGTGAGGGGACCGAAGCCTCTAATTTATGAGCATGCTTTGACTTAGGTCTTTTCAAAATTTTCTCAGCAATGTCTTATGGTTTTCAGTGTGCAAATCTTATATTTTCTTAAAACAATTCCTAGATATTTCAAGATTTTGCCTGATAGTGTACATGATATTTTTATTTTCCTTTTTTATTGCTGTTATTATTAGTATATAGAAATATTTACTTATATCCTGCACCCTTGCTAAATTCACTAATTAGTTTTAGTGGCTTTTTTGTAGAATTCTTAGGAGTTTCCATGTATATAATCGTGTCTTCTATGGGGAGAAAATACTATTTAACGTCTTCCTTTTCTGTGTGTGTGTGTGCTAAGCCGCTTCAGTCGTGTCTGACTCTTTGTGACCCTATGGACTGTAGACTTCCAGACTCCTCTGTCCACTGGATTCTCCAGGCAAGAAAACTGGAGTGGGTTGCCATGCCTCCCTCCAGGGGATCTTCCCAACCCAGGGATCGAACCTGCATCTCCCACACTGCAGGCAGATTCTTTTCCACTGAGCCACCAGGAAAGCCCGCTTTCTTTCCTATTTACATGTACTGGGTTGGCCAAAGAGTTCATTCAGGTCTTTTTGTAACATCTTATGGAAAAATCCAAAGGAACATTTTGGCCAACACAATATATATATATTTTTTTCCTCTCTTATCTTAATGCACTGGACAGAGACTATAGAAGTATTGACCAGAAATGGTTAAAGTGGAAATCCATACCTTGTTTCTGGTCATACAGGGAAAGTATCCTGTTTTTCACTATTAGATATAGTGCTAGCTGTAAACATTTTCATAGATGTTCTTTATTGGATTGATAAAATCATTTTCTATTTTTAGTTTACTGAGAATTTTTTTATCAATAATGGACTTAATTGTGTTAAGCTTTTTGGCCTATATTTATTGTGTTGATCATATGTGTTCTGGAGAAGGAAATGGCAACCCACTCCAGTATTCTTGCCTGGAGAATCCCAGGGACAGAGGAGCCTGGTGGGCTGCCGTCTATGGGGTCGCACAGAGTCGGACACGACTGAAGCGACTTGGCAGCGGCAGCAGCATCATATGTTTTTATTCCTACTTCATTCTATTAAAGCGATGAATTACACTGATTCATGCTGGAATACTAAACCAAGCATTGCTGATCTCTTGGTCATGATATATTATCCTTTTATCTGTATTGCTCTGTTTGGTTTAATGACATTTTATTAACATTAAGAACTTTTGCTTCTATGTTTATGAGGGGTATTCTGCAGTTCCCTTGTAATGTCTTTGCATAGTATTCATGTTGAGATTATGCTGGTTCATAAAAGGTTTCATCTTCCTTCCTCTTATGAAGTTATGTAGAATTATTATAATTTCTTTCTTAAGTGTTTTACTTATAAATGTACAGCTTCGCATTCAGTCTAAGATCATGGCATCTGGTCTCATCACTTCATGGCAAATAGAAGGGGGAAAAGTGTAAGCAGTGACAGACTTTATTTTCTTGGGCTCCAAAATCACTACAGACAGTGACTGTAGCCATGAAATTAAAAGGCACTTGCTACTTGGAAGGAAAGCTCCTTGGAGGGAAGGAGCATATTAAGAAGCAAAGGCATCACTTTGCTGACAAAGGTCCATCTAGTCAAAGCTATGGTTTTTCCAGCAGTCATGTACAGATGTGAGAGTTAGACCCAAGGCTGAGCACCGAAGAATTGATGATTTTGAACTGTGGTGCTGAAAAAGCCTCCTGAGAGTCCCTTGGACTGCAAGGAGATCAAACCGTCAATCCTAAAGGAAATCAATGCTGAATATTCATTGGAAGGACTGATACTGAAGCTAAAGCTCTGATAATCTGACCACCTGATATGAAGAGTTGACTTTTTGGGAAAGACACTGATGCTAGAAAGGATTGAAGGTCAAAGGAGAAGGGGGTGGCAGAATATAGGATGGTTAGATAGTATCACCAACTCAATGGACTTGAATCTGACCATACTCTAGGAGATAGTGAAGGACAGGGAAGCCTGGCATTCTGCAGTCCACCGGGAGAGCCAGACACGACTTAGCGACTGAACAGCAACAAGAATTCAATCTAAGACTCAAGGGAGCTGCTATAAATGCACATAGCGGATGCTCCTCCCGTACACAGCTCCCTCCCCACCGGCACCCTGAACAGTAAGTTCTGGCCGCTTCATCCTGCCCTGATTCTGACCTCTTACTTCTCACCCAGCGAGACCAGCATGGTCAGGTCTCCCTCTCAGCACCTCGGTCAGATGTGCTCATAAACGGGCAGGAAACGAGGGCGGCGGTAGAGCTTGCTTTATTTATCTTCTCTCAGAGATTCGGACCCTACACTGCCCAGCATTTGCTACTTAAAAGGAATCGTTTCACCTATTTTGACCATGTGTTAGTAGCTTAGTCATGTCTAACTTTCTGTGACCCCATAGACTGTAGCTCGCCAGCCTCCTCTGTCCATGAAATTCTCCAGGCAAGAATACTGGAATAGGTAGCCATTCCTGTCTCCAGGGGATCTTCCCCACCCAGGGATCGAACGCAGGTCTCCTGCATTGCAGGCAGATTCTTTACTGTCTGACCCACCAGGGATGCCCTAGCTATTTACGGTGGGATACCAGTTACTTTAATGACTGGGTTGGCTCTGCACCTCCAGAGTTGAGTTGTTTTGACAAAGACTGTCTGGGCCCTTGAGCTTAGAATATTTACTACCTGGCCCTTGACAAAGTTTGCAGACCTCTGGAATAGATGATACAGGAGCTTTATCAGAGTGTTACTGCAGATTTATGTTACGACAACTGTTTGCTTTTGGCATTAACTTCAGTCTTTCCTGAGAACTGGAAGGTTTCTGTTGGTCATCGTCTCTGTTGCAAGATGAGCCATTTCAGCTCACGGACTTTATATAAACGTTATAAGCCCCGTAGTCTTCACACAAACGCCCATGAGACAGAGGTCGCACACCACGGTCACTCAGTAAGGGAGGCAGGAGGTTTCACAGTCCCCTTGTTCTTCCTCACCAACGACCAGGTTTACCCTCAGCTACTGACAGTGAGAAGCATACGCTGTGGGTTTTCCGTCTTGTTCAGAGACAGCGCGGTGCTCTTCCTGGCCCTGTTCAGGGTGTTCATGGAGTTGCGTCACTGTGTTACAGAACCAGGAGTAATCTTCCCCACACTGTGTAAGACCAGAGTGTGAGTAATAACATGTTAGTCATGACCAGTGCGCTCCATAGGAAAATTCCACTTAAATTATCAAAAGTTATATATCCTTACTCTTATATTCTTACTCTGATATTCTGTGTAAGTTAGTATGATTTGAAATCTGAGTTGTTCTTTTTTAATTAGCAATTCCACTTTTATTCACAATATAGTTGTAGTGTGATAAATAATTTTCTACAACTACATAAAAGAAGTGTTTCTGAAAGCTATGGGTTACCTATGAATCTCTGATTCTTTTAAAAAATTGTTATCTTATATTGACTTTATGTTGGAGTTACAATGCTGTGTTAGTTTCAGTCCATGGAATTCTCCAGGCCAGAACACTGGAGTGGGTAGCCTTTCCCTTCTCCAGGGGATCTTCCCAACCCAGGGATCGAACCCAGTTCTCCTGCATTGCAGGCGGATTCTTTACCGTCTGAGCCACCAGCTGTCAAGCAAAGTGATTCAGTTTTTCAGGTGTCAAGCAAAGTGAGTCTGTCTCGTGGGCGTTTGTGTGAAGGCTACGGGGTTTATAACGTTTATATAAAGTCCGTGAGCTGAAATGGCTCATCTTGCAACGGAGACGATGACCAACAGAAACCTTCCAGTTCTCAGGAAAGATTGAATATATATGTTTATGTATGTATAAATATATACACACACATATACACACATATATGCACATGTACAATATGTATGTATGTATATCCGTACACAGCCATTACTTTTCAGGTTCTTCCCTTATACAGATTATCACAGAGGGTTGAGGAGAGCTCCTTGCGCTCCACAGCAGGCCCTAACTGGCCTCTCCCCCGCCCCATGCGCATTTCCCCTCTGGTAACCGTAAGTTTGTCTTCTGTGTCTGTGAGCCTGTTTTGCGTTATAAACAAGTTCATTTGCACCATTTTTTAAGATTCCACGTATAAGTGATATTTGAGTTGTTCTTATGACTATATTTGCTGGTGTTCCTTATTGATAATCTTCACCAAGTGCTAAAGCACTCTAATCAATGTGTGAGAAAACACATATTTTCTCAGTGTAAGAGTTTAGTAGGAGTTCTCAAGCGCTGGGCTCAAGCCCGGGCTGTGTGCTAAGCACTAAGATTGTTTTGTGCAATCTTGACAACCACGTTGGGATGCAGCATGCATGTCCCCAGTTTACAGATGAGAAAATCGAGGCTCAGAGAGGCCTGCAGAGGAAACACCAATGCCCGTGCCCTTAACCCTCTCAATGGATCCCAGCACGTGTTTTCTGTCTTTTCATGGTTCTTTTGCTGACAGCTGGCATCACAGGAAGATTCCAGAATGAACAAACGTGAAATAAGGAAGTGAGCTCACTGACTCACATGGCATCTTCCATGCTGACCACCCACCAGAACTCTGTGGAGGCAGAAGAACCTTCTAGAACCACATGGAGACTCAAGCAGAAGCTTGTAAGCCTATTAGTTATTCCTTAGAACTGCGAGCTCTAGCTTCATATCGGGCAAAAGAAAGCGAAAAGAATGTTCTGTAGTAGCTACACTGACTTCCGGATAACACTTAGACAGCGGTCAGGAGCAGGAAGGCAGCAGGGTCCCCGAACACAAATGTTTATGTTTAGCTCCTCTGACTTTTCTTTGCCACTGGAGGAACACGTCGAGTCACAGGGGCATTGGAAAGTAAACAGACCGGCTACCGGGTGTTTGCTAAAGTGAACGTGGAAATTCCTGAGAGGAGAGGGTGTGGGTGGCGAGGGCGGGGCTCCAGGGCGTCTGGGGGCCAGGGTGCAGGATATCTGAGTCATAGCCCGAGCCTCTGCATAAACTGCGGGGCTGGCCGGGCGGCGTCCACCCTTGGCTGGCAACTGTTGGAGGGTGTGTGTGTGTGCATGTGTGTGTTCGTGTGTGTGTGTGCATGTTACACAAGATGCTTACGTGTGCACAAGTGTGTTTGTGTATGTTATATATGTTGAGCATGTGTGTGTTTGTATATGTGTGTATGTGTGCATGTTATGTCTGTTGAGTGTTTGTGCACGTATATGTTTGCAAAGAGCTGACTCATTTGAAAAGACCCTGATGCTGGGAAAGATTGAAGGCAGGAGGAGAAGGGGACGACAGAGGATGAGATGGTTGGATGGCCTCACCGACTCAATGGACATGAGTTTGAGCAAGCTCTGGGAGTTGGTGATGGACAGGGAAGCCTGGTGTGCTGCAGTCTGTGGGGTCGCAAAGAGTCAGACACGACTGAGTGACTGAACTGAACAAATGTTTGTGTATGCGTGCATGTGTGGTGTGTGTGTGTGTGTGTGTGTGTGTGTGTGTGTGTGTATGCATGTATATGTGTGCATGTTATGTATGGTGAGCATGCATGTTTGTGTGTGTTTGCATGTTATGCCTGAGAAATCCCATGGATGGAGGAGCCTGGCAGGCTGCAGTCCATGGGGTCACTAAGAGTCGGACACGACTGAGCGACTTCATTTTCACATATTGGAGAAGGAAACGGCAACCCACTCCAGGGTTCTTGCCTGGAGAATCCCAGGGACAGGGAAGCCTGGTAGGCTGCCATCTATGGGGTCTCACAGAGTCGGACACGACTGAAGCGACTTAGCAGCAGCAGCATGTTATGTATGGTGTGTGCACATGCGCATGCGTGTGTTTGTGCATGTGTGCATATTATGTATGGTGACTGTGTGTGCATGTATTTGTGTTTGTATATGTTGTGCATGTGATGTGTGATGAGTGTGTGTGCATGTTTCTGTGTTTGCATGTTATGTATGGTGTGTGCACATGCACATGTGTGTGCGTGTTACGTGTGATGTGTGTTTTGTGTGGTGAGAGTGTGTGCATGTGCATGTTTCTATATGTGTGTGTATGTGTGCATATTTGTGTGCTGTGTGTGTGTGAGTGTGCATGCCTGCACATGCTCGGCCACTCACACCGGGAGGGCTCTCCCCTCGGGGCTGGAGGAAAGGGGTCCTGAGAGCATACTCCCTCAGAGGATTAAGAAGAAGAAACCTCTCCAGGCTGCCCTGTCCTCCCGAGGGCGCAGCGGTGACCGCACACCGGGTCCGGCCGTGGGGTTACAGATGCAGGAAGCTGTCTCTGTTTTGCTTTATCTGTTTCCAGAGCAGTTCACAGTCCCAGAGCACGCGTTTTCTCCGCCAACACAGTGCAGCCTGCATTTCTCAGACTAGCTCCCTGCTGAGGGTCCCTGAGCTCCTGTAGATGGAATTAGAAACACGTATGAGGATGGAAAATACTAGGAGTAGGCAGGAAACCTGTCCTCGTGGAAAATAAGGCCTTCCTCTGTCTTGGGAGCCTGTGGCCCACAGGGAGAGAGAGAAATGCCACCTTCTGGGCCCATTTACACGTTCCAGGGCTGAAATCCCCGCTGACCCCACAGCGCCCCGGCTCGGGGAACCTACCGACGCTGCGAGACCTACTGCTGGGACCCGAGACCCACGCCAGCGCAGCCCAGAGGCTGAGACAAGCTGGACACGGGGCCAGGGCAGCCCCTCCACGCACAGGCCGGTGACCTGCACCCTGACCCTCCCGCCCAGTTAGTGCTTCTCTAGGGGTGCAAACTGGAGGAGTGGGACTGGCCGGCATGGGAACCCCAAGTCAGGGCTGCAGAGACAGCCTTACAGGAAGCAGGTCCTCAGACAACGAGTTAGGGCCACTGGAGCCACTTGACAGGAAGAAGAGGGTGGAGGGGGTGCCTGGGGGAGAGAGACCGTGATCATGTGGTCCCAAGACCCAGCAGGACAGATGGACGGCTGATCCCAGGCCCACCTCCAGGCACCAGCAGGGGGTGCACCAGCCATCTTGGGTTCTGTCCACAGATGTCAGGGGATGCACTGGTTTCCCGAGTTGGTGTGAGTGGTCCTTGCAGAGAAAAGAACCCTCTTTGATTAGCACGGCACATTATTTGAATTTCACAATCAAACCAGTCAATCCTAATGGAAGCCAACCCTGACTATTCATTGGAAGGACTGATCCTGAAGCTGAAGCTCCAATACTCTGGCCACCTGATGCGAAGAACTGACTCATTGGAAAAGACCCCGATGCTGGGAAAGATTGAGGAGAAGGAGATGACAGAGGATGAGATGGTTGGTTGGCATCACTGACTCAATGGACATGAGTGTGAGCAAACTCTGGGAGATGGTGATGGACAGGGAAGCTTGGTGTGCTGCAGTCCATGGGGTCGCCAAGAGTTGGACGTGATTGAGCGACTGAACGACAACCAGCACCACCTGGCAGGCAGAGCTTATTATCCCACGTTGTAGGTGAGGAAGCTCTGAGACTCAGAGAGGATAAGGAGCTTGCAGGAGGCCACAGAGCCGGCCCACAGTGATGCCGGGAGCAGACCCCATGTCTGTCCTACCGCAATATCCCTCCTGTCTTGCCACCCTACATGGTCACCTCTCTTCTTTAAGTGGTTTCATTTTTCTTTTCTTGAAAAGACAGATTTTATTTAATTTTTTTATTCCATTTTGGCTGTGCTGAGTGGCCTGTGGGATTTTAGCTCCCCACCCGGGATCAAACCTGCATCCCAGCACTGAACATGGAGCCTTACCCTCTGGACTTCCAAGGAAGTCCCCTCACCTCTTTTCTTGTGAGCACAACGTGACCCTCTTGGGATCTACAGGATTTTCCTTGTTCTTGCATCCATAGCTCCAATTTTGGACATGTAGCCGGGGGATCTCTGTGGCCCTTAATTAAAATCACGGGGAGAATGATGTCCACAGCACTTGGCTGCCGGGAGCTCCCAGCACATGCTTTTCATCCGAGTGAAGAAATAAACAAGTGTCAAACAGCACAGCCCTGCAGTGACCAAGGCAACGGGCGCACAGGGCATTGGAATCACACGGAAGCAGCTGCCAAGAGCCTGGCTGCCTGTGTGAGCACTTGGAGGTCAGCCTCAGTGCTAGAGGGATGTGTGGGCTCCAGGTGGGGGCTCAGCGCCGAGCACCCCAGCATCTCTACGGGGCCACCTTCCTCACTAGAAGCCCAGAGATCTGGCTGGGCTCCAAAGAATTCTCCAGAAGTGAGAGGCCCCTCAGAGGGTTCCCCAGGCCTGGGATAACTCCATATTTCAGGGTTTTTTTTTTCTTCTTTCCCTCCCCACTGAATCTGACTCCTTTCAGGATCCCCCTCAGTTTGTTTACCAAGCGCCGATGATGTTCATGTTCTCTGCTAGCAGTCTCTAGCTCTAGGGTTCCAAGAGGATCCTCCCTCCCAAGAATCTTGTCCCCTAGGGTCACGCTTGCTGAAAATCTCCATCGGTCAGTGTCCACAGCCTGTCCACTCCCAGTTTCTACAATTCTCTCTCCTGAAAAATACTCCCTTTGTGTGTTCTGTCTTGCTGATTCTGCCTTCAAGACCGCTTGATTTTGTCTAACTTTTCCTTATCCATCACTTTTTTCAGGGAGATGTGATATTGTTGTTGTTGTTCATTCCCTAAGTCGTGTCTGACTCTTTAACAGACCATGGACTGCAGCACACCAGGCTTCCCTGTCCTTCATTATCTCCTGGAGTTGGCTCAAACTCTTGTCCATTGAGTTGATGATGCCATCCAACCATCTCATCCTCTGTTGCCCCCTTCTCCTCTTGCCCTCAACTTTTCCCAGCATCAGGGTCTTTTCCAAGGAGCTGGTGCTTCAAGACAGGTGGCCAAAGTGTTAGAGCATCAGCTTCAGCATCAGTTCTTGCAATGAATTTATTGTTGTTGTCGCTCAGTCATGTCCGACTCTTTGTGACCCCATGGACTGCAGCACACCAGGCTTCCCTGTCATTCACTATCTCCCAGAGCTTGCTCTGTCCATTGAGTCAATGAGGCCATCCAACCATCTCATCCTCTGTCACCCTCTTCTCCTGCCCTCAATCTTTCCCAGCATCAAGGTCTTTTCCAGTGAGTCGGCTCTTTGCATCAGGTGGCCAAGGTATTGGAGCTTCAGCTTCAGCATCAGTCCATCCAATGAATATTCAGGATTGATTTCCTTTAGGATTGACTGATTTGCTCTCCTTGCAGTCCAAAGGGCTCTCAAGAGTCTTCTCCAACACCACAGGTCAAAAGCATCAACTCCTCAGTGCTCAGCCTTCTTTATGGTCCAACTCTCACATCTATACATGACTACTGGAAAAACCATAGGTTTGACTGTACAGAATTTTGTGGACAAAGTGATGTGATGTCTCTGCTTTTTAAAATGCTATCCAGGTTTGTCATAGCTTTTATTCCAAGGAGCAAGAATCTTTTAATTTCACGGCTACAGTCACCATTCACAGTGATTTTGGAGACCAAAAAAATAAAATCTGTCATTGTTTCCACTTTTCCCCCATCTATTTACCATGATGTTATGGGACCAGATGCCATGATCTTATTTTTTTTAATATTTAATTCTAAGTCAGCTTTTTCACTCTCCTCTTTCACCCTCATCAAGAGGCTCTTTAGTTCTTCAATTTCTATCATTAGGGTGGTATTATCTGCATATCTGAAGTTGTTGATATTTCTTCCGGCCATCTTGATTCCAACTTTTGAGTCATCCAGCCTTGCATTTCACATAATGTACTTTGCAAGGAAGTTATATAAGCAGGGTGACAAATACAGCCTTGACATACTCTTTTCCCAATTTTGAACCAGTCTGTTGTTCCACTTCTGGCTCTAACTGTTTCTTGACCTGAGAAACCTATAGTTTTCTCAGGAGGCAGGTAAGTTGGTCTGGTATTCCCATATCTTTAAGAATTTCTCACAGTTGGTTGTGATCCATAGTTACAGGCTTTAATGTAGGCAATGAAGCAGATGTTTTTCTGGAATTCTCTTGCTTTTTCTAAGATCTAACAGATGTTGAAATTTTGATCTCTGGTTCCTCTGCTCTTTCTAAATCCAGTTTGTGCAACTGGAAGTTCTCAGTTTACGTACTGTTGAAGCCTAGCTTGAAGGGTTTTGAGCATTTACTTGCTAGGTTGTGAGATGAGCGCAATTGTAGGATTGTAGGGTAGTTTGAATATTCTTTGGCATTACCATTCTTCAGGATTGGAAATGAAAAGTGACATTTTCCACTCCTGTGGCCACTGCTGAGTTTTCCAAATTTGTTGGTATATTGAGTGCAGCACTTTAACATCATCACCTTTTAGGATTTTAAATAGCTCAGCTGGAGTTCCATCACCTGCACTAGGTTTGTTTGTAGTGATGCTTCCTAAGGCCCACATGACTTCACAGTTCATTTTGTCTGGCTCTATGTGAGTGACCACACCATCACGGTTATCAGGTCATTAAGATCCTTTTCGTACAGCTCTTCTGTGCATTTTGTCACCTCTTCTTAACGTCTTCTGCTTCTGTTAGGTCCTTGCTGTTTATGTTCTTTATTGAGCCCATATTTGCATGAAGTGTTCCCTTGGTATCTCCAATTTTCTTGACGAGATCTCTAGTCTTTTCCATTCTATTGTTTTCCTCCTTTTCTTTGCATTGTTCAGTTTAGAAGATCTTCTTTCCTCTCTTTGCTGTTCTCTGGAACTCTGGATTCAGTTGGGTATATCTCTCCCTTTCTCCTTTGCCCCTTGCTTCTGTTCTTTTCTCAGCTATGTGTGAGGCCTCCTCAGGCAACCACTTCGCCTTCTTGTCTTTCTTTTCTTGGTGATTGCTTGGTCACCACCTCCTATGCAATGTTAAGAACCTCTTGTCCATAGTTCTTCAGTCACTCCGTCTACCACATCTAATCCCCTGAATCCATTCCTCACCTCCACTGAGTAATCATAAGGAATTTGATTTGGGTCATACCTGAGTGATCTAGTGGTTTTCCATAGTTTCTTCAATTTAAGCCTGAATTTTGCAATAAGGAGTTCATGATTTGAGCTCCACCAAAAAAAAAGAAAAGAACGAAGAAGTCCTTTTCATCAGAAGGGACTGGAATGCAAAAGTAGGAAGTCAAGAGATACCTGGACTAACAGGCCAGTTTGGCCTTGGAGTACAAAATGTAGCAGAGCAAAGGCTGACAGAGTTTTGCTGAAAGAACACACTGGTCATAGCAAATGCCCTCCTTCTATCTCCCAAGAGATGTAATATAGCTTTGCGAGAAACGCTCTGACCCTGGGAACTGAGACGTTCCACCTCCCCCCGCCCCTTCTCCGCCTTCCAGAGCCTGTGACCTTGGCCAAGCTGCCTGACCTCGCTGTGTCTCCGTTTGTAAGACCAAACGGCAGGACCAACCTCAGCTGGCTCTAAAGTACATTAGTTCTCCAAAAATACTAGTGCTGTGTTCACTTATTTCCTGTCCTAAAGGACTGCCTGAACTTTTAGGGATGGAGACCTTCCTTTCCATCTTAGAACAATTCCCAGGGAAGTGCCTGGCATGCGGTGGGCATCCTGGTGACCATCTCCCCTCTGTGCTGAGCAGTGACATGAAGAAACAGGAGAAGACAGGTCTCCAGTCCACTTTGTTCAGGGCGGTGCCCACACGGGGATCCCAACCAGCTGTTTTGTGCCTCACTCTTCAGTATGAATGGGAGGAACCAAGAAAAAAATTAAGGAAAATCATCTACATGAAAACTTTCAAGAAGAAATAGATATTTTTTAAGCTGAACCTATGAACTGAGGGTGGAAAGTTTCAAGTGATGGGAAAATTAGTTTTTCTTCAATTCTTACAGCCCTGCTTCTTATCCTTCAATTATCTGAGTGTACCACCTCGACAAGAATCAAAATTAGTTTTTAAAATTATGCTGGAAGAGAAGGCGGAGGTTTGGGAAAAGGTTCTGGCCATGTGAGAACTTGGACCTCATACAGACACAGAGAAGCCAGAAATTCTGATCTTTATATGAAACATCGTGATTTTAAGTGGTTCTCAATAATTCAAAAAAGACGTTAACGCACTAAGAAGGCAAAAACAAGCATGCAAGCGCAATGTCTGCAGGCCACATGCATCCTGGAAGTGCCAAAGTGATGTTTCTGGCTGTAATTCTCAGGCACCATCTATGTTCATTTCTGGGGCTGCTGTAACAAACTATCCCAGATGTAGTGACCTAAAACAACACCAACTTAATCCACTACAAAGAGTTCTGGACCAGAAGTCCAAAGTCAGTGTCATTGGACTGAAATTGAGGTGTCGGAAGGACTGGCTCCTGGAAGCTCTGAGGCAAGATCGGTTTTCTTGTTGTTGTTTAGTCGCTCAGTCATGTTTGACTGTAGCACGCCAGGCCTCCGGGTCCCTCACCATCTCCTGAAGTTTACCCAAGTTCATGTTCATTGCATCGGTAATGCCGTCCAGCCATCTCATCCTCTGACACCCCTTCTCCTTCTGCCCTCCATCTTTCCCAGCATCAAGGACTTTTCCAAAGAGTCATCTGTTCGCATCAGATGACCAAAATACTGGAGCTTCAGCTTCAGCCTCAGTCCTTTCAGTGAATATTCAGGGTTGATCTCCCTTAAGATTGACTGGCTTGATCTCTTTGCTGTCCAGGGGACTTTCAGGAGTCTTCTCCAGCACCACAGTTCAAAGGCATCAGTTCTTTGACATTCTGCCTTCTTTACCATCCGGCTCTCATAATTGATGAGACCACTAGAAAGACCGTAGCTTTGACTATATGGACTTTTGTCGGCAGAGTAATGTCTCCGCTTTTCAATTTAGGGTAATCTCTTCCATTTCAAAACCTTAATTTAATCACATCTGCAAATTCCCTTTTACCACCTTAGGGAAAACTCAGATTATGGAGATTAAGATCTGGACACTTTGAGGAAGGCATTATTCAGTCTTTCAACCTGGGGGTCTCTACCACTAATGGGTCATGGGAACAACTTAATGGATCACAAGTAGCATTCTTAAAATAGAATAGTTCGTTATTGCTCAGTCACTCAGTCATACTTGACTTTTTGCAACTCCATGAACTGTAGCCCGCCAGGCTCCTCTGTCCATGGGCTTTCCCAGGCAAGAATACTGGAGTGGGTCATCATTTCCTTCTCCAGGGGATCTTCCCGACTCAGGGATCAAACCTGCATCTCTTGCATCTCCTGAATTGGCACACAGGTTCTTTACTACTAGCACCACCTGGAAGCCCCAAGTATAGAATATAATAGAAGGTAGCAAGGTCCTAATGCATAGCAAATGGAATTATACTCAATATCTTGTAATAACCTATAATGGAAAAGAATCTGAAAAAGAATGCATATGTTTATGTAAAACTGAATCTCTTTGTCGTACATCTGACACTAACACAACATTGTAAATCAGCTATACTTCAATTAAAAAATGTTTCTAAAGTATAGAACAGTCATAGGCACCACACTTGGTACAGCTAAGTGCTACTGCATGAAGCTTGTCTCGGTAATATTGATACATACATCTGCATATAGCGCATAACCTAGGGTCCCAAGGTTAGTCAGGAAGAAGTTGGAAAACCACTGGTGTAGGACCCCTGGTGACGGAGTTCGCATAAAGTGCTCGGTGAGAAGGTGGGAGGACTTGGAGGGAGGCGATTTGCCTCTGCCTTTCACTGGCTGTGTGACCTTCTGTAAGTCAATTAACCTCTCTGATTTAGTTTCCTAGACTACAAAAAAGGGATAAAATCAGGGTTTTCTGAATATTAAATGAAAAAAATGTGAGAGTCTTTTGGAGATGCACAGCACTCCAGAACTGTAAGTGTTCACACTGGAAAGCTATTGAATTGCCCTGAATGTTAAAGGTCTTATGCTGTTCATTCGCTAAATCATGTCACTCTTGCAACACCATGGATTGTAGCCTGCCAGGTTCCTCCATCCATGGGATTTTCCAGGTAAGAATACGGGAGTGCATTGCCTTTCCTCCTCTGGAGGATCTTCTAAACCCAGAGATGGACCCCACATCTGTGTCTCCTGCACCGGCAGGCAGATTCTGGACCACTGACCCACCAGGGAAGTCCTGTAAAGGGCGTTAGGTGTTTGCAATTACTGCCTGCTTCCACAAGATGGCACCCTTGAAATGCAGGGAGCTGGTTTTGGTTGGGCAGCTAGCATCAGGGACTCTGACTTCAAACTTCAGGGTCAGGGTCTCTCTCATGAGAATGGGGGTCTCCTGCAAATGGGGTTGGACTGTCCTGACCTCTTCCTACTAGTGAAATGCCTCCTGAACTGTCAGCTCTGCTGAACTGAGGAGGCACTTGGTGCCCTCTGTTCAGTTCAGTTCAGTCGCTCAGTCGTGTCCAACTGTGTGACCCCATTGACTGCAGCACGCCAGGTCTCCCTGTCCATCACCAACTCCCGGAATTTACAAAAATTCACGTCCATTGAGTTGGTAATGCCATCCAACCATCTCATCCTCTGTCACCCTCTTCTCCTCCCGCCCTCAATCTTTCCCAGCAAGAGGGTCTTTACAAATGAGTCAGCTCTTCATATCAGGTGGCCAAAGTATTGGAGTTTCAGCTTCAACATCAGTCCTTCCAATGAACACCCAGGGCTGATCTGCTTAAGGATGTACTTGTTGGATATCCTTGCAGTCCAAGGGACTCCCAAGAGTCTTCTCCAACACCACAGTTCAAAAACATCAATTCTTCGGCGCTCAACTCTCACATCCATACATGACCACTGGAAAAACCATAGCCTTGACTAGATGGATCTTTGAGCTGTTGCTAAATACGGGAACAGGTCCTAAGTAAGGGATCCAGTGATCAAAGAATCTGCTGGAGGTTCCCACTCATTCGGCAAAACCTTCATCGGGATTCCTTGTTGGGGGTCTTCCTTGCAACATCCCCGTGTTGGGGGGAGCAGGGATATAGAGATCTGTGTCTTGTCCCTTGCAGAGGCGGGGTGAGTAAGATGTTGGACAGAGAAGGTAGGGCCAATCGCCCAGCAGTACAAGGACAGGCCCTTCCCGCCAATGGAAAGGCCATGCGGCTGAAAGGGCACTTTTGCCGTCTCCAGGCTGACCCACTCCCCCTGGACCAGCCGGCCCCTCCTCAGCCACCTGCTCATTCACATCAGGCTTTCAACACGCTTCCCACCCATCACCAAAGACAACGCCACAGCAAACCCCAGTCCCTGCACACAGAGTGACCCCTCTTCTCCCTGCCTTGCCTCCACCGCCAACTCTCTAGAAGATGATCTTCACCTGGACTCCTACAGTTGCACAGACAGCAGCCCCTTCCCCAATGGCTTCATGGTTGCAAACCCCACATCCTCCTGCAGTTTTCTGACTGTGATTCCGAGCCTGGACGTCCCTGGTGGCTCAGGCGGTAAAGCATTTACCTACTCAAGAGACCCGGGTTCAATTTCCTTCCTGGAGAAGGAAATGACAACCCACTCCAGCATTCTTGCCTGGAGAATTTCATGGACGGAGGCCTGACAGGCTACAGTCCCTGAGGATGCAAAGAGTCAGACACGACTGAGCAACTAGCTAACACAAGCAAGCCTGGAGCAGCATCCGTCCCCCACTCCCTCTTCGGACCCTGGGTGTCCCCAGCTCTCCTGACCCCCATCCTGACTCTGGTTCTCCCCACGCTCTCCCCCTGCCCCTCTCCTCCCCAGCCTCCCTCTTGGACACTGTCCTCCCTCCACTGGCCACCCAGTTCAGTTCCCTTCACAGCTGCCCTGGGGCCGGGGGTGGCCCCACTGACCTAATGCTGTGACCCAGCCCCTCACCCAACAGGGCCCTCATCTGTCCTTTGAGAGGTAGGACCAGCTCTCATCATAGGGTCTCCATGTACCCAGGCCTGGGGCTTTGGCCAGAGGGATGTCTGCTCAAGGTCATGACAAGGTGACAAGCAAAAGAGGCAGAGGTCTTCCAGGGAATGACTCGGACTACAGATAATGGACTCTCAAGAGGGAGGAGGCAGGAGGAATTCTTTCCTTGGGGCTGAACAGAGGTCCCCAAAGAGATGGAATCTGCGCTATGCCCTGCAGTAGGAGAACAAGGGGAGGTTTTTCAAGTGATGTGGATTTCACACACTTAGCATTTAAAAGCAAAAATCTCATCACTGGATCTTGATCACTGGAAGGGGAGCACGCAGGAAGGAGCATCTGGACACAGTAGCAGCATTTGCAGCATCTTTCTGGGCATCTACTTTAGGCAGGGCTTCTGGCTAAATGCTCTCTGAAGACAGCTTCCTGTGGTCATCATAGCAACCCCAGGGAGCATCATTACTGTGCCCATTTCACAGTGAAGAAAACTGAGGCTCAGAGCGGTGAGTGAGTCCCCCAGGTCCTGCAGCCAGCCTGGGGGGGAAGAACGTGCTTGTCCTCTGTGTGCCCAGGGCTCACAGGCTGACGCGGGAGATTCCAGCAAAGCACCCTTGACCTGACATTTGGTTGTGCTAGGCTCCTCCTGAGGCCACCAATTTCCTTTTTTCCTTTTTTTAAACACCCCTGAATGCTGCTTAATTTAACTGGAAAGTTCTTTATACGGCTGTGTACACAGAAGAATGAAAACTTTAGCAACCAGCTGCAACAATTTTCCAAGGATAAAATGACAGTTAACTTTACAAGGGCAGCTCTGGGATGCCCCTCGCTTCCCCCTTTCCTAAAATCCAAGCTCTATAATTAGGGGAAAATTCTAACGGTCCTTCCCCATGGAGTGCTGTTGAGGGAAACCCCCACCAACAGAGACCAGTGATGCTCTGTGGTTTGTGTATGAAAAGAACGGCCCAGGAGATTAGAAAATGAAAAAAGCAGAGCCCTACAAACGCCCCTGCAGCTTGGCACATAGGGCATCCTCATATCCCTGGGTCTCCTTTGCTCAGACTCCTGGGCCAGTCTCTCTTGAAGCTGCTAAATTCCTTCCCATCAGCTGCATTTGAAGCCTCATCTCAGGGAGGGACCTGGGGCGGGGGAGGAAGGTTTGCAGATTCAGATGAACAAGAGGATCTGTTCTAGCAGCCATGTGTCCAGACGGTTCTCATCCCCCCACCCCCCAACCACCATGGAAAGCATGAATCAGAAGCCGGCTGCTGGCTGGGCCGCGGGGGCGCGGGGCCTGTGAGTCACAGGCCCAACTCTACGGGAGCTGCTGCTCCCAGGCAGGTCCAGGGGATGGTCCCTCACTGCACGTCCAGCTTCTCTGGTCCTCTGCCCTCCTGGATGTCGCCCAGGTGTGCGCTGTCCGGCTGGAAGGACAGAGCTCCGGGCTCCAGTGGTGGGCACTGGCTCGGAGGCCAGTCTGCCAGTCTGAGGATTAACCCCTGAAGCCCTCAAAGACAGCCCAGGGGGAAGGCAAGCCTTGTACCCATTTCACAGACCAAGAAAGCAAAGTCGAGGCTCACCACCCTCAGGCCCAGACCCATTTCAGGGGCTGTTTCACTGGAGTCTGTTCTCTTAATCCACGTCATGCAATGCACCCCAAACTGACTGAGTGCAGGCTGGAAGGCAGTTCTGACGTGACCCTGCGCTTCCCGCGCTCTTTTCCCGTGGCGATGGCCACACACGTGGGTGGGGGTCGCCTCCAGGGGTACCAAGGGGTGCCGGCCCCCTTCTCCTCCTCGCCTGCCCCGCTCGGCCCCTCTGCTGGTGGGAAGGAGATGGATGGAAGAACTGCCCCCCAAGGCCCTGGGCCCACAGTGAGGGACCCGTGGGGCCTGAGCCTTCTGCCCCGCACTTTGTACATGTTGTTGCCGTTGGTTCCACAGCAGCGCTCATCACGGGGGCCCACTTTACAGACCAGGAAACTGAGGAGCAGGGAGCTTCAGGGAGCTGACCCAGGTCCCTCAGCCATTGGGGAGCAAGGCCAGGACTGGAACTGTGCGCTGCTGGCTCCAGGGTCTATAGTCCGAACTCTGACCTTACCTCCCTCCTCCAACCCTTTCCAGCGGTCAAGATTCCCCCTGCAATACAGGAGACGCAGGTTCAATCCCTGGGTCGGGAAGATCCCCTGGGGAAGGAAATGGCAATCCGCTCCAGTCTTCTTGCCTGGAGAATCCCATGGACAGAGGAGCCTGGCGGGCTACAGCCCACGGGGTTGCAGACGGTCGGACACGGCTGAGCGACTGAACGGCAGCATCGTGCGGGCCTCACGGTCCCCTGCGTGTGTCGGGGAGACCACGGCGGGCCTTCACTAGGAGTCAGCGAACCTGCCTCCACACTGCTGCTCTGCCGTTTTACCAAGTTCCTTCTTGCCTGACTTGGCATCATATTCAGCCACCTCCTCTGCCTCGTGGAGACCTTGCTGTGTCTCAGCAGAGTCTGGACTTTAGTACGGCTTTTATACAGGGACAGACAGACAGCACAGCTCAACTACAGATAGAGACAGCGGTCTGTCTACAGTGGTCAGTTCAGAGGGCTCTCGAGTGCTCTGCTAAAACTCAGGGGTTTTGTGAGGGAGTTGTTAAACACAGCCATTATAAAAGAAATTGTGTATGTTTACAATTAATTCCGTTATTATCAGCAAAGGTAATCACTTCTCCAACTTACCATTTTTATTATTTTATCACAGTTTACTATTACCTACTCTTTCTTTACTAAATCTGAATGGCTAAGTACTATATCATGGTGTGATACTGAGTATGTCTCTGCAACTCTGTGTCCAGTGACTTTGATTAATAGCTTAAAATTGACCATGATGGAAGTATTGAAACCTTGGAAATTAGCAAAGACTACAAATCAGGTGGTTTTGGGTTTTCCTGGAGAGACAGTTATTAAACATTTCTCAGCACCCCATTGGTGACAGCTTGTCTGCAGCATCTTTTATATTCAAAGTTACATTTACAACTGTATTCACCCAAGTATACATGGATAGTAAGACAAAGGCTAATCTAGAAAGCTGGATTTTCGAAAGTCTAATTTAAGACAAAGGTCCATATAGTCAAAGCTGTGGTTTTTCTGGTAGTCACATATGAATGTGAGCCAAACAATTTATGCTTTCGAATTGTCATGCTGGAGAAGACTCTTGAGAATCCTTTGGACTGCAGGGAGACCAAACCAGTCAATCATAAAGGAAATCAACCCTGAATATTCATTGGAAGGACTGATGCTGAAGCTGAAGTTCCAATACTTTGGCAACCTTATGTAAAGAGTCTACCCATTGAAAAAGACCCTGATGATGGGAAATATTGAAAGTGGGAGGAGAAGGGGATGACAGAGGATGAGATGGTTGGATGGTATCACCGACTCAATGGACATGAGTTTGAGCAAACTCTGGGAGATAGTGAAGGACAGGGAAGCCTGGCGCGCTGCAGTCCTTGGAGTTGCAAAGAGCTGGACATGATTGAGCAACTGAACAGCATCAGTAACAGCAAATTAAAGATGATAGGATTCTAACTGAAGGCTGGGGAGACCATCCTCAGAGCTACAGTTCACCTGGAGGAGAGAGCGGCACACCCCTGAGGCCTTGGATGAGGCTCAGATCACACACAGACACCGCGTTCTCTCAAAGGCCCGCCTTTCCTCCAGGCAGGTAAATCAGACCGGTCCTTATATCAGGCTCACCGTGGAGACAGTGGACCTGGCTCTGGTAGTAGTCTGTAGTTTAGCTGCTGAGCCATGTCTCACTCTTGCAACCCCATGGACTGTAGCCTGCTAGGCTCCTCTGTCCATGGGATTCTCCAGGCAAGAAGACCGGAGTGGGTTGCCATTTCCTTCTCCAACCTGGCTCTGGGGTTCTCTTTTTTAATTACTCCACAGGAAATCACAAGCTGTTTCTCTGCAGGACCACCCAGAAAGGCTTCCTGCCCCACTCTGGACTTCGCCAGGCTCTCATCCTAAGCCCAGTTTGTGCAAACAGGGCGTGAGGATGGACATGGCAGCCTGGAAAATGCAGAGAAGAGGCTTTGAAAGAAGAACAGAGTAACAGATGAAGATGGAGGGGGCCTTGCAGCTGGGAGAGAGAACCGTAGGCCAGGCCTCCTGGGGCCTGTTAAACCGAGCACGAGAGGGAAAATTTTAAAGGAAATGGCTAGAAAACGGTATTCGGAGTTCTCTGAGGGGGCCTTCTTTAAAGTTTGGCTGTTTGGAGAAAACGCCTAAAATTAACACAGCCTCATTTGACACTCCCAGGTAGTTTTTAATGGAGAGAGTCCTTGAGGGTCTTTGCAAAGGGATGGGCTGACTGTCGGTTCATCTGCGGGCGTAGAAGGGGGCTGCCAAGGGGCTCAGGCAGAGAGAGCAGCAACAGGAAGCTGAGGTCAGCGCACAGCCCAGGCCGCCCTGGACTTCCTTTGGGGTCACTTTGGAGAAGCCCAGACAACTCCTTTGAGATCAGAGAGCGTCCAGGTGTTTGAGCTCAGTCCTAATTCTCAGCAGGATGGGAGCTTCAGGGCACGGCCTTCAGAAAGTCTCTAAGCCACGTGTCTGGGCGCTCTCAAAGTTCGCTGACCACGTGGGCTGGAAGGAGATGTAGAGGCGGGGTTTCCATGGCGGGAGACAAATAAAGAGCGTCCACGCTGGCCAGACCGGGGAGTGGCCACCTTGATTGCTAAGCACATCAGACGGCCTTGGGCCAAGCACAGGCTGGAACCAGAGGAAGGAGCACGGGGCCCAGATCCGTGGTCCTGACGGTTCTGTGGGGTCAAGGCCAGCAGAGAAGCCCAGCGGCGGAGCCTGCAGCTGTGATGAGGGGCTGGGCCTACAGCTGGGGATAGCTTGTTGTATCCGACTCTCTGAGGCCCCATGGACCACAGCCCGCCTGGGAAATCATGGGATTTCCCAGGCAAGAATACTGGAGCGAGTCTCCATGTCCTTCTTCAGAGGCTGCAGAGACTCTGACCAAATGGGGAGATGTTTTTTTCACCCACAGCCAGTGGGATGGATCACAGGCTTGCCTGTCCTCAAAGGCACCATGACTGCATTTTTCAAAGGATGTAAACACGTTCCACCTTTGACCTTGTAAGTCCATCTAGGGCTGATGATAAAATCCTCTTTATAGCATTATTTGTAACAGTGAAAAGTAGGAAATACTGATATTTCTAGTAGTCAAGGGAGTCCAAAGTACTGGTCCATTAGCCACTGTGCAGAACCAAATTTCTAAAACTATCTGATGATATAGGACAATTCTGATAATGTGATAGTTGTCAAAAAAAAAACTGAAAAAAAAAATGATATACAGAAGGTCATGTATGGCACACTCTTGTGAAATGCATAGAGAAAGAAAACTACTCCAGAACTCATAGGTGTTATCCTTTGATTGCTTTGAAATAGGAGCGAGTCCTAGTTCCTTCTTTACATATTTTCTTCTATGACACTCTTATATCTTCTTTATCCATTCCTGTGGATGGGTATTAGGTTGCTTCTGTGTCTGGCTTTTGTAAATCGTGCTGCAGTGAACAATGGGGTGAACGCTCTTCAAGAGATGGGAATACCAGACCACCTGACCTGCCTTCTGAGAAAACTGTATGCAGGTCAAAAAGTAACAGTTAGAACCGGACGTGGAACTACAGACTGGTTACAAATTGGGAAAGGAGCACGTCAAGGCCGTATGTTGTCACCCTGCTTATTTAACTTCTATGCGGAGTACATCACGTGAAATGTCAGGCTGGAAGAAGCACCAGCTGGAATCAAGAGGGACTGGGAAGCCTGGTGTGCAGCTGTCCTTGGGGTTGCAAAGAGTCAGACACGACCGAGCGACTGAACTGAACTGAACATTGGGGTGCATGTATCTTTTTGAATTATGGTTTTTTCCAGGTTTATAAGAACCTACTGTATAGCACAGGGAACTCTACTCAATGCTCTGCAGTGACCTAAATGGGAAAGAAATCCCCAAACAACAGCTGATTCACTTTGGTGTACAGCAGAAACTAACAGAGCATTATGAAGCAACTATACTCCATATAAAAAAATAGTTAAAAGAAAACTTTTATAAACAATAAAAATGAGGATTAAGCAGAGTCATGTGTTGGGTAAAGAGAGAAGTTTGGGAGGACGGGCTTGGGCTCCCCAGGGAGGCTCCTGATAGAGACACTAATCAAAGCCACTTCTTTTCTAGATTTTCCCACACCCCTTTGGTGGGCCACCCCTAGGTTCTAAGGAAACCGGGAAAAGTCATACCCTAGAAGTAGGACTCTGTAATTAAAAACTGTCCCATGCAGTTTAGTACAGAAACTTGGATCAGATAAAGGATAACTATTGGGCCAACATCACATGGAGGAATCAGGAAATGCAAGCCCCGACTTCTCCCCAAAGATTTAACCACAACATTTCGCATCGTTTCCCCCTGGAATCTCTTAAACTTGTGTGAATGATGAACCCTGCCTCCCCAGAGACTCCGAGGGGAAGGAGAGGAATCTGTGTCCAGCGGGAAGAGGGATTTGGCAGAACAAGAGCAGCAAAGCAGACAGTTGAGACTAAAAAGCTGAAGGATTTCCCTTGCCCTGTGGTGGCGAGGCTCTGGGAAGGGAACCCTGGGCAGGAGACGCTGGAGGGTCTTACCAAATGACAAGGGCTGGCAGGCGAGGCTTGGGAAGCTCTGTGACCTCTCTGACAGTCTTCAGAGGTAGAGGGCTGGGCCGCATCTCGGGGACAGCCACATCTCGGGGACAGACGCAAAACTGAAGGAGGCTTTCTCAAAGGGTCACCAGCCCTCCAAACACCTCCTTCACTGGATTGCCCCAGGGCCTGAGATACCCACTGTGGGCACGCCTTTGAATGAAGTCACCGGAGGCCCACGGACAGGCGGCTATGTAACCTGGTGGGTCACTCATCACCATCTGGAGAGAACAAACAGGCCTAGAGCTTCAGGGAGACCCAAGGGCAAGTTAGGGGAGAGTGTTAAGTGGGGACTGGGGGAGTCCGAGGCTGCCTAACAACCGTTCAGTGTTAGCCAGGTTATGCCTGGTGCCAAAGACAGTATTTGTGAGTCTAACCATGTTTGGAAACTAGTTATGAATTTTTACAAAATTATTCGGGTTTGATAGTTTTATTTTGTAGTATCTGCTCTTAAAATTCAGGCACTTGGAGAGACAGGAAGCAGTATGTCATCTTGTTTTAATTAACATTCATTCAAATTTCCCCTAATTACTAGTGAGACTGAACATCTTTTCAAAAGTTTATTAGCCATTTGGAATACTCTCAGTGTCCTATCTTTTTGCCTTTTCACACTGTTCATGAGGTTCTCAAGGCAAGAATATGGAAGTGGTTTGCCATTGACTTCTTCACTCTCCAACCAGTCCATCCTAAAGGAAATCAGTCCTAAATGTTCATTGGATGGACTGATGCTGAAGCTGAAGCTCCAATACTTTGGCTACCTGATGAGAAAGAACTGAGTCATTGGAAAAAACCCTGATGCTGGGAAAGATTAAGGGCAGGAGGAGAAGCGGGCGACAGAGGATGAGATGGTTGGATGGCATCACCAACTCACTGGACATGAGTCTGAGTAGGCTCAAGGAGTTGGTGATGAACAGGGAGGCCTGGCGTGCTGCAGTCCATGGGGTCGCAAAGAGTCAGACACGACTGAGTGACTGAATTGAACTGATCTATCTATCTATCTAGATCTATCTATCTTAGGTTTCTCATGTGGCTCAGCAAGTAGAGTCCACCTGCAATGCAGGAGAGATGGGTTCGATCCCTGGGTCGGAAAGATCCCCTGGTCAGAGAAGGGCAAGGCCACCCTCTCCAGTATTCTTACCTGGGAAATCACTTGGACAGAGGAACCTGAGGAGTTACAACCTACGTGGGCTGGCAAAATTTGGCTATGACTTAGGGACTAAATTACCACCATCCCTCTTTCTTTCCTTCCTTCCTTTCTTTCTTTCTGTTTTCTTACAGTCTCTTTTAAAATTTTTAAGTTGCATTTGTCACATTTAAGTCTTTAGTCCAATCAAATAACCAACTGTCACTGCTCCACTTTCTAGGTGGCCTATTCCTTTCTCATTGTTCTGTAAATATCACCATGATTGTAGCTCAAGTTTTTGTTTGTATATGCGTGGGGATCTTTCTTAGATCTTGGTTCTGTTCCATTGGCATATTTGTATTTCCCTGAGTCACTAACTCACTGTTCCTAGTTTCTACTTTTCCATTTTTTTACCTCTTATTTAATTTCTCTTTCAGTATTTCAATGTCTGGGACTCTCAGGAAAATTACACATAGAAACTGAGGGCAGGAGAGTTTTGGGTTTTTTTATTCCAACATTTAAGAGCGTTAAAGAGAATATCCCCATGGTTTGAGTATTTTCTGTGGGGTTTGCTGTGGCTCGTGGTGAACAGTGGTAGTGGTAGTGTTAGCTGGTCGTGTCTGACTCTTTGCAACCCCATAAATGTAGCCCGCCAGGCTCCTCTGTCCGTGGGATTATCCAGGTAAAAATACCAGAGTGGGTTGTCATTTCTTTCTCCAGGGGATCTTCCTGACCCAGAGATCAACCTCGTGTTTCCTGTGTCTCCTGAACTGCAGACAGTTTCTTTATTCATGACCCATTGTGGAAGCCCAGCTCTTCTTGCCTTATTGGTATAAATTTCACTCCATCATTCTTAAAAAAATATCTTCTAATTCCATTGCTGGACTGAGTATGCTAATAGTAGGTTAGGAGTTTTCTATTTACGTTTCCGAGATAATGGTTTGTGTCATATCACCCTTTCCTCATTTCAGTGAATTAGGTTATAAAATGAGTTAGAAAATATTCCAGCTTTTTCTAGTCTCTGGAACAACTTTGAACACAAGGATAATGTGTTCTCTTCAAACCTGATAAAGCTTCCCCATAAAACTGCTAAAGTGAGACTGACCCATAAGTTTCTTTTCTCCTGCTGTATTTTAATGTTAAAAGTCCTCATGGGGTAAGAGTCTCTTTGAAAAGTAAATCTGACCCATGTTTAGGGATGGATACCTATCACATTTAATTCTATGATCTTATTTCATGATTTTATTTACCATAATTTTGTTAACCCCTTTCCTAACTGCTAGGCTGTGAACTGAGGTTTTCTTTCCCTTTTCTGCATTTTCATATCCATCTCCTCCTTCTCTGTCTGTCTGTCTGTCTGTCTGTGATGACTCCCGTTCCCATCTTCATTCCTTTTAAACTTGTATGCTTCTGCACCCTCTGTCGCATTCATCTCTTGCTAAATTTGTGTCTTGCTAAATTCTGATTTTTCTTGTCTTTCGACTTACTATTTTTCATCATCTGTGTCTACTCTACTGCTGAATCTTCCCATCGAGTTTTCCCTCAAAATGACTATATTTTCAACTCCAGTAGGCTTATTTTGTTCTTTTTTTTTTTAAGTTACCAGCTTCTCCTTCATAATTTCCATGTCTTCTTTTATTTCTGTATCATTTTAAAGATGCCTCTTTTTAAGTCATCTTTAAAAGGTTGTCCTATATTTTTAAAATTTCCTGGAGTAAGAATGCTACCATTCATTGCCTGTGTTCATCTTTTCTTATAGAGATTAATTTCCCTATGTCACCTGTATCTTTTACTGTGAGCTCAATTCAGGGAACGTGGTTTCCTGACATGAAGGAGAGTCCCCCCAAACCCTCAGCTGGGAAGTGTACCTCTGCTACCAATTATTATTTGCTTTAGGGTCTTAGAGGATACTCTGGACTCCAGACACATTGCTGTTATTCAGTCCCTAAATTGTGTCGGACTCCTTAAGATCCCAAGGACTATAACATGCCAGACTCCTTTGTCCTCCTCTATTTCCTGGAGTTTGCTCAAATTCGTGTCCATTGAGTTCATGATGCTGTCTAATGATCTCATCCTCTGTCGGCCCCTTCTCCTCCTGCCCTCAGTCTTTCCCAGCATCAGGATCTTTTCCATTGAGTTGGCTCTTTGCATCAGGTGGCCAAAGTATTGGAACGTGAGCTTCAGCGTCAATCTTTCCAATGAATATTCTGGGTTGATTTCCCTGGGATTGACTGGTTTGATCTCCTTGCAGCCCAAGGGACTCTCAAGAGACTTCTCCAGCACCAAATCCATTCTTCTGCTCATTTCTAGACTCCAGATTCTCACACTATTCAGGCCACTCCATCTCTTATCAGTTGCATGTGAGGTTCTGACTTGAGATCATTTCTCATACAAACAACTCTTCTCCAACCAAAGAAATGGCTTTCTTGTTGTCTTTCTGGTGAATGGAGAATTTCAGTCCCCTCCTCACACATAGAACTTTCGGAAGGCATCTTGGTTCTATCTCCCTAACTCAAATGTATCCTGAGTCCTGTCTCCTGCCTGATGTGAGCATGAAAACTCAAACAGGGTCCAGAATTGCCCTGGACCAGTGGGAGAGGGTCATCTTAGCTTTGACTTCTCTTTCCACTGGGGGCATCTGAGGTTCCTCTCTTTGCTATGAGTGTGGCTGTGCATTTTCTAGGAATGAGCTCTCTCCTGGTCCAAATACTCGTGTACAGTTGTAGGGTAGGAGATGCGGGGGAGAGTGCATCAACTTGTCTAACTCACTGTAGAAGTCTTTTTTATCCACTCTTGTGTACCCAGAACCCTCGTGTACCACTCTACTAACGAAGCAGCCAACCAGACACACCAATGACTCCCTTCCCACTGGATTCGGACCTCTGTTAGCCCTCACGGCAGTCAACCTTTAACACAACTCCACATGGTGGATTCTCGCGTCATGAGAGCCATTTCTCACATGGCTTCTATGGCTTGCCTTCTGCTTTGCCCTCAGTGACGCTGGTCAGTCTTTCTCTCTTCCCTTTGAGAGCTCATCTCTCTCCACCAGTTCTCCAGTACCTTACCACTTGATGATATCAGAGACTCAGACGTTGCTCTCTTTCTTCTGAAAGGCACAAAAATAATCCAAGATCTACCTTAATGCTTCCAATAAGTGCAAGAAATAGTTTAACCGCTAAATCATCTGTAGATACATAATTAAACTCTGCAAGGGGATATGGGTTCAGAATTACATCCTAACATGAAAATAAAGTGAAAGAAACACAAAAGGTCAGGCTGTGTGTGTTGGTCAAAGATTTTTTTTTTCTTTCTATGAACTGTGTAAACCCATGTTTTGAGAGAATTGGATTCAATATTTCAATATAGTGAAAACCAAGCCCAATTTTATTCTTCATTCTGAGACCACTGAACACCTGGTCTGTTGAATCTTCCTTTCTACTTATGTATTACATTTTGGGCAAATTTTCATTGCTTTTCAAATCATCGAAGATAATGACAAAAGGATAGTCTCTTTTTCCAGGCATTGAAAAGTTGAGTGTAATGTCAAACCTTAAAAATCTTGTCTGATTTAAAACATGTCTCTTTCTCTCAGATCAGCCTAGGATTTGGATACCCACAGAGGAAAGATTTGTTTGTATTGATTTATTTTTTGTTTCTCCTCTTTGCATTTCAACTCTTTCTCCTAAGGACGTTTCCTGGTCAGAAGTCTCCCCCTCTGGGGTTCAGAAGAATTATACCTTCATCCTTGGCCTCCCAACCCCAAAATGCACCCTGCATGTAGTTTATGCTGACTCTTAGTTTTGCCACCAGGCAAGTCTGAGTGGTAAGAAGCCTCTTGCCTTCAGAGTATCCTGTATAAATCCCACAATAGCAGTCTTAGCATCCCTTACCCTCAAGGCCACACTGGAAGGCCTCTTATTTGACTTCATACAAAGAAGGATAAAGATACACCATTCTTCGCATGAGGGCAGGGAGAGTGGAAGATCACTGTTCCTGACAAGGATCTCTAGATAATAATCTTTGGGATACTTATCACCCCTTCCAACTACCTAACAAAATCTTACCCTCCCTGGACATACGGGCAACAGACCAATGCTGGCAGAAGTGGCTCAGGACACTCTTGCTTCCGGCGGGCGGTTCATCACCTTGATCAGACTTGTCAGTCACTCATCCGTGTCCGACTCTTTGTGACCCCGTGGGCTAGAGCACGCCAGCTTGCCCTGTCCTTCACCATCTCCTGGAGTTCAGGTCAGACTCGAGGTGCCTAGCAACTCTTGCATTACTTTCAGCCTTTTGTGCCTCTCTTGAGAATGATGGATAGAAAGACTTTGCTTGTGATATTCCTTCCACAAATGCGTTACTAATAACACTCTATTCCCAATTTTAAAATTAAAAGCACACTTGAAGATAGGGCATTTTTATTTAGTAATTTTTCAACATTTGAATAACATACTAAAATTTGGCTTAGAAAAATTCCGTGTCACGAAAAGGAACTAAGGTGTAATCCAATTTGAGCCAAGTCTTGAGCTGCTAAGGATGATGACAAGAAAGCCAGTGCCCTCTTTACCTGAAAACAATTTTAACAAATAAAAATTCCCTTATCATCAAAGGGCATGAGCTTTACTCATTTCTGTAACGTTACTTTCAATTTGGTTAAGAAACAAAATGAAAAAAAGCAAGCCCTCCCTCCAGTACCTTAAGTTCCAGTTCAGCCTTAAAATCAAGACAGCTCTGAATTACAATGACGGCCACCTGCTAAAGTGCTACAAGAGGCCCTATCCCCCCTACACTGTGTTGTTTTTCTTTGCAATCATCTTATGAAACAGGACTGTTCTCTCTCTGTGCAAAGGAAAATGGTGCTGAACAGGGTTAATGCATTTGCTGCAGGTCACAGCAAGTTCACAACCGAAATTATACTCAACGCAAAACTTAATGATTTAATTTTCCATTTTGATGAACACCTCCAAAGTCTTGCTAGCAAAGCAAAGTTAAGATTATTGGGACTCACTGCAGACAGGGGCCACACCTGGCTAGGGGCTAAGCAGTGATTCGGGGGAGAGTAGGCAGGTCACCTACAGGCCCTTGGCGTCTGGGTGACGGGGACCCTTGGAGGCAGGAGCCTGACTGGGTCTAGACAGTGTGTGATGCAATGCCTTCACGATGGTGGGCATGAAAGGTCAGACTCTTGGAGGAAGTCCTGAGAAGCAAATTGCTCTTTATAAGTGGGTTAAGTGAGCAGGGTGTTGTAGCAGATAAAGTGATCTTCAGGATGTTTCTGAAGCGAAGAATAAAGAATAAGGTTCCTTGTGGATGTATTTTGTCTTTGGTGGGCAGACGCAGAACAAACCTTGAGATGAAGGGGACACAGGCGGCAGGTTCTTGTTAAAATACCCAATCTCCTACTAACCATTTGAAGTGACGAGATGTGGAGTTAAAAATGTACCTTTCTCCGTTTTTCATTTTACATCGTATTCATACTGTTGTAAAACGTTTCACTATTGAAGCTGGGCTTGGTTAGGTTTTAAGACGGAGGCGACTCACTGATCTAAGGCAGGTACACCCAGTGAGCTGACAGAAGGTGGGCAGGAAAATGGAGCGCAAGCCTGCCTCTGACCCTCGGTTCCCTCGCATCACCCGCCTGACACCCTTCTCTTTAGGGTTTATCCTGGATCATGTACTTCAGCTCCTGTTCCTTTTTCCCCCTCTTATTCGGCAACAACCAACTCTGGCCCAAGTTCTACCTGATAACTAAAGGGTCACCCAAGGGCTTACATGGCGGCCTCTTCTAGATGCTTAGAGTTGAGGAGATGGGCTGGGCTGAAGGAGAGAGATATCTTAAGCTGGAGGCGCGTGGCATGAAGACACGGAGATGCTGCCCAGAGCTTGGCTAGATCTGGTACAACTCGCTGCGACTCCAAAACTAGTAGTGATAGACATCATTATTTTAGATGGCTACTTTCTCCTGCAGGACAGAACATATTTTGTGCCTCCTTATTCACTGATATTATTTGTGCATCCATTTTTTGAAAGAATTGACATAAAACTTGTTACAGTGAGTAGCTTTGCTCGTTCAAATGAGAAAATCTGTTTAGCACCTGGAAATAAATGAACTCAGCATTTTCATTAACTCCTCCAAAAAGATCTATTTTTTTCCCCTGAAGTTTTGAAACCCAGTTTCCTCAAGGTTTCTCCTCCCTGATTTTCAAAAACTCAGAGATAACATATATGATACTCTAAACGTAGCATTATGTACACTTCACAATGAGCTCTTAGTCAAAGTTAAAGCTGAGCAGAGGTTCTCTGACCTTGTCTCGTGAGATGCTGACAAATGTCTGGTGGATGCCATTTCCACTTCTTGCATTTCTTATCTCTCCATCTAGACGTTTGAGGGTTAGGATCAGGATTGAACCATCTCTGCCCTCCGTCTAGGCAGCCTGGGGAAGTCACTGACATGCTTTCTCCCTCTAGTCACACCCCGAGTTCTCTCCACTGAGGCACACACATTCTTGACACCTCACTCTTATGCTCTTTAAAGCTCTCTGCCTTTTGACCTGGATATATTTTCCCATTAGTGTTAGTTACTCAGTCATTGTGACCCCGTGGACTGTATCCTTTCAGGCTCCTTTGTCCATGGGATTCTCCAGGCAAGAATACTGGAATGGGTTGCCATTTCCTCCTCCAGGGGATCTTCCCAACTCAGAGACTGAACCTGAGTCTCTTACTCCCTGCAACAGCAGGGAGGGTCTTTACCACGAGTGCCACCTGGGAAGCTGAATTGCCATCTCCTAATTACAATCTTGTATTCTAAATCCTGGAGTTCCCCAGGTTACTGTTCATTCTCTGGGCACCAGGATATGGACTCCAGAGATCTTAACTCCCTTCTTAGCTTTTTTTCATTGTTTTCTGTCTTGAAAATAACCATATGACTTCTGCCCTTCTGGTCTGATTTCCAAGGCTTGTGCTTATATTAGAATCCACTCTGGGACAAGAAAAAGGTAACAAGGAGTGCTCATGTTTGATAAAAAGCTGCAGAACCAAGCAATGAGAAGAGGAGAGGCACCACAGCCAGCATTTTACCAGAGCTGCCTGCTTGTGTGAGGCTGAACACAGTGGGTACCACTGTGCCTGGTGTGGCAGTGCTGTGGCCGCCCTTCATTGCTGAAGCCAGCACATCTAGTGATGCAAAGCTCCAGGTGAACCCATCTGGTTTGCTGTCTCTTACTGGCTGTCTGTAAACTGTTAGCTAGAGTCCTGCTTCCCATCTACCTAAAAATTTCCCCCAGATATGTGGTAAACTAGATACTGAACAGCCTCAATAAGAAATCCCCACTATAATGGCATGGAAAAGGATTTTCATTTGATGGCAAGAAATGCTCAGTTGTTTGCTTCTGCCGCATTCTCATCTAAGTGTTCCATCTGCAATTAATGCCATTTCTCTGTAATGATATAACTTTCAGAGCTTAACTGCTCCCAACATCCCATCTACCTATGAGTTTTGGGCTCCTTTGTAGGTAATTCTAAATATATTTTAAAAATACAGAAAGGACATGTACTGTAGGACCTCATTTTAGTAGGGGAAAAATGAATAAGTCTATGTGTGAGTAGAGAAGAGAATAAATTGTTATTTAAGGTTAAAACCTATCTATAGCTACTTCGTTGTTGTTCAGTTGCCCAGTCATGTCTGACTCTTCAAGATCCTATGGACTGCAGCATGCCAAGCCTCCCTGTCCCTCACCATCTCCCAGAGCTTGCCCAAGTACATGTCCACTGCATCAGTGATGAGGTCCAGCCATCTCATTCTCTGATGCCCTCTTCTCCTCCTGCCCTCAATCTTTACCAGCATCATGATCTTTTCCAAAGAGTGAGCTGTTAGCATTAGGTGTCCCAAGTACTGGAGCTTCAACAAACCTAGATAGTGTATTAAGAAGTAGAGACATCACTTTATCAACAAAAGTCAATGTAGTCAAAGCTATGGTCTTTCCAGCAGCCATGTATGGATGTGAGAGTTGGATCACAAAGAAGGCTGAGCACCAAAGAATTGGTGCTTGTGAATTGTGGTACTGGAGAAGACTCTTGAGAGTCCCTTGGACAGCAAGGAGACCAAACCAGTGAATCCTAAAGGAAATCAAACCTGAATATTCATTGGAAGAATGATGCTCCAATACTTTGGCCACCTGATGTGAAGAGCTGACTCATTGGAAAAGACACTGATGCTGGGAAAGACTGAAGGCAGGAGGAGAAGGAAGAGACAGAGGATGAGATGGATGGATGGCATCACCAACTCAATGGATATGAGTCTGTGCAAACTCTGCGAGATAGAGGAAGACAGGGAAGCCTGGCATGCTGCAGTTCATGGAGTTGCAAAAATATCAGATACGACTTAGCTACTGGACGACAACAATGCCAAGAAAAAGAGATGGTTAGAAAAACACAGCATAATGATTTGACTAACAGGAAATGGGAACAGGAAAAATGCTTAGTAAGTAAAAATAATGGATGAATGGGGAGAGAGGTAGATAGATAGATAGGTAGATAGATGGGTAGATGGAAAGACAGGCAGGTGGGGCCTCAGCATGGACCACTGATGACAATGGTCCATGAACTAAAGAATCTAATTAGCTCAGCTTTGGCACCTGAGGATTATGGGGGAAATTGATATGTTTGGGATAACAAAGTAATCATTTTCTGAACTAACTAAATGAAAACTGAGCTTAAAAAAACAAACAGTACTAGGAAAAAAAATGATACCCTATTGCCTTACCAAATTCCCAGACTGGTTGGGAGGAACGTGGATTTCCCACCACATGTGGAATGAAGCCCCAAACAATTTTATTTGAATCTTGAAAGGCAAATTTCCTCATCTGACATCTGGTTTTTCAGTCTGTGTGTGCCTGTGAGTTTATGTATGTATATATTTGCATATGCATTGAAGCAAAGCTTGAATGAGACATTTGAAACTCTCAGGAATGACTCTTTCAGGAGGAAGAGGGTATTGGGGGAGGAATTTCATTTTTATTTTATAGTCAATTTTAAAGTTCCTGAAGAACATGTATTGTTCTGTAGTAAGTTTAGATCCATGCAGTGGATACGTTCTGCTCTGAAAAGTACTTTTTCAGTTTTGTGGCAACTTCTGGACATGGATTTCATTGTGGAATGACTCTTCAATCCCCTTACTCTCTGCCCTGTAAAGAAACGGAAGAGCAGAGGAGAGTCTAGCTGTTGGCATTTCAGTTGTCTGCCCATGGGAGGTTTTCCTTTTACAGACCGAGACACCTTTCCTTTAAAAAGACAGCCCTAAACTCCTAATTCACCCTTCCCCACTTTCCCCTTTGGGAACCATAAGTTTGTTTCCTATGTCTGTGGGCTTCTTTCTGTTTCATAAATAAGTTCACTTGGCTTTTTTTTTGCTAGGTTCCGTATATATCATATGATGTTTGTGTTTCTCTGGCTTACTTCACTTAGTATGGCAATCTCTTAGGTCGAATCTTTGGGATTAACATATACATACTACTGTATATACAATAGATAACCAAAAAGGACTCACTGTACAGCACAGGGAACTCTATTCAATATTTTGTAATAATCTATATGGGAGAAGAATTTGAAATTGTATAAGCAACTTCCTTCTCTGAATTAATTTTTTGCCAACTCAATATATATCTAACTCTCTGAATCACTTGCTATTCACCTGAAATTAATACAACATTGTAAATCAACTATCAGTTCAATTCAGTCACTCAGTCGTGTCCAACTCTTTGCAACCCCCATGGACTGCAGCTCGCTAGGCCTCCCTGTCCATCACCAACTCCTGGAGTTTACCCAAACTCATGTCCATCGAGTCCGTAATGCCATCCAACCATTTCATCCTCTGTCATCCCCTTCTCCTCCTGCCCTCAGTCTTTCCCATCATCAGGGTCTTTTCCAAGGATTCAGTTTTTCCCATGAGGTGGCCAAAGTACTGGAGTTTCAGCTTCAACATCAGACCTTCCAATGAACACCCAGGACTGATCTCCTTTAGGATGGACTGGTTGGATCTCCTTGCAGTCGAAGGGACTCTCAAAAGTCTTCTCCAACACCACAGTTCAAAAGCATCAATTCTTCGGCACTCAGCTTTCTTTATAGTTCAATTCTCCATACATACATGAATGCTGGAAAAATCATAACCTTGACTAGACAGAACTTTGATGGCAAAGCAATGTCTTTGCTTTTTAATATGCTGCTTAGGTTGGTCATAACTTTCCTTCCAAGGAGTCAACTATACTTCAATTTAACAGTATAGCCCCATGGTGTTGCATGTTTGCATGCTCAGTCACTAAGTCGTGTCCGACTCTTTGTGACCCGCCAGGCTCCTCTGTCCATGGAATATTCCAGGCAAGTATGCTGGAGTGGCCACTTCCTTCCTCCAGGGGATCTTTTTGACACAGGGATCAAACCCATGTCTCCTACATTGCCAGGTGGATTCTTTCCCACTGAGCCACCTGGGAAGCCCCCCTAGGGTGTTAGAGTCTAGCTATTCAAGACATGTAATTGTTCCTGAAATATACCTTTACTCAAACCACTCAGAATCAGAATGATTTGAGCTGACACTGTTGGGGTAATGAAAATGAGGCTTTAAAGATCTCTCACTTTGAAAAATCAACTTTCTCCTTGCAAGACTCTAGGGTGAGAAAGCAGATTCCTGAACCCTCCAGACAGTGTCCCGATCCTATAAATTCAGTGGCTGGAATCTGATTGCTTCCAATTTTCACCATTCCTTTAAACACTGAACTGAGAGTAGGATAATCTCAGGATCGCGTGAGCTGGCCATTCAGGATAAATTAATGCATCAATAAAGCAGTACCTCCCTCCCTGCAGACCAGTGCAGACAATCCTCTCAGCCTGTTCCCATGCTTGCTTTCCAGACCACAATCCAGGCTCACACAACAAGGGCAGGACAGACTGTCTCCCCAGACTTCTCCCTCCTACACGTCAGCCAAGAGTCAAAGATGCTCTGAACATCTCAGACTTGGAGTCATAAAGCACCACCCTTACTAGCATACACCAGTGATGCTGTGACACCACTTGCTGCCATTTGATAAAGGAACTTTCTTAATGGAAACTTTAGCTCTGTCTCCGAGCAAAATGTTATTGGTTTTACGGCTGGTTGTGTAAGCATCTCAGAAACTGAGGTTGCATCTGTTAAGCTTCCCAGGTTGTGCTAGTGGTAAAGAATCTGCCTGCCGATGTAGGAGACACAGGAAACTTGGGTTTGATCTCTGGGTTGGGAAGATCCCCTGGAGAGGGAAATAGCAACCCATGCCAGTATTCTTGCCTGGAAAATTCCATGGGCAAAAGGGCCCAGTGGGCTACAGTCCAAGAGATTGCATAGACCTGGACATGACTGAACACACGCGCATGTGCGCGTGCACATGAGTGCACACACGCGCGCGTGCGCACACACACACACAGCATCTGTCTAGCTAAGTGACTGCTTCCCGGAACCTTGCACCTCTGGTTTGTCTCTCCTCTGCCTTTAGCTCCAAAAATTATCCATTCCATACCTAAAACAATTACTTCATGTTTATTTATTCAAACACTCTCTCTCAACAGATATCAACTGATTTATAGGAAAAATCACTGTACCACTTTGCTATCTAACGATGTGAAACATTGATAGCTTTATGTCAGGAACTGAAGACATTTCATAACAGATCACAGCAATACAGCACAGGGGTCCAATACCCAGAATGACTTTACAGATGCTGAATGACATGGCAAAGATAGCATGGGGGTGAGTTTTCGGCATGGGGTGTAATTTGGACATAGAATTCATTACCACCTGTTTTAATTGTTTCAGGAGATTCTGAGGGCAGTGGCAGAATTGGGAGCCAGGTAGGAGCAGGACAAGAGTGACGTGATGCTGGGTCTCACTCCCAGGCTCAGGGACACAGCTGGTGGCCTCCGGATCACTGGCATTAAGCCCATTGGGTGTCAAGGGAGGAGACCCAGGGGAATCTGGGGGTGTCAGGGAAGCTATTTCCCTCTCTCCACATTGGCACCTTGTTCACAGGGGTGGTAGGTTCTGGCTCTCTGCCCTCATAGGAAGGGCCAGGACTGGGGGCGGGGTGAAGATTTCCCCGTTGTTCTTCTGTCCTCTCTCTCACTCCCCTCCCAAAAGAGAGGGGTCAACCCCGGGTCAGAACTGGGTTCTCTTTGGCCACATCCACAGTATGACAGTGTCACTGACTGCATGTTTGTGTCCCCCGAAAATTTACATGTTGAAGCCCTCATCTCCATACAATGGGATTTAGAGATGGGGTCTTTGCGAGGTAACGAGGTCATGAGGGTGGAGCCCCCGTGATGGGATTAGTGTCCTTATACAAAGGAATCTGCCAGAACTTGCTTCCCCTCTGCCTCCTGAGGACACACAGCTAGGTGTCCGTCTGCAAAACCGGAAGAAGATTCTCACCAGGAAGCAAACTGGCCTGCACCTTGATCTTGGACTTCCCAGCCTCTAGAACCATGAGAAAAAAAAAGTCTCTTTGTTAAGCTGCCTCATCCGTGGTATTTTGGCTACAGCAGAGGACTCCATAGGTTGTGGATCAGTCTCCTGTCATACTGCTCTTCATCTGGACTCTCAAAGGTGTCTGGATCTGTGAGTTGAGCACACCAGCTTATTATCAGGGACCTCGGCTCTGTTCTGCCTACCTGTTGTCAACAAGACTTCAAGCCTGATCTACAGACTCAGGGGCATGAAGTGTGGTTCAAGATGCTCCCCTGGGGACCGCCTCAACCAACCTGCACCCTCCTCCTCAGTGTCAACTAAAGTCCTCTTTCCTTGAGCGAAAGGAAGAAGGTCGTCAGGCACTTGCTCACACTAATGACCAGAGATGTAAACCACCTGACTCAGATCTTCATGTGGATTGCTAGGAGGAGTCACTAGAGTGGAGGAGTGAAGAGCCAGATTCCGGGGTCAGAGTTCATTTCACATGACCACCTATGTAAGCAGTTGGTCCAGGACATGGAAGCTTTCGATGCTGACCATCTATCTATGCATCCCCAACAGAAACGTGACTAACATCCCGCCTGATTCTGTAGCTTGAGTTCAAGAAATAAAGCCCAGGAATGGAAAGTTTGGGGCTTCCATTGTGTCTCAGATGGTAAAGAATCTGCCTGCAAAACAGGATACCTGGGTTTGATCCCTGGGTGAGAAGATGCCCTGCAGAAGGGAATGGCTACCCACTTCCATATTTTTGCCTGGAGAGTTCCATGGACAGAGGAGCCTGGTGGGCTACAGTCCATAGGGCCACAAAGAGTCACTCACACACACACACACACACACACGGAAAGTTTATTGGTTGACTCACTCAGGAGCCAGAAACTTCAGAACATGAGGAGAACTTGGGGAGTGATATGTGAGCCACGCATGTCCAGCATCTAGCTGACCAGCCCTGTCTTCTTCACATGGCTTCTGGGTTCCAAAGGCAGCAAGACAAGATAAACCATGTGGACAAGCACTTTTCAAGCTTCTGCCTATGTCATATTCGACGGTGACTCATTAGTTAAAACAGACTGCACGACAAAGCTTAGATTAAAGAAGGAGAGATGTAGACTCTACTTCTTAATGTGAGAGGGTGATGCAAAACTTTGTGAACATGTATTTTTATTAAAATATAGTTGATATACAATTATGTCAGTTTCAGGGGTACTGTATAGTGACTTGATGTTTGCACATATTACATGATGAAATCGTCACTACAAGTCTACGAACCATCTGTCCCCATACAAAGTTACTACAATATTATTGACCATATTCCTTATGCTGTATGTTTCATCCCTGTGACTTGTTTAGCATATAAATGGAGGTTTCTACTTCTTAATCCCCTTCATCTATTTCTTGCCCACCCCAACCCTCCCTATTAGTCAGTTTTCATTTCATTTTGTTTGTTTTGGTTTTTAGATTCCACATATAAGTGAGATCACGCACGATATGTCTTTTCCTGACTTTTTTCATTTAGCATAATACCCTCTAGATCCATCCATGTTGTTTCAAATGGCAAGATTTCACTTTTTGTGGCTGAATAATATTTCATTCTTTATACATTCATCTGTCAATAAAAACTTAGGTTCCTTCCATATATTAGCTATTGTAAATAATGGAAATAGCCATTATAGCTCAAATTTGTGTTTTGTTTTGTTTTTTCCTGCAAGGAGATCAAATTGGTCAATCCTAAAAGAAAGCAACCCTAAATATTCATTGAAAGGACTGATGCTGAAGCTGAAGCTCCAATACTTTGGCCACCCAAAGTGAAAGGCTGACTCATTGGAAAAGACCCTGATGCTGGGAAAGACTGAGGGCTGGAGGAGAAGGGGACAGCAGAGAACATGATGGTTAAATAGCATCTCTGACTCAACGGACATGAATCTGAGCAAACTCCGTGAGAGAGTGAAGGACAGAGAAGCCTGGCATGCTGCAGTCCATGGGACTGCAGAGAGTTGGACATGGCTTAGCGACTGAACAGCAGACAACAGCTTCCAGTAAATACTCAGACGTGAACTTGCTGAGTCACACAGGAGTTCTATTTTCCTTTTTCTGAGGAAACTCCATGCTGTTTTCCATAGTGGGTGCATCAGTGTGCAAACCCATCGACAGTGCATGAGCGTTCCCTCTCCTCCACATTCTCACCAACATCTGCTGTTTGTTGTCTTTACGGTGATAGCCATTTTGACAGGTGTGAGGTGGTATCTCATTGTGTTTTGGATTTTCATTTCCCTGAGGACTAATGATGTTGAACATCTTTTCATGGGTCTGTTGGCCATCTGCCTGCTTTCTTTGGAAAAAATATCTATTCAGATCCTTTGCCCATTTTTGACTTGGTTGTTTTGTTTCTTGATGCTGAGTTGTTTGAGTTCTTTCTGTATTTTGGATACCAGTCTCTTATCGGATATATTGTTTGAAAATACCTTCTCCCACTCAGTAGGCTGCCTTTTCATTTTGTTGATGGTTTCTTTCACTGTGCAAAAGCTCTTTAGTTGGATGTAGCACCTTTTGTTTATTTGGGGCTCTCTTTCTGCTTTTAATTTTTCTTAGAGTAGAGTTGCATTACGAGGCTGTGCTAGTCTCTGTTGTGTAGCACAGTGGGTCAGCTGTCCATATACGTACATCCCCTTTGCTAAAAGTTCCTCCTCGTTTCTGTCCCCGCAGAGCGCTGGGTAGAGTCCCCTGTGCCATGCAGTAGGTCCCTACTCATTGTTTATTTTAAGCATCATTAGTGTATATATATCATCCCAGTCTCAGCTCATCCCACTCTCCTTTCTTCCTTTGCATCCTTCCCTGGTAGCTCAGGCAGTAAATCGTCTGCCTGCAATGCGGGAGACCTAGGTTCTATCCCTGGGATGGGAAGATCCCCTGGAGAAGGATATGGCAACCCACTCCGGTACTCTTGCCTGGAAAATTCCATGGATGGAGGAGCCTGGTAGGCTACAATCCATGGGATGGCAAAGAGTCAGACACGACTGAGCAACTTCACTCACATATCCATACATTCTTTCTCTATATATGTGTCTCTATTCCTCCTTTGCAAATAAATTAGTCTGTACCATTTTTATAGAGTCCACATGTAAGTGAAAATGTATGATATTTGGTTTTTTTTCTGACTTACTTTACTCTGTATGATGTAGTTTTGTTTCAGTTTCCATTGTCTGGGAAGACGGATCAGAAAAGAAGTCTTGCTTAGATGGGGGTGAAATGGTGCACTGCCTGTGTTTTCTTCCAGGAGTTTCGTGGTTTCAGGTCTCACATTTAGGTTTTTAGTACATTTTGACTTTATTTTTATATATGTTGTGAGAAAGTAGTCCACTTTGATTCCTTTGCGTGTAGTTGTCCAGTTTTCCCAGCACCATTTATTGACGAGACTCATTTCCCCATTGTATACCCTTGTCTTCTTTGTCATAGATTAATCGACCATGCAAATATATACTCATTTTCGAGCCCTCTGTTTTCATTGATCTATGTGTTTGTTCTGTGCCAGGGCCATACCGTTTTGATTTGTCATGCCACTCCCTCCAGCTCTGCAGAGCTTCTGATGGAAAGTCAGCTGATAGTCTTATGAGAGTGCTTTTGTACTTAGCTAGCCGTTTTTCTCTTGCTGCTTTCAAGATCCTTTCTTTAATATTTGTCATTTCAATTATAACATGTCTTGAGGTGGGCCTCTTTGGGTTGATCTAGTTTGGGACTCTGTGCTTCCTAGAATTGGGTGTCTGTTTCCTTCCCTAGGTTAGGGAAGTTGTCAGCTATTATTTCTTCAAATAATTTCTGTACCTTATTCTCTCTTCTCCTCCTGGGACCCCTCTACTGTGAATGTTATTGTGTTTGATATAGTCCAAAGGTCCCTTAAACTACCCTCGTTGTTTTTTAAAAAATATTTTTTTCTGTTCAACTTGGGTGATTTCCCTTATTCTGTCTTCTAATTCATTGATCTGTTCCTCTGTATCATGAATCTTCTGTTGATTGCTTCTGATGTATGTTTTATTTTAGTTATGGCGTTCTTCAGCTCTGTTTTGTTCTTTTCTGTATTTCATAACTCTGTTGAAATGTTCACTGTGTTCACCCATTCTTCTTCCAGTTTCACTGAGCATCCTTTTGATTATTACCTTGAATTCCAAATCAGGTAGATTGCCTATCTCCACTTTGTTTAGACCTTTTTCTAAGGTTTTTGTCTTGTTCCTTCATTTGGAACATATCCCTCTGTCCCCTTATTTGCCTAATTCTCTTCATTTATTGCTATGTGTTAGGTAGGTTGCTATGTGTTAGGTAGGTTGCTGTGTTTCCCAGTCTTGGAGAACTGGCCTTATGTAGGGCACATCCTATGGGGCCCAACAGCACACCTCCTTCTGGTCAGCAGAGCTATACCCTCTAGGGGTGCGCTATAGGTGGGCTCCCTCCACCTTCTCTTGTGGCGGGTCCAACTACTGTTGAGTGTACACTAGGCTGGCCCCTGGCCAGGGTGGCTGCCAGGCCCTGCCCCATATGGTGGCTCCTGGCCCACTGGTGGGTGAAGCCAGGTCCCTGCATGCCTGAGTGTACAGCATAGGGATGCTCAGGGCTGACGCCAGCCTGCTGGTGGACAGGGCTTTGTCTCCATGTGGCTGGCTGCAAGACCCAGGGGGTACCAGGACTGGTGCCAGTCCACTGATGGATAGATAAGCTCATGGTGCTCATGGGCTAGATGGAGTTTGCCAGCAGCGGTATCCTTATAGGAGAGCAAGCTCCCTGAAATGGTCATTGCCAGCGTCTCTGCCCAGGAGCAGTCTGAGTTGCCTCCTGCCTCTCTGGGAGAATTTCCAAGGTCAGAAAGTGGATCTGACTAAGGCTCCTCTCAAACTTCTGCCTCTGTGTTTGGGCTGGAGCCTGTGAGATTTTTGTGCATGTCCTTTAAGTATGGAGTCTCTATTTCCTGCGGAGTGAAGCCTCTGTTTCCTATAGCTCTGAAGTTCTCCTGTGCTCAAACCCTGCTGGCCTTCAAGGCAAGATGTTTTGAAGGCTCATCTTCCCAATGCAGGACCCCTTCACTAGGAAGCCCGATGTGGGGGTCAACCCCTTGTCCTCTGGGGAGACCCTCTGCAATTGTAATTATCCTCCCATTTGTGGTCATCTACCTGGCAGTGTGGGTCTTGACTATACCTGTCTTTTCCCCTCCTACTCGTCTCACTGTGATTCCTTTTTTATCACTAGTTGTGGAAACTCTTTTCTGCTAGTCTTCAGGCTGTTTGCATATAGTTACCCCACAAACAGTTGTAATTTTGGTGTGCTCATAGGAGGCGGTGAGCTCACCTACTCCATTATCTTGATCTTCCCACTCCACTGTCTCAGTCACACCTCCTCAACCATAGTTTTTTCAGTCAAGTAAAGTCATAAAATCAAAATCTTCATCTAAAAAAGCCTCCTAGAATGTTTACGGAGCCTTGAAAATAGTTTCTTAGACCTCTGTAATGAGTAGCCCCTGTGAAGGTGAATCTTTTCGTTGAAAGAAAAAAAGCACATTTTGTTGATGCTCCTGTGATGCTGGGATTTGCAATCAATTAATAAGGACTAAACAGTGCTTTGACTAAATGCTACTACGTGGTTGTTTGCCAAAGGATATTAGAAAACATAAGGCATGAGAAAAAAGTCTTTCACTTCTGGTTATTGCCAACAGATTCTGGTCTCTGTTGCTAGATGCTTGATGTCAGTGCAGGAGGGCTTTCTGCTGGGAGATCTGCAGCAGTCTGAGCATCTCTGCCTGAGTTCAGGGTCCCCAGGAGTCTTCCAGGGACACATGGAGAGGAAGGTCCCCAAATATAGTAAGAGATCGACAGTTCAGATCACGATGACTCACTGCAAAGTCCTCTGTGACATTAAAGGGAAAGACTTGGCCGTTCTAAGGAAGGCGTGGGTGAGCTCTGGGAGAAAACCACAGCTTTTGTGTCACACAGAAGGTTTGCATCTTTCTCAAGGGCAGGTCAGGACAGCAACAACTGGATTACTCCGCAGGCCAAGAAAAGTAAAAAATAAAATCTACAATCATTTCTGGAGTTAATAGATTTTTATTATGCTTTCTCCCATGGGAGAAAAAGCCCAAACCTCAGTGCTGCTTACACGAGAAAACCACTGATGCTGGTCCAGGGTTGGGGCCTGGGTACCAGCTTTGCCTGCTGGTAGGAAAATGTTCTGTGTTCACCTGGGCCCCTGGTGTAGCTTAGATGGAGGTGGAGTCAGGAAGAACTGTGGCATGCATTATTTGTTAGGTAGTAAGTTCTCCTTTTCCCTGAGACTTCCCTAGTGGCTTAGACGGTAAAGCGTCTGTTTACAATGTGGGAGACCTGGGTTCAATCCCTGGGTCAGGAAGATCTCCTGGAGAAGGAAATGGCAACCCATTCCAGTATTCCTGCCTGAAGAATCCCATGGAGAGAGGAGCCTGGCAGGCTACAGTCCATGGGGTCCCAAAGAGTGGGACACGACTGAGTGACTTCACTTTCCTTTTCCTTTTCTCCTTTTCAGTTGTAAGCTTACTGTAGAAGTAAATTTCAATGATGTTAAAAAGCCTCCTTGCCAATTTGTGGGTCATAATTTGGAGCCAGGACTTGGGGGAACAAACATGTAGAGGCAAACTGGTAGATTTGATGTTCAGAAGGAACAGGTTCTGAGTCCAGAGCCTGCTTGATGTCCCCTCTTTGCAATAAACATGGCAACAGGTAGGCTGGTTATCCACAACAATCTGCCTAAGAATGTCCACACTAGCAAAGTGCTTCAAACCCGACTACCGAGCAGGGAAGACCAGCAGGGTAAGAAAGGTTAGAATGAGCGGGTGGGGACTTCATGATGTGCTGAAGCGCTGGGTAAAGGAGAAAGCAAATGAACGTTAATGAGTGAGTGTCCACTGTGGGCACTTGAGGTTAGTGTCTGGGAAACTGCACCCAACTCACCTTCAAGGGCAAGGAGTCTGGCTACTGGACCACCACCTCCTACCCATCCTTGCTTTAGGGCTGCTTCAGGGTGTTAAGCCCAAGGCATCTGACCTGTCTTATGCCCTGGCTGAATGTGTTTCTGGCCAGTGAACAAGGAGAATGTTGTAGCAACTCTCCATGTCACCTGATGCTTACGGCATGCAAACACAAATCACACTGTTGATGAGACTCAAAGCCTTTCAGCGCATCATCTTGGACTGCTGCACTCCTCAGGTGGCTCAGCTGTGAAGAATCTGCCTGCCAGTACAAGAGATGCTGGAGGCAAGAGTTCATTCCTCAGGTCAGGAAGATCCCCTGGAGAAGGAAACGGCAACCTCTTCTAGTATTCTTGTCTGGAAAATTCCATGGATGGAGAAGCCCTGCGGGCTCCAGTCCCTGGGAGCTGCAAAGAGTCAGACATAACTGAGCATGCACACGCTCTTGAACTATTAAGAACCGAGGACTGAGGTGTTTATCTGCTGTTTCCCATGTTGGGATGCATAACCAAGCACAAGAGTGAGAGAGCTCCTGTCTCTCTCCTAGTTTCCTTTGTTGTTTCTCTGTTAACCCTCACTGTCTGCAGAGCACATTGTTAGAGGCTTGAAAAAGGACACTTACCTTCCTGTTTTCCCAAGATACATTGTTAGGTAGTAAAAATGCAATTATAAATAATATTGCAGCCAACGCATTATTTTTGTTGGGTAAATTTTAATCGGGATCCTGGGAGAGTGATGAAAAGATAAGACCGTGGCTGATGTAATTCAAACATTTTTACTCAGTGGTTTTGAGCAATTTGACCATGATATACTGTGTGGAGCTATCTTCATGTCTCTTATGCTTGGATTTGTTGAGTTCTTGCACCTCAATTTTTTTTTCCAGTTTTGACTGGAAAAATCCCATCCCTCCCCCACCCCTCCCCCATCCCTCCCCCACCCCTCCCCCACCCCTCACCACCCCTACTCGCTGGGGACTCTGCAAATCTCGGCTGGGAGTTGGTGCTCACCCACTTCAGAAGCAGGTGGCCCGAGCCTCAGGTTCTCCCTCTGTGACATGACAGCCATAGTTTATTAAAATATTTCTTCCCAATATATATTCAGTCGAAGCTTCCAAGGGGGACTTATGAAAAAATCACTTTGCTCCCTGGTGGAGAAAGAATGAGGGAGGGGAGAGCGGGGACACAAACAAATGCAGGCTGGTGCTCAGGTCCCTCTGACCGAAGCTCAGATGAGAGATGGTGGTGCTAATGGAGATGAAGGAAGTTAGGCTGACTTCAATGTTTATAAGGAAAATCAATGGCTTGTGGAGCCATGGATGCAAGCGAGCTCCCTGATGGTGAACTGAACGTCTGGTTGAGGAGAGAAACCAGAACCAAGCCTTCAGGAATGCTGACATGAAACGCTTCTGCAGAGAAAAATGAGCCGGCGAGGAAGGGAGAAGATGGTTCCGTAAAGATAAGCGGAGAACAAGGAGACCATGTTATCACAGAAAGGAAGGAAAGAAGTGCTTCTCAAAGCATGGGGCGGCTGAAAGTGAAGCTGAAAGCATTCTTTCTGCCCCATTTGCTCTTCTTTCTACCCTAAAGGTATTTTTAAGCTTTTTGTTTTATGTTGAAGTGTAGGTGATTTACAAGGTTGTGTTAGTTTCAAGCGTACAGCAGAGTGATTCAGTTATACACATACACGCATGTATTCTTTCTCAAATTCTTCGCCCGATTAGGTTGTCACAGAATATTGATTAGAGTTCCCTGTGCCGTACAGTAGGTCCTCGTTGGTTATCTGTTTTAAATATGACAGAGTGTACACGTTCATCCCAGACTCCCTATCTCTCTTTCCCACCACCCTTCCCCTCTGGTAACCAAAAGACTTTTACCTACATCTTGCAGCCTTCCTGCCTAATCTAACTCTGCAGCTCTTGTTTTTTCCAGTGTATATATATATATACACTTTTTCAGATTCCTTTCCCTTGTAGGTTATTACAATATATTTAATATAGTCCCCTGTTCTGCACAGTAGGTCTTATGTTATATGCATGCTTGCTCAGTCACTTAGTCATGCCCAACTCTTTGTGACCCCATGGACTGTAGCCTACCAGACTCCCCTGTCCATTGGATTTCCCAGGCAAGAATACTGGAGTGGGTTGCCATTTCCTCCTCCAGGGGAGATGTTATATATAGCAGTGTATATATGTTAATCCCAAATTCCCAATTTATCCCTTCCCACTCTTCCTCTTTGGTAACCATAAGTTTGTTCTCTGTGTCTGAGTCATTTCTGTTTTATAAATAAGTTCATTTGTATCAGTTGTTTAGATTCCCCATGTAAGTGGTATCAAATATTTGTCTTTGTATGACTTATCAGTGAAGTAAGATTTTAGAGTATCATGTGGATCAGTTTGTGTGTGTGAGTGTGTGTGTGTGTGTTTAACAATAAAAAGAAAATGGTCTCATGGGCTGCAAGCCTGGAGATTGTTTTCGCTCTCATTTCCGCTGTGATTCACCGTATTATTCTAGGCAAGCCGCACTGTCTGGGTCTTCACAATCTCGCCTTTTTAGAGAAGCCAAATTGCACTTTGAAGGACCAGCTCTCCTCAGAGGGTGTGGAGATGCAAAAGGCCCTCTTGCCTGCTGTCTGTAAATGATGAACTTCAAGACTGAGTTTTTTATCACATTGGGAATTTAGATTCCAAAAGCATGGGGGGCGGGGTCCTGTCATGGAGTCCGCTGTTAACTGCCCCTTGAGCCTGGCAGAGTGCAGGGATTTCTCCACTTGTTGAACCCTGGAGTCCCGTGAGTGAAAGGTCTCTCTGGGAAGGTGGTGAGAGCCATTCTTTGGTTCTCCATAAGGTGTCCAGTGAAAACTGTCCTTGGGGTTGTAAAATGTAGTCGCTCAGTCGTGTCCGACTCCTTGCGACCCTGTGGACAGTAGCCCGCCAGCTCCTCTGTCCATGGGATTCTCCAGGCAAGAACACTGGAGTGTGTTGCCATAACAGTTTTATTCCCGCTCATTTAAGCTTTGGGCATTTCCTCCAGCTCTCCCGGTGAGGTGGGAGGGATGAAGCCTCCCTCGTTGTCTGTCCAAAGTCACCTTTGTGGGGTGTTCTGGAGGTTTTGTGTCCTCAGCCTGTCTGTGCCTTCTCAGGGTTCACCTAGGGCTTCTTCTGCCAGATACAGAATCCCAAGTTTTACTTTTCTCAAGATCGGAACAGAAAGCTCCCAGATCTTGGTCCCCAATTGTGGAAATGGCCAAGATGCTGGTCCCTTGGAATACGTGACTTGCCTCTCTGGGGCGGGGGGCAGTTCATCGCTTAACTGGAGGGCCAGCTGGCAAGCAACCCAGTGCCGCCCTGGCTATGGAGGCCAGGATCATAGCCCCGCTTCCTGGGGACCAGAGAGAATATTCCAGTCTGGAGGGCTGGTGAGAGAGTTAGACCCATGCCCAGCAGTACCTTCCGATCTGAGCCCCGGGGCCCACTGTGCAAACACCTCCAGCATCTTTCCTCCCTGCCCTCCAACAAGGCCAAGACAGCAGCTCCCCGTAGCTTTGAGTGCCTTTTGTCTGGCCACTGTAACTAATCTCATTCCGTTTTTGCAAGATGTCAGACAAGTTGGAAAAATTAATTTTATGTGTTTTGAGAATAAAATTTGTAATGATGACAGAATTCCAGAAATTAAAAGGTTTAGAGGTATGTATTTGTGCCCAGGGAAGGCATTCATCTAGTTACTGACTTCTGCCCTTGGCGAGAGGGAGAAAGAAGCTTCTGTGAACCCAGCCCAGAGGATTTCTTAGAAAGTCCAACTGGCTAGAGACCATGAATATCCATTCTTAGACATATAGCTTGGCTTGTGAATCAAGCTTTTTCAGAAACGTTCAGCTTACAGCTCCCAAGTTTATTTAACGAAAGGAAATAGTCTATTTTGCAGAACACTCATTACTAAAAATTCATGGGATGCGTTATGCCTTGGAGACCGAATCTGTTTTTCTGGCCATATAAAATTCAGGGGGAAGACAGAACGTCTGGCCTCAATCTCTGCTGACAGGCTGGATCCTCACCGTGACTCCATCCCCTCCACGGGCTGGGCCTCCCGTCCCACTTGCAGCACTGCATGTTCTTCCTTGCAAGGATCTTTGACATTCCCCGACTCAGATCAGTCCCCAGGATAACTGCAGAGGAGAAGTTTGTCCTCAGGACGGGTCTTCTTTTTCATGCCTCTGCCTTCCTTGGGCTTCACTCTCCAATGATCAGATCCAGACTTGGCCATCAGATCTCCCTTTCTAACCTCCTTCCTTCTACACAGCTGAGTGGAAACAAGGTACAGAAGGTACCTTTAAGTTCTGCTGGTGATTTACTGCAAACAGAATCTGGGCTCCACCTGGTCCACACTCAGTCTGGGCTCAATTCAAAGAAACAATCCCAAAGTGACAAGGCAGCCTAAATCTTCCCGTGTCAATCACCGCATGCAAGATTCAGACAGATGTGTGCCTTGGACAGAGCCTGAGTCCTTGACAGGGAGGAGGTCCGCCTGAAAACAGGTGGGGTCCAATGTCAGGGAGCTGACATAATCACAGCCTGTTAGCTGATGTGAAATACTGAACTCCGATTCAAGTAGTTTATGTTCTCAAGGAGAGGTTTAGGGAGGAGATTTAGGCAATCAAGTTACTCCTTTTATGCACTGAACATCTATTGAAAACCTACTATGTACTAGCTCATGTCCTAGGTGCTAGAAATAGAATAGAAATAAAATCATTAAAAATAAATAAAAACTCTCCCCTTAGTGGAACTTATCTTTTAATTCGTTTGCTGCTGCTCAGTCACTAAGTCATGTCCAACTCTTTGTGACCCAATGGACAGCAGAATGCCAGGTTCCTCTGTCTCCCGGAGTTTGCTCAAATTCATGTCCATTGAGTCCATGATACTATCTAACCATCTCATCCTCTGCCACCCCCTTCTTCTCCTGGCCTCAGCTTTACCCAGCATCAGGGTCTTTTCCAATGAGTCAGCTGTTCACATCAGGTGGCCAAAGTATTGGAGCTTCAGCTTCAGCACCAATCCTTCCAATGAAGATTCAGGGTTGATTTCCTTTAGGATTGACTGGGTTGATCTTCTTGCTATACAGGGGACTCTCAAAAGTCTTCTCCAACACCACAGTTTAAATCATCAATTCTTTGGCATTCAGCCTTCTTTATGGTCCAACTCTCACATCCATACATGGTTTTGACTATACGGACTTTTATCAGCAAAGTGACGTCTCTGCTTTTTAATATACTATCTAGGTTTGTCACAACTTTCCTTCCAAGGAGCAAGTATCTTTTAATTTCATGGCTGCAGTCACCATCTGCAGTGGTTTTGGAGTCCAAGAAAATACAATCTGTCACTGCTTCCACTTTTCCCCCTTCTATTAATATTTGCTATGAAGTGATGGGATCGGATGTCATGACCTTCATTTTTTTGAATGTTGAGTTTTAAGCCAGCTTTTTCACTCTCCTCTTTCACCCTCATCAAGAGACTCTTCAGTCCCCCTTCATTTTCTACCATTAGAGTAGTATCATCTGTACATCTGAGAATGTTGATGTTTCTCCTGGCAATCTTGATTCCAGCTTGTGATTCATCCAGCCTGGCATTTTGCATGTTGTACTCTGTATATAAATCAAATAAGCAGGGTGACAATATACAACCTTGATGTACTCCTTCCCCAATTTTCAACAAGTCCCTTGTTTCATGTCCAGTTCTAACTGTTGCTTCTTGACCTGCATACAGGTTCCTTGGGAGACCATTAAGTTGGTCTGGTATTCCTATCTCTTTAAGAACGTTCCACAGTTTGTTGTGATCCACACAGTCAAAGGCTTTCGCATAGTCAATGAGGCAGAAGTAGATGTTTTTCTGGAACTCCTTTGATTTCTCTATGGCCCAATGAGTGCTAATTCATTGGAAAGATGGACAATAAATAAAATACCTAAATAAAGCGGGTGACAGGACAGTCATGGAGACCACTGTGAGGCGTGGACTGTGTCTCCAATGAGCCGGGCTCACAGGGTGCTAAGTCACACAAGGGCATAGACTGACACGTGTTTTAATAGGATCACAGTACTTGGTCAGTTGAGGAATGACCTGGGGAACAAGGGCAGAGGTGAGGAAGCCAGAGAGAAGGTTACTGTGATGATCCAGGTGAGAGCTAAGGTTAATGGAGGCTTGGGTCAAAGTGGTGGCCACGGAGATGGAGAGCTCAAATTCTGGATTTGAGAGGAGGGTAGAACTGGTTCGTGGGAGAGGGGTGCTTTCCAGCCTGATGGACTGGAAGGATAAGCTTTCCCCGTGAGATGGGCCAGGCTGCGGGGAGAGAGGGTTTGGAGGGAGGGAGGGGAGGACCCAGGCTTGGTGCATAGTGTCTGCTCTGTGTGTGGTTGTGTCCCATCCCAGAGGACTGTCACGTAGGCAGCTGGGGATCAGGGCATAGATCTCAGGGGAGAGGAGTGGGTAGGGTAAGGTGTAGAACCGTCAGCACTCAGCGTGAGGGCAGAGAGTGTTCCTATCGTCCGAACTGACTCAGGACACTTAGAAGAACCTGCTCCCGGTGGGCTTTCAACAAGAATGTGTTGCAGTGACGGCTCCCTGGTGCTTCCCTCTTCCAGAGGACGCCTCGTCCCCAACCCCAACAGGCTGCTGGTGGCTCACGGCCACATCCCTTACTGGGAATCACCCTCAGCCCCAGGGATCTCCTGGTCCCAAAAGTGTTCCATGGCCAATGACTGGCTGACCTGGAGACACAGAGACCCACTTCTCTCACCTCGGTTGGGATGACTCTAAAGGACAATTCTACTGTAGAGTCACCTGTTGGTTTCACTGGGGTCTTATTTGCAGCCATGTTATAAGTCAGTTCCTCCCCATGTCCAGTCCTGCCTGCTCCACATCCCTATGGAATTCCCCTGGGAGCGCTCCCCAGTAAAACCTCTGTGGGTCTGATTCTGGGGACCTAATCTCACACCCTGAATCAATACATGAATGTGTGTGTGTGTGAGTTGTGTGTGTGTGTGAGTCGTGTCCAACTCTTTGTGATCCCACGGACTGTAGCCCACCAGGCTCCTCTGTCCATGGAATTTTCCAGGCAAGAATACTGGAGTGGGTTGCCATTTCCTTCTCCAAGGACATGCATGTACCAGGGTTCAGCTACCTTCACTATCTCAGGAGAATGTGCTCCGACTCTGGAATAAAGCAGGTCCCTGGTAGAGGCGCTCAGGACTCTGTATTTTTCTTCCAGGCACTGCTTGCTTTGTTACGTCTCAGATTACTTGGTTCATGTTCCTCTCCCCCAGCCTTTGTGGCAAGGATGAGGGATCTTGCCTGATGTTTAGAAAATATTAACAGAATGAATGAATCTGCCGGTTGCAACTCAGTTACAGCCGAGCCAGGGTCACCCTGGGAGTATAACTCATGGAAAGCGTGTCAGGACTCAGTGTAAACTTCCAGGCCCCTGCTGTAGCCCAATGTGTAGGCTTCCCAGGTTCCAGCCCGAGGCTCATGGGGTCCGCAGCTAGCCCTCCCTCCCCCACATGGAGGCTGGCGTTTCTCAGCACGTCTCATGATCCCCCAACGCTGAAACCTCCAGTGTGAAGATAAAGCAGCTGGCATGTGGCCGTGTTTCTCCTCAAGATAAATCCTGGCGAAAGTAAATAAACAGAGGGAAAAGACGATGATCTTTCTTCAGGGAAAGTAAAGAAACAAATGATTTGGGATCCTTTTCCAAAGCAAGACATCAAGGCTTAGAGAGATGCAGCCAGGCTCTGGCTCAACAGAAAAGCAGTTATTCTGCCCCGCCTTGTTCACGGAGGATCGTTCAGTCACTCAGTCATGTCTGACCCTTTGCGACCCCATGGACTGCAGCACCTCAAGCTACCCTGTCCTTCACTATCTCCCAGAGTTTGCTCAAACTCATGTCCGTTGAGTCAGTGATGCCATCCAACCATGGAGAATCTCAAAGATGTTCCCCCAGCTTCCAACAGCCTCCCAGGCCGTCTCTGAGTTCAGCGCCGCTTTATGTGGATGTTCTTACAACCCCACACTCCAGCTGGTCTCCAAGGCCATGCAGTCCTGAGTGATAGCGCAAGACTTCTCAGGAGCGAGTGGGGGTGTAGAGGACAAAGCTGACCGGTGCGACCCGAAGAGGCCTTTCTAGAGGCACCTGGGTCCACCTGAGTCAAGCTGCCTTCAGCCTTGGCTGTGACACGCCAGCTGCTCCCTACCTCTTCCTGCAACATTTGATGTAGTGGGATTCATCACGACTCCGTGCAGGACGCCTGACACACCTCGTCACCTCATCTGACCTTCACAGCATCTATATGGTGGGTGATCCACCATCATCATTCTGCAGACTCGGACCCTGAGGCTCAGACAGGTGAAGCAATGTCCCCAAGAGCATACAGCTGGTGAGAGGTGGGTTTGTGACCCCAACCAGGGGGGCGGCACTGGTAAACAGGACTTGTATACCTGTGCTTCACAGTCTCTTGATAGCACCTTGTGTTGACTGGTTTGCTACATTATCTCAAATCTCCGCACCGTCCAGTGGGAGTGAGGTCTGACTGTATGCATCAGAGAGGAGGAAGCTGAGGTATGAAGCAATCAAGGGGCATGTCTGAGGCTCCGCAGTGATAACCGGTGGAGACAGGGTTTGAGTCTTCCAGGCACAAAGCCCTGTGACTCGCGACACTATGGCATCTTAGCTTTCAGCCCTCAGTGGATTTAGTCGACTCAGCTCTCTGTGTTCCAGTGTATTAGCATCTTCTTTGCTGCAGTGCAGTTGCAGAGTGCATCTTTCCTTTATTTTAGACTTCTCCCAACTGTGGTCTAGGCTTCCCAGGTGGCTCAGTGGTAAAGAATCTGCCTGCCAGTGCAGGAGATATAGGTTGGATCCCCGGGTCAGGAAGATCCCCTGGAGGAGGAAATGACACTCCCGTATTTTTGCCTGGAAAATCCCACAGACAGAGGGGACTGGCGGGCTATAATCCATGGGGTTGCAATGGGTCGGACATGACTGAGTGTGCCCACACAACTGTAGTCCAACCAAAGCCTCAAACGAAAGATTTCAAAGCCCCCATGTCAACATGAATTGTAAGTTATGAACTCTGATGCAACAGAAGCAGAGTCTCTACCTTTGAGCAAATAACTGCCATAGACCACAAAGCTATCAGAGAGATACTTCACCCTTGGATCACCAGCCATTCTACAACCGGGTATTGTCCCGTAAACAAAGCAACCATCCTCACAAGCAAGGTTCCTCATGTCCCAAAGGCTAAAGTTGTTGACTACAGGCTGGTCCATTTGAAAAGCAGCTCTATTCCCAAACCCCTCTCAGTTAAACAGACACGTTCTAAGGGACTCACTGTGGAAAGTTCTGTTATCAAGATGGTGACATAAATTCTCCAAGAATCCTCTTCTGCTGCCAAACTCGCATCAGATTATCAAAGATGTGTTTTGGATAAGATTTGTACTTGGGGTGAGTTTAGGAGAAGAAAGAGATAAAAGGAAGCGGCTATCTGTCTTGGTCTCTACATTTCCTAGGAAGAAAAAGACAAAAAACAGCTTTATTTATTAAGCCCTTCTGCCAAATGAGGGTCAGGCTAGCTAGTGGGGGTGGGGGGCATAAAAACCAAGTGAAAGCTCTCGTAGAGGAAGCTGTGGTCAGTGGAGTCAGGGAGATGGGCTCAGCTAGAGGAGTGCCCCTTAGCCTTGCTGTGGGTGCCTCCTCGGAGGGACCCCGGGAATTTATGCAATGAGAACTGTGTATCTGACATTTGTGTGTTTGGACAACTGGATCAGGACAAAGCTGACTTCATCCATGGAACAGACACTTGTGTCTGTCAAACACACACTCAGAGCAGCCCAGGAGGTGGGAAACATTACTTCTAGTTTTACAGATGGCTTTGGACAGCCTGATAACTTGGACAATTGTCCGCAAATACTCACACACCTCCCCTCCAAAGCAGCTCCACCACACTGGGACGCCCTTTGTCCAAAAGAGCATGTTGTTGTTTAATCGCTAAGTTGTGTCTGAGTCTTTGGGGTCATGGACTGAAGCACACCAGTCTTCCCTGTCCTTCATAATCTCCTGGAGTTTGCTCACATTTATGTCCATTGTGTGAGGGATATCATCCAACAATATCATCATCTGTCACCCCTTCTCCTCCTTCCTGCAATCTTTCCCAGCATCATGATCTTTTCCAATAAATCAGCTCTTCTCATCAGGTGGCCAAAGTATTGGAGCTTTAGCTTCAGCATCAGTCCTTCCAACGGATATTCAGGGTTGATTTCCTTTAGGACTGACTGGTTTGATCTCCAAGGGACTCTTAAGTCTTCTCCAGCATCACAATGTGAAAACATCAATTCTTCAGTGCTCAGTTTTCTATAGGATCCAACTTGAACATCTGTACATGACTACTGGAAAGACCATAGCTTTGATTATGCCAATCTTTGTCACCAAAGTGATGTCTCTGGTTTTTTATATATTGTCTGTGCTCAGTCACTTCAGCCGTGTCCGACTCTTTGTGATACTATGCACTGTAGCCTGCTAGACTCCTCTGTCCAAGGGATTCTCCAGCAAGAATACTAGAGTGGGTTGCCATGCCTTCTTCCAAGGGATCTTCCCTGATCCAGGGATTGAACCTGTGTCTCCTGCAGCTCCTGTATTGCAGGTAGATTCTTTATCCACTGAGCCACTTATATGGGAAGCTCAATATATTGTCTAGGTTTGTCATAGCTTTCCTTCCAAGGAGCAAGGGTCTTTTAATTTCATGGCTATACTCACCATCCACAGTGATTTTGGAGCTAAAGAAAATAAAATCTGTCACTGGTTCCACTTTTCCCACTTCTATTTGCCATGAAGGGATGGGGCCAGATGCCATGATCTTAATTTTTTGAATGTTGAGTTTTAAGCCAGCTTTTTCACTCTCCTCTTTCACCTTCATCAAGAGGCTCTTTAGTTCTTTACTTTCTGCCATTAGAGTGGTGTTATCTGCATATCTGAGGTTGTTGATATTTCTCCCAACTATCTTGATTCCAGCTTTTGATTCATCCAGCCCGGTATTTTACGTGATGTACTCTGTATATAACTTTAATAAGCAGAGTGACAATATATAACCTTGTCATACTCCTTTCCCATTTTTGAACCAGTCCATTGTCCCATGTCCGGTTCTAACTGTTACTTCTTGATCTGCATACAGGTTTCTTAGGACACAGGAATATGAGCAGATATGTATGAACACAGCCTTAGATGTGCTTGGGCAGTTTGACTTGGCTCTTACACTCTGAGGTCTGCTATTAAAAGAATTTTCCTTGGGTGGCCACTGCCTTTTTAGTCTTGACACTGAACAAAACCTAGCAGCAGATTCAGTTTATCTCCAAGTCAGAAGCCAAACCCAGTAGACCCAGAGCCTGAAGCACAGCTGCCCACCAAGGCCAGGGCTGACCAGCCTCATAGCATCAGCGTGTGAGTTCATGAGCATGATGGGGCATACTGATAAAAAGCTATTGCATTGGTAGTGTTTGCTATGCAGCATTACTGTGGCAATAGTTAGCTGATACAGAAAAGTTGTGTAGTTAATCAAAGTCAGAGAGAAGTTTGATTTCAAGCATTCATATTCTCCAAATTCAATGCCCTTTTAATTGTATCATAGAGAGCAAACAGTGTGGAGGTAGAAAGTCAGGACAAATTTGGGGAAGAGTCCCCACTGCTAGCTACTGAAGCTTCTAGAAAGTGCAAAGACAAAGGCACATAACACAGCAGCTTATTTAGAAGGATTTAAGTACCCCCAGATTTGGGTAAGGTTTCCAGATGATGTTCTACACAAATTGCTCATAATTTTTATCCAGTTAAAAAAACATACCCATGCTAATTCATGTGTTTATCTGTGAACCCAAAATGTTTCAATATATAGTTCTCACTTTATTTAAACTTGGCTGAAATACCTGCTTTCAACATTGTAAAGTCCTGAATCAGCAGAAACAATGCAATAGTCTTAAAATTTAGCATGATTTGTTGTTTTTGGAGGGCTTGTCAGATTTCCATCCTCTTTATCACTTCAAGAGTAAGAATTTACTATTACAAACAAACTTCTTAACATGATAGTGTTAAATTGCTGCACTCAATATGCCAGAAAATTTGGAAAACTCAGCAGTGGTCACAGGACTGGAAAAGGTCAGTTTTCATTCCAATCCCAAAGAAAAGTGAAAGTGAAAGTGAAGTTGCTCAGTCATATCTGACTCTTTGCGACCCCGTGGACTGTAGCCTACCAGGCTCCTCTGTCCATGGGATTCTCCAGGCAAGAATACTGGAGTGGGTTGCCATTTCTTTCTCCAGGGGATCTTCCTGACCCAGGGATCAAACCCAGGTCTCCCACATTGCAAGCAGATGCTTTAACCTCTGAGCCACCAGGGAAAGGCAATGCCAAAGAATGTTCAAACTACTGCACAATTGCACTCATCTCACACACTAGCAAATTAATGCTCAAAATTCTCCAAGACAGGCTTCAACAGATGTTCATGCTAGATTTACAAAAGGCAAAGGAACCAGATATCAAATTGCCAACATCTGCTGGATCATCAAAAAAACAAGAGAGTTCCAGAAAAACATCTATGTCTGCTTTATTGACTATACCAAAGCCTTTGACTGTGTGGATCACAACAAACTGGAAAATTCTTCAAGAGATGGGAATACCAGACCACCTTACCTGTTCCCTGAGAAATCTGTATACAGGTCAAGAAACAACAATCAGAACCAGACATGAAACAACGGACTTGTTCAAAATTGAGAAAGGAGTACGTCAAGGCTGTGTATTGTCACCCTGCTTATTTAACTTACATGCAGAGTACATCATGAGAAATGCTGAGCTGGATGAATCACAAGCTGGAATCAAGATTGCTGGGAGAAATATCAATAACTTCAGATATGCAGATGACACCACCCTTATGACAGAAAGCAAAGAAGGACTAAAGAGCCTCTGGATGAAAGTGAAAGAGGAGAGTGAAAAAGTTGGCTTAAAACTCAACATTCATTACCATCTTTCTAAATTCCATATATATGCGTTAGTATACTGTATTGGTCTTTATCTTTGTGGCTTACTTCACTCTGTATAATGAGCTCCAGTTTCATCCATCTCATTAGAACTGATTCAAATGAATTCTTTTTAATGGGATGGTAATGATAACCCTATATGCAAAACGGAAAAAGAGACACAGATGTACAGAACAGACTTTTGGACTCTGTGGGAGAAGGCAAGGGTGGGATGTTTAGAGAGAACAGCATCGAAACATGTGTATTATCAAAGTGAAACAGATCACCAGCCCAGGTTGGACGCATGAGACAAGTGCTCGGGCCTGGTGCACTGGGAAGACCCAGAGGGATCGGGTGGAGAGGGAGGTGGGAGGGGGAATTGGGATGGGGAATACATGTAAATCCATGGCTGATTCATGTCAATGCATGGCAAAAACCACTACAATATTGTAAAGTAATTAGCCTCCAACTAATAAAAATAAATGGGAAAAAAAAAACCTCAACATTCAGAAAACTAAGATCATGGCATTCGGTCCCACCATTTCATGGCAAGTAGGAGGGGAAACAATGGAAATAGTAAGAGACTTTATTATGGGGGCTCCAAAATCACTACAGGTGGTGACTGCAGCCATGAAATTAAAAGATGCTTGCTCCTTGGAAGAAAAGTTATGACCAACCTAGAGAGCATATTAAAAAGCAGAGACATTACCTTGCTAACAAAGGTCTTTCTAGCCAAAGCTATGGTTTTTCCAGTGGTCATGTATGGATGTGAGAGTTGGACTGTAAAGAAAGCTGAGCGCTCAAGAACTGATGCTTTTGAACTGTGGGGTTGGAGAAGACTCTTGAGAGTCCCTTGGACTGCAAGGAAATCCAACCAGTCCATCCTAAAGGAGAGCAGTCCTGAATATTCACTGGAACGACTGATGCTGAAGCTGCAGCTCCAATACTTTGGCCACCTGATGTAAAGAACTGACTCATTGGAAAATAACCTGATGCTGAGAAAGATTGAACGCGGGAGGATAAGGGGACGACAGAGGATAAGATGGTTGGATAGAGGATAGAGACAGAGGATGAGATGCATCACAGACTCGATGGACATGAGTTTGAGCAAGCTCCGGGAGTTGATGAGGGACGGGGAAGCCTGGTGTGCTGCAGTCCATGGGGTTGCAAAGAGTCGGATATGACTGAGCGACTCAACTGAACTTTTTAACATTTTTTAACATAAGGCCCTTGAATCATGGTAGTAAAACAGATGCTCTTTAATTTTACTTTTCTGTATTCCATTGGTAAATACTATGTGTAAATTTTTTAAAGAATCCTATGAATTTAAAAAAGGAGGTTTTCCCATCCAAAAAAAGAAATTTAAAAATCCCTTGTGTGCTCTAAAGTCCCTGAATTCTACCATTAAGTCGCGGTTCTCTGAAGAGCCTGACTTGGGCTCTGCATGTTTATTGGCTTTCCACACAGGGTGGCCCTGTGCCGAGTGCATCCCGTACACAATGCCGAGTCATCAGAAAAGCCAGGGAGGTCTGTCGCCGAATCTGCATTTTTCAGACCAGGCTCAGAGAAATGACTTTCCCAAAGACTTCACTAGGAGCTAATGGAGGTCAGGACTGGACGTAGGTGTGTCTGGCTCCAAACGCCAAACATTTGCCTGAGCTCTAGACTGCCTCCTCCCAGACCTCCTCCCAAGCTATTTCCTCGTTGGTTCCAGGAGTCAGTAGGAGTGATGCTGACCCTTTCAGCAAGCCCCGGGAGGGGTCTAGGATGAGGGCTAGTTTTTGATGTTTAGGTAAGACTTCGAGCTCAGAACATTCCTGTATCACTCATCTTGGACTTCACCCTGTTCATCTGTGCCCTTTCTGTTTCCAATTTGAGGCTCTTTTAGTAGCTTGTCTGGTGGGGTGGGGTGGGGTGTGACGTTCAGTCAACATTTCTTTTACTTAGAAATTAAACTAAAACCTTTTATGCTTAGAGAAGGGGAATTTATGGGTAAAGAAGTTAAACAACAATAATGGAAGGTTGGGGGTTACTTTTTCCTTTGTGCTTTCTTTTAAAAGAATTACTCATGATTTAGCTATAATTATCATAGAGGCTTTTTGTTTTTTTTTTTAATTAGCCTTGACTGTTTCAACTTCAGGGGGGAAATTGATACCATATAATGTATTTTTCCCCGCAGGATGCCAGCATCAATAGCAGCTAGGCTGAATCCTCAGTGATTCAGTGAAAATTTATGATCAAAACTAAACATTGACATTTTAGCATTTTTCTCTAACAACTTCTGACACTACTTCTTTTGTTATTCATATAGTGATAATATGCAATTACTCAAGCCAAATATCCATCCAAGGGATTTTTCTTGATTCTTCTTTTCCCTCCGTCCTAGACAACCAATGCATTAGGGCATCATATAGGTTGGTCTCCAAAACCTCATCTGTCTTCACTTCTCTCTGTTGCCATGGCTATGTCTGTGGTCCTCGTACCCATCACCTCTCCCCTGGATGAACTGGGGCATTGGGCAGTAGCAATGCCATAATAATAGTTTCTAACAGGAACTCTGCCTCAAATCTAAATGTGTGGTGACTCCCCCTAAAATCCACCTGCTTCATTGGTGAGTCCAGGACCAGGCAGACCAACCAGATGCAACAAGGAGCTGCAGAGTGACTGCCGCCCTCCCTCTTGGTTAGGCTTGTAAGAGGTGCAACCGTGTACTTCCCCAACATGAACTGGATTCAGGCAAGGAACAAGTCCTAAAGCATCAAATACAGGGGGAGGGAGGGACCCCATTCTTGTTCTATCTGCAAATGACATGAGGAGGGTTCCAAGAGCTGTGTGACCCTTTACACGCACAAAGAGATAGGGGTAGCATTGACTTCTTCATTATGTTGATTTTTTTAAATTGGTCTTTCTAACTATGATATAATAATGGCAGGATTCTGGAAAATTTTTGTTTCTTATTGTTTATTTTTGATCTTTTTTTGCTGCTGTTTGCTCAATGTCAGCACCACAGCTGATAGGTAATAACTCGACAAATATTAATATTTGGAGGCATAGGAGAGTTGTCAGAGCTCCTGTAGTTCGTGTCTTAAGTCTCTGAAGACAGGTAGAAAAGTGGAGGTGCATCCATCAACTAGATACTGCTGAGTGGGAGCCATGGGCTTGGGTGAGAGCCGCAGAGAGCAGGAGGCCAATACCAGCCTCCGTCTACCCCTTCCACTCCAGACCCACAGCACAGGCAGTGGCTCTTTGCACCGAGCCCATAATGACTCTGCCTGCCTCACCCAGATCCCCTCCGACTCCTTCACCACCTCCGTGTTTCCAGCTGCCCAGCTTTTCTCGCCAGCAAGCACCAGGTTCTGTCCAGCCCGGCACTAGGAAACGTTCTCTTCCACATGACGGTGACTTGAGACACAAGAGGAAATGGGGGACCAGCAGGGACTGGATGAGCCTTCCTCTGACTTAGTGACTTTTCCTTTTTCTCTTTTCCACACATTTGCGGGTAGGACTCAATGGGGGAACTCCAGAGAACTGAGCTGACTGCCCCAGGGCCCAAGAAGCAATCAGAGCATCTTCAGGGAGGCTTGGAGTGACCAGTGGGCTGGGATCCAGGTCTCCATCCCGCTGGAGAACATTCACTGTCCTGGAGGTGGTGGGATGTGGAGACGCTAGCAGGACCGGCCCAGTTGTTTCAGTGGGAGCATTGCTCTCCCTGCAGCTTCTGTTCAAGTGTCTAGGAAGTTTTATGGTCCGCCACTCCACATAGGCCCCTCCAAGCTGTTATACTCAAGGATTCCTTGATTTAGGAGAGCAAGATTAACTTTTAAATGCAGTCACATCTTTTCCATTTCTTGCTTCTCTGGGTTCCTTTGGCCAAGCCTGAGCTCACAGCTTGCGAACATTCAAGTTCCTTGGAATAAAACAAAAAGTCATCCGAAACCCTCACCCGGCTTGCCCTGCTCTGACTCATTCTGAAACCCTGGGTACTTTCTTTGAGCTGTGGGAAATGCAATTTCGTGGGCCCCTGTGGGCTCCGTCCTTCGGTGTGTGGGTGCCCCCACGGCCCCTACGGCCAGGAAACAGCGGGCAAATGGGACACCCGAGGCGTGGGAGGCCCTGAGGTTGAGTCACCCCTCGCGATGCCTCTTGGACGCATAGTTCAGCTGTTGTCACAGCCCCTGGAGTGACTCAAACCTGAATCCCATGGATGCCTCTGTCCCTGCAGAGTGCGGACAGTCATCACGCCAAGACATTTGTTCCTAATTTGTCACCCACTCTGCCAGTGACTAGATCTTCCCCCTGGGGGTTGCAACCACAAGCTCAGGATTGCTGACCTAAGGAAGGACTATTTTTGCTTTTGAAGATTCTCGACTCAGGGAATAGAAGTATTTATACTGTTGACATTTGAATTAAGAGCTGAGTAGTCTTCTGGGGACATTATGGTAATTCCGTTAACTCTGGGAATGAGACATTTTCTCAGCTCCTTTGCTGAAGGCTCCCAGGAAACTCAGCTCGAGGGAACAAAGAAACAAAGATGAGGGGTCTGAGTTCCAGACAAGGGAGAGGGTTAAGAGACAGCAGACTCAGGCGTCAGTGCCTTGAGGCAAGGAAAAGCAACCTTCCACCAACCTCCCACGAACCTCTGGGATTGGTGTGATGCTCTTAGCTCACTGGCCTCAGACATAATGGCCAGCAGCACCATCCACAGCCCTGGAACCTGCCCACTTCTGAGATATCTGAAGACCAGCAATGTCTTTTCCATGGGTGGCCTGAAATTCTCAGCAGGGTCTCGCCCTTCACATCCGTCCCTCCTCACCGTGCCATGGATGAGCATGGTAAACTGTATCCTGCTGCATGAAGCCCAAGAGCTACAAAGAAAACGTGGGCCCTAACCCACTTTCTCCTGCAGGCAGCATCCACCCAAGGCACGTGTGATGGCCTGCCTCCATCAGGAAGGAAGAGGACCACAGAGGTCTTATCAGGGTCCCTTGAGGTCTCCAGTTCCCACCTCCAAGGCAGAAGGCACGTGGAAGAATGGGTAGAATTTTTCTGGGTTGCAGGTGAGATGGATCAGCGATTCCTCTTCCAAAGGCCGCTTCCCAGCCATCACTCCCGCTCCTAAAGATCAGGCCATTCACACGACTCACTCATTGTGGTCCCCACAGGACTGAGCACGAGGCAGTTCTCCCTGAATGCATTCAGCCATTCACCTAGCTAATAACGGGCTTCCCAGGTGGCGCTAGTGGTAAAGAATCTGCCGGCCAATGCAGGAGACTCAAGAGACATGGGTTTGATCCCTGGGTTGGGAAGATCCCCTGGAAAAGGAAATGGCCACCCACTCCAGTACTCTTGCCTGGAGAATTCCATGGCCAGAGGAGCCTGGAGGGCTGCAGTCCATGGGGTCGCACAGAGTCGGACATGCCTGAGCACACAGACCGCTAAAAACACATTAGCTGATAATGAGGACTCTCGAGAGCTATCAGTTATCAACCTTCCTAAGTGGGAGAGGATGTATCCTTCACCAGATACATGCATCTGGGTTGGGATAGAGCCTGACGGTCCCAGAGCCCATGTCGCTAGGTTCCTGGGCATATCAGGAGGAGACTGTCACAGTGGAGATGACTTCTCTGGGCTGGACGCTGCTGGGAGGGAGATCTCAGTGTGACTCCTGCCTGCGGTCTATCGTCCCGACCCCTAGCTTTTGACGCCGACTTCTTTTTCTACGTCCTTACCACCACCCCCTTAAGTGCAAGTCATCTCCAAGACCCCTCCCCCCGGACTTGTTCCCTCTGCCCCCTGCTGGTGGTGTCCGGTAGCTGCTATGACAAACGGCCACAGACTTGGTGGCTTAAAACAACGCTTTTACTCTCTTATAGTTCTGGAGGCCAGACGTTCAAAGCCAGTATCACTGGGCTGAGATCACAGTGTCTCAGCAGACCCCACTTCCTCTGAGGGCTCAGGGGGAGCCCACTCTTCACACCCTCCAGATTTTGGTGACTGCCACAGTCCTTGGCTTCTGACTCCAAGCTCTGCCTCTGTGATCCGGCACCTTCCCTTCCGTGTGTCAAATCTCCCTCCACTCCCTCATAGAAGGATGCACGTGATTGCAGTTAGGGTCCACTGACAGAACCCAGGATAATCGCTCCACCCTGAGATCCTTACTTTAGGCACACCTGCAGGGAATCTCCCCTTTTTTTGCACATAAACTAACATTCAGGCTTCCCCGGATGACTCAGCAGGTAAAGAATCCGCCTGCAAAGCAAGGAGCCACAGGAGACCCGGGTTTGCTCCCTGGGTCAAGAAAATCCCCTGGAGAAGGAAACGGCAACCCACTCCAGTTTTCTTGCCTGGGAAATCCCATGGCCAGAAGAGCCTGAAGGGCTACAGCCCATAGGGTTGTGAAGAGTCAGTCACGACTGAGCTCAGAACACACACCCACACAAACTAACATTCACAGGTCTCAAGGATCAGAAAGTGAGCAGGTTTCCAGGCCACTTTCCAGCTAACCTCAGCACCTTCACCTTTGGCCTTTGCTTTGAGCTTCAAATCTCAGTTTCTAATGCCCCCCTCCCCCCCAAGCAGCTGAGGTCAGGGAGAGAAGGGTTTGGACCTGCCACAGACCACTCCTCTGGAACAGCTGCTCTTGATGCAGAAGTCTGAGCCCCGATGCCGCAGTGACCCAGGAGGACCACGCAGGGTCTTGCTTTATCCCTGGGGCAGGTCAGCCTGCGTTCAGTCCGTGAGGAGGAACTGATCACAGCTGGAACATTTGGAGCAATCTCCCGGGTGTTTGGGCAATTCAGGAGGCCTGTTGGATCTGTTTCGTTGCTTTTTTTTCTTTCTTTAATTTATTTATTTTTAATTGGAGGGTAATTCCTTTACAATGTTGTGTTGACTTCTGCCATACATCAACATGAATCAGCTATAGCTATACATCCCTTCCCTCCCTCTTGAGCCTCTCTCCGACTTCCCACCCTCTAGGTTATCACAGAGCACCAGATTTGAGCTCCCTGCATCCCACAGTAAATTTCCGCTGACTATCTGATTTTCCATATCGTAATGTACATGTTTCAAAACACTCCTTGCTTTTCTCTCACGGTCACTGTCGCCACAGTCCAGGCTCTGAAACTATCTGCAGGCTCTGGTTTGCGAGGAGGATGCCATGTGGAACACTTCCTTGCTCAGATGCATCTGGAGGGAGGGCTTCTCATCACGAGGGAGACACATTCGATACAAGACACCTAAAAGGCCCTGGAGGGAGAGAAGATCAGAGGAAGCGGGAACGCCGTGGCTCCTCCCAGGGCGGAGGCTCCGTGTCGGGGAGGGCACCTCGGGAGGCACGGCTGCGGTTGGTCTCCAGCCACACTGGGGCCACGGGCACACCGTGAACATGCATCTCCCCGGACTGGGGCGGGCGGGGGCTCACCCGGAGCGCCTACACAGGTGTCGTGAACTTGGGTCCCCTCTCGAGTGCACTGGGTAACATCTGGGCCTGCAGCTCTGCTGGCTCAGCCACTTTCCAGGAAATGAAATGTTCCACAAGGAAGGAGTTTGTGCATAGCAATGAGGGCGTGGGAGAAGCCCCAGAACTGCAGAGAAAGTTTTGTGAAACTGACAGTTCTCTGTGATTTGGGAACAGCAGCTGCCTTGAGCGGCCCTTAGGAAATTGCCTGAATTTACATGACGAAAGAAACCCCCCCGAAATCACCCCCCTATCACCTCCTGGCATCATCAGACCAGCTCTCTTTTTTCTTTAGCAAGACTCTGATGTTGTCTCAGAAGGCAATGGAAAATTCTGAAAAGTCTCACTCTGGATGGTCCCTGAAATTTTGCACAAACATGACCGAGATGTTTGCTGTCACACTTCAGCTCTGGTTCTGATGGTTCAGTGGGTAAAGAATCTGCCTGCTATGCAGGAGTCACAGGAGATGTAGGTTTGATCCTTAGGTTGGGAAGATTCCCCTGGAGAAGGAAATGGCAACGTGCTGCAGTATCCTTGCCTGGGAAGTCCCATGGACAGAGGGGCCTGGAAGGTTAGAGTCCATGGGGTTGCAAAGTCCCACACAGCTGAGTGACTAAGCACAAGGAAACTTCATCTCTTCCCGGTTCCTAGCTCCTAATTCATTGCTCACAGACTCCACCATGAACTAGCTCCCCCACTGGAAAAATCACCAAACCACAGTGCTGAAAAGTGGTCATTATCGCATGTGCTTTCAATTCCGATGGAGCGTTGCGGGAAAAGAGGCCTGCTCTTCCATGGTTGGCCTGTCTGCTCCCATCTATCCTGAAACCCTTGTAAGTCAAGCTTTTCCTCTCTGCTCGCCTGTGGCCCCCTGCTCAGCTGTGTAGCTGAGACCCACAGGTGGTCTCCAGAGACCAAAAATCCAGACCTGCTTTCTGTTCTAAAAACCAAAGGCATACCCAGAGGGTTTTCATTCTTTCAAGAAGAATCCTATTTATTGTGCTTCTTTCTCTCTCACTTAATTTTTAACGATCCTAAGATAAATCAAAATAAATCAAAGTGTTGAGTAACATATCTGATTTCTAGAGTACAGATCTTGGGCCAGCACAAATTAGTGTTCTTACAGGCAATTACAACAGAGTGGCAGAAGGAAGGGACTCGCCCTGTGGACTCTGCCCAGCCCGAAGGCTTCATCGTCGTCCTCTCAGCAAGATTGAGAATGGCAGCCAACAGGCAGCCTCAAACCCGTTGGGGGCTTGAAACGGATCAGAAGCTGTGTTGATACTTGGTTGTACCAAAGGGCTGGAAACCCATAAATCTGGGTGGAGCGGGAGAATGCTTCATGCTATTTTAAAGGGAAGTCTATTTGAATTGGCGGAGCTTTCTGAGGTTGGCTAGACTCTGTAGCTCCAAAGCCCGGAATATGGTTGTCGTCTTGGTTAAGAAGCAGTGAGAACACCTAGCAAAATCCTAAGCTTTACTACAGCACATGGGAGATTGTGGTCCGTGCACATGAACATCTAAAAAAAAAAAAAAGCCTTTGCTCATTCTTCTTCTTCCCAGACACAAAACTGTTCCCTCCATTTCCTTTTTTTTTTTTTTTCTTAAAACTTTTTATTTTGTATTAGGGTATAGCCCATTTTCAAACAATGTTGTGATCGTCTCAGATGAACAGTGAAGGATGAGATTTTTAAATTAGCTGTTTGTTTTTAAAGGAAGTATTTGCTTATTTTTGGCTGTGCTGGGTCTTTGTTGCTGTGTGTGAGCTTTCTCTAATCGTGGGGGCTACTCTTCACTGCAGAGCATGGGCGTCTCATCACGTGGCTTCTCTTGTCCACGAGCACAGGTGCTGGAGGGCAGGCTCAGCGGTTGTGGCGGGCTGGCTTCTTTACCCCGCTGTATGTGGGATCGTCCCCGACCAGGGATGGAGCCTGTGTCCCCTGCATTGACAGCTGGATTCATAACCCCTGGACCACCAGGGAAGTCTGCGATGAGATTTTTGCAAGTAACCTGGTGACCCTCAAGGAGTCAGGGTCACGAACCATGGGTCCTGGCCTCTCCCCCTCTAGGCACAGGTTGTTTCCTTACACTCAGAGAGTATTCGACTAAAGATGGGATCTTAGTCTGTTTCAGTTGCTGTAACAAAAACACCATCAACCGAGTGGTGTGTGTGCATGCTGTCACTTCAGTTGTGTCCAACTCTTTGCAACCCCATGGACTATAACCAGGCCCCTCTGTCCATGGGATTCTACAGGCAGTACTGGAGTGGGGAGGTGGGTTAGATAGCAAACACTTATCTCTCACAGTTCTGAAGGCTGGAAGCCCAAGATTGAGGCACAGGCAGATTCAGTGTCTGGTGAGGGTCTTCTTGGTTCGGCTGAATTTTTGCTGCTTCCTCACAAGGTGGAAGGAATGGGGAGCTCCCCGTGGTCTCTTTAATAAAAGCACTAATTCCATTAAAGAGGGCTCCACCCTCATGACCTAATCACACCAAGAACTTACCTCCCAATGCCATCACTGTGAGAGTTAGGGTTCCACCATATGAATTTGGGGGGACTCAGTGCATAATGGAGAAGGAAATGGCAACCCACTCCAGTGTTCTTGCCTGGAGAATCCCATGGACAGAGGAGTCTGGCGGGCTACAGTTCATGGGGTCACAAAGAGCTGGACACGACTGAAGTGACTTAGCACAGGGCATAACAGATGGGTTCTCAAAGTGATCCCGTGATCACCTGTCAAGATTGCCAGGTGCTTCCTCCTGAAGGTAGGCGAGCAAAAAAGGATAAGGAATGAAAAGGATGTAAGGGTGCAGCAAAACAGATACAAAATTCCCCTAAAAACACTTTTGTAGTATGTGAAGCTGATGCAGGTCAAGAAGCCTGATTTAAGAAAAGCAATGTAAAATTAGGAATACAGAAGTCAGAACAGGGCTCTGGAAGATCCATGGAGAGAGAGGCCCTGAGTTTTCATCTTTGTGAACTGTCTGCAAATTCATCTGAGCTTAAATAAATGAACAAAGCAGTCACACAGTGGAATTGGGGGTGGTCTTTGGACACAATGGAGCTGAGGCACACTTTTCATTTGGAGAGGTGTTTGATTTACTATATTCATTTTAATTAAGAGGATCACAAAACAGCATGAAAAATCTGCCCAATGTTTATATTAATAAAATATTTTGTGTGTTCAGTTGCTCAGTCATGTCCTACTCTTTGTGGCCCCATGGACTGTAGCCCACCAGGCTCCTCTGTACATGGGATTCTCCAGGCGGGAATACTGGAGTGAGCTGCCATTTCCTCCTCTAGAGGATCTTCCTGACCCAGGGATCGAACCCATGTCTCTTGTGTTTCCTACAATGGCAGGCGGGTTCTTTAACACTGAAACTACCTGTATGCATACTCACAGGAAAGCGTGTCTATAGTTCAATGGAAAAGTGGATGACGGCTTCCTGTGAGCCGTGGGACCTCTGGCCTGGGAATGAGATCACTGAACAGAGCGTCACTGCCAAGCAGGACGGGGCAGCAGGGCTACCATCACGGCACGCCCAGGCCCAGTGCCCCTCATGCCGCTGGAGCTGCCCGTGCTCAAGTCCACGTGAAAGTGACATGAAAACTCTTGAAAATTGCCTGTCAAATTGCATTTTATAAGCCTTAAATTATCTCTTTTGCAGACTGTTTTCTTTCTTTTTTTAATTTTGGAGGAGAAAAGGGGAGACAGTTTCATTCATCCAATGACATGCAATCAACATATATTTTACCACTAACATAGTCTAACAATTTAAATTCCTAATGTGCAAAGGACCATACAAACTCATATAATGAGATGCTCCAGGAGAACCTGGAAAAATGTGTTTCCTAAATGAGAGGAAAGAGGAGGTAGGAAGGGGAGAGAATAGGACAACAGCTCCTGCTGAGGGACATTGGATTCAAGGGCACGTAGTGCATTTTAGATCAGGAGTAGGTCTCATCCTTAATAGAATTCAGTGACATCTAACTAAGTACCCACATCATACAGCAGTCCCCCTGGTACCAGAAGACTAGCCCTTCCTCACTGCACAGACCATCCTTACTTCATCTGTGAGTGGGTTCAAGGAGACTATAGACTTCTTAAGTTATTGAGATTGTAGTAGAGTTCTTTCCAGGAGTGCTTGCAAAATAAATTCTGTAATCTGGAAAGAACCCCCTTGCGTGGTGTGACATGTGGCCTGTGAATACCATAGGCCTCCCAAGGAGGATGGTCATAGCATCCTGGGATGCCCCTGAGTGCAGAGACGGTCAGCAGAGAGTTCACAGTGACCTGAACAGGAAGCCTTGCTTTGCTTCCTGACACAGTATATGATTCAGTAGAATGTTTGGTTGTTTCCACCTTTTAAGAAATCTAGAGACTCTGGTCTAGAGGTCTTTGACATTGCCCTTTGCTGGGAGAGAGACAAGACCACATCAGAGAAAAATCACAGGCAGTTCTCCTAACAGCCCCCAGTTCCTCCAAAAGAAAAAGGGAACAATCTCTGAGAATTACAGACATAGGCTGATGGTGGTGGTGGTTTAGTTGCTAAGTCATGTCTGACTCTTGCAACCCTGCAGCCCGCCAGGCTCCTCTGTCCATGGGATTTTTCAGGCAAAAATACTGGAGTGAGTTTCCCTTTCCTTCTCCAGGGTATCCTCCCGACCTAGAAATCGAACCCCCCATTGCAGGCAGATTCTTTACCGACTGACTGACCTTTGAGGGAAGCCCATATGCTGATGAGATCAATAAAATGCATGTAACCTCCCAGCTGGACCGCCCCCCGCATACTCTGAGCATGCTCCCAGGCTCCTCAGCAGGAGCTGCATCACCAAGTCTGTTGCCATGCACACATCTTTGTGAACAAATTGGAGGCTGGGTTTTTCTTTTTTCTTTTTTTCCAATTGTAACCGTGCTGCACATGCACATGGCTTTGATTAGCGGGTACACACAGGCTCCAAACCTAATGTCATCTGTGGCTTTTGATTTTATTTCCCTTTATGGGACTGGAAAGATCTTAGTGTACAGCCTGGAGATGGTTTGTCTTTGTTATTCTGACGGCCCCATGGCAGAGCTGGCAAAGGGGGGTGGAAGAGAGCTGAGTCCTCTGCCTGCTGGTTCCCGGGACAGTAGGCTGGCCCCAGGCCCGGCCTCTCTCGTGTCCCCATCTCCCCTTGGCAAAGGCCCTCATCTGCCTTCTTCACTGCTCTCTGAGCCCTCCATAGACAGACCCCCGTGTGAGCGGCTGAGGAATCAGCGTGAGCCATCCTCATGCAGCCCAGGCGGGACAGGCACTGTGTGACTCTGTGCAGCCCTGATTCCCAGAGACAGACTGCAGACACTAGAACTCCTGGCACCAGAGGCGGTGCTGTATGGAGGGAATTTCTCATCTCACCTCATGGAAACTAACACCTCGCGGTGATGCGGATGACCTTGGAGGGCACGCTTCTGAAAGTGCACCCCAGGAAAAGGCTTGCTGGGTTTGCGGATGACTCCTTCCAAAGACGGGTGAACAATCCTCACCACCACTCCTGAACCTCTTCTCCCTGACTCAGACTAAATCATGGAACACAGTCTATTTTCTCTTAGAAGCAAGAGAATGATAACTTCAGAGGAGGGCAGGGGTTAGAATATAAGAAAAAGGCAGACAGTCAGGGATTGGGCGTGGAGGAGCAGGGACAAGGGATGGAAGAGTCTCTGCGAGAATGACTGACTCCTAAGACCAAGTTGCATGCGTGAGTGCATGATAAGTCCCTCCAGTCGTGTCCGACTCTTTGTGACCCCATGGACTGTGGCCCTTCAGGCTCCTTTGTCCGTGGGGATTTTCCAGGCAAGAATACCGGAGTGGGTTACCTTGCCCTCCTCCAGAGGATCTTTCTGACCCAGGGGTTGAATTCATGTCTCCTATATCTCCTGCATTGCGGGCAGATTCTTTACCATTGAGCCACCATGGAAGCCCAAGACCAACGTAAGGAAAGAGAATTATGCCTTCCATGCTGGGAAATGTTGACACTGCTTCTGAGCCAACTGTGAGAATTAATCAAGGAATCTCCAAGCAATGAATCTTGCTCTATGGGCACATAAGTTGCAGGTAATTTGAATCATATGCCAAGTAAAATCTGTAACGTGTCAGTGGGATCAGATCCAAATGCTGAGAAAGAGGGGTTTCCCAGGTGGTGCTAGTGGCAAAGAACCTGCCTGCCAATGCAGGTTACACATAGAGCATGCCGCTTCGATCCCTGGGTTGGGAAGATCCCCTGGAGAAGGGAGTGGCAACTCACTCCAGTATTCTTGCCTGGAGAATCCCATGGAAAGAGGAGCCTGCTGGGCTACAGTCCATAGGGTTGCACAGAGTTGGACGCGACTGAAGCGACTTAACACGGCTGAGAAATAAAGGAAATATAAGGCTATGGTCATCCACGGGCAAACAATGCAATGAGTTGCACTCTGAAGCTTCTCAGCTAGTCGTTCTTCACGAGGAAGGAGCTCCACGCGCCTGTAATGTGTTGAGCAGTGATACACATCCACCCAGGCTGAGGAATGGAACTAGTGCAGCCTGCCCCCAGCCCTTCTTAAGATACAGACATGGTCTTTATCCTTTATGTTTCCAATTAACTGCTCAGATCATCATCTTTCCCACTGCAAACTTAGTACACACTTCCCACCCCAATTTATTCAAAATTCAGTCCAAAGAGGCTTCAATCTTGTGCCCCAAGGCTCAACGGAAAAATATTGGGTTGGCCAAAAGTTTTATTCAGGCTTTTCCATAACATCTTATGTTGAGCCAGTATGTTGAGTTTATTATTCCACCTTCACAGAAGCATGATCGCTGTGAGCAGATGGCACTGTGCTGACATCTGAGGTCAACCATCCACTGCCACCAATGTGACCCTCTCTCAGGCCCAGGCTTTGCCCGAGGCCGGGCCCCAAAGCAGAGTTCATTCATTCAACAAACATTAATGAGTGCTGGTTATGTGTCAGGCACCATTCTTGGTTCTGGGGTTACAGCATTAAATAATACAGAAATCCTAGCTCCCTCTTTCTGGTGGGTAGAGACAGACAAAGAATAAAATAGTCATTAAATTACTTCTAAATAAATCATGAGTGGAAAATATTAAGGAGGAAAAATGTAGTCAGAAATGGAGACATAAAAGGTTGGAGGAGGGGGTTAAATTGTCTTAAGAAAGGGCATGGAGGATGTGAGAAGGCTTGTCCTGCAAATATAGCAGAAGGAAGAGCCAGTGCAAAGGCCCTGAGGCAGCAATGAGCCTGGCTTCATTGAGGAAGAGGAGCAGGTTGGTGGGCTGAGGGGGGCTGATCAGAGAGCAGAGAGGTAATGAGAATTGGGGGTTTTCTTGTTGTTCACACTCATGTTCTCAGCTTGGGTATGAAGCACAGGCATTATGCCAGAGCAGTGGCTTCCACCAGTGTCCCTTCCCAAGACAAGCCTTAGGCTTTTGTGCCCTATGGAATTATCCCCCAACCCTCTGCTTTCTTCATGGTAATATTTTAAAATGTTCTTCAAGCCATATGTTATTATCCTTGTTTTATAAAAGACACTTGTGAAGTTCAGCTACACTGAATAGCCTACGTAAGAAAGATGTACTAAGGGAGGATTTTGAATCTAGATCAGTTTATTGTCTTTCTAATCCATCAGTCTCCTCTTACTCAGAAAAAGATCACACCCAGGTAGGGAAGGACACATGGATAAAAATCACTGTAAACAAAAGAAATTAAAACCCACTGTGCCCAGGGGGCAGAGGTCTTCACAACTCTCCCTGGAAATGAAGGCTAAGCAAGGATGGGTTCCATAAAGGTGGGTTTAGCAAATCCTCGGTGAAGGAGTAACAAACCAAAGAGTCCTTGAAGAGCAAAGGTAAAGATGCTCATTTTTAGCACTGCTATTGAGAATTGTATTGAAGATCTCAGGCATTGCAGAAAAGCCAGAAAAAGAAATAAAATGTTTAAAGATCACAGAAGAAGAGGTAAATACATACATGTAAAGCAGCCTCCTCAGAATTATTCCAGCTGAAGTTGAGGAAGAGAAGGTATTTTTCACCCACTCCCATCCCCGTTTGTTCACGACTGTCCCCAGTAGCCAGCTCCCCTGATGCTTTTCAGAGCTAGTTCTACACACAGGCAAGCAAACTCCCAGAGCCTCGGAGAAAGCCTCCAGAAGAAAAGTGAGGCACAGGTGCTTGAAGTGGAAACCTGTCAGGATGCAGAGAACTGTCCATAGCTGTCAGTGGACTTAGAGGAGAGAGGACATCATTGCAGCATTTCTTATAGTCAGGAATAGTCAAGACTGCCACTTCTTATCACTAATCAATCAACATCATATTGGGTATTCTACTCACATGAAAAAAGTAAATGAACATAAGATGTAAATATTAGAATAGAGTATAAACAGCTCCACAATTTATAGATATGGTTATGGGAGTCCTAGACATTAATACAAAAGCTAAAAATGAATTAGAATCAACAAATAGCTTCAGTAAGATATCATCAATGTGAGAGTTGGACCATAAAGAAAGCTAGGCACCGAAGATTTGATCCTTTTGAACTGCAGTGTTGGAGAAGATTCTTGAGAGTCCCTTGGACTGCAAGGAGATCCAACCAGTCCATCCTAAAGGAAATCAGTCCTGAATATTCACTGGAAGGACTGATGCTGAAGCTGAAGCTCCAATACTTTGGCCACCTGATGTGAAGAACTGACTCATTTGAAAAGACCCTGATGGTGGGAAAGGTTGAAGGTGGGAGCAGAAGGGACAACAGAGAATGAGATGGTTGGATGGCATCACCAACTCAACGGTCGTGAGTTTAAGTAAACTCCGGGAGTTGGTGATGGACAGGGAGACCTGGCATGCTGCAGTCCATAGGGTCACAAAGAGTCGGACATGACTGAAGGAATGAACTGAACTGAAGGTATCAATTTAAAAAACCCAATAGCTTTCCCATGTTTCATCAGTGGCAATCTTAAAAATAGAAGCAGAAAGGTTCTACCCATAATATACATGAAATATAAAAGAGCTGGGTGAATACAGTCCGATCTACAGTCACTCTCCTTGCTTTTTTTTCTCTTGGGTAAATACCGTTTTCTGTAAACATTTCACATCTTGCCTGTCCTATGTTTTCATTTTGTATTCTGTTTCTGCTTCCTTGAAACAGAATTATATATGAAGGCTCCAGACCTCAGCGTCTCTAGCTAGACATCCCTTTTTTCTCTAGTAATAAAATTATTTACACTCATCTCATCCCACTTAATGAACTCCCCAGGTGGCTCAGGGGTAAAGAATCTACCTGCCAATGCAGGAGACCTAAGAGACCTCAGTTCAGTCCCTGGGTCAGAAAGATCCCCTGGAGTAGGAAATGGCACCCTACTCCAGGATTCTCGCTGGGAGAAAGAGCAAGCAAGCATTCCACTTAGGCCACAAATTGCAGCTATGTCCTGCTCCAGTGCTTTGGAGGGAACTCACCTCTATCTTTAATATCCAGGTTCAGTTTCAGTGAGTGTGGAAAGTTGGCTGAATCAGGAGAGCCTTTCCTCAGCCACACAAACCCCTTGGGATAAAAATTAGCTCCTGTGCAGCCTGTAGGCATTATCCACTTGCACTTTGAATGCATGCCTCTACATTTCAATCTACCGATTTGAGATCTTTGGATATATTACCCAGTGCCCTATTTTTAAAATCTGATATTTTTATTACGGATTTACAGCAGGCTCATAATATGGGGAAAATACTTTCCCTAAATAAGCACTTATTTGTAGCAAAAGTAAACAGAGGTGTCCCATTATCTTAGCTGAGGAAAGGATGGCAGAGCTAACCCATATATGCATTTAAATTGAGCCGTTGCAGTTATATGAAAATAGATGAAGAAAGAATTCCAGAGTGAGTCTGCCTGCCCTTCCCCTTGACAGCACAATAGCATACACTCTCCTGAGGCGGGAGTGGGAGTCCCCAGGCTGTTCTCCCCTCAGGCTGGCCTCAGTCTCCAGTATGGCCTCTCAATCATAAGCTCAAAATGTTTACTTGGAGTGAGACTGCACTGCATGGGATGTGCATGTTTAGTGTCAGATATTTTTTCAAGCAATATCCCCTTTATATCATCAACTGTTTCATCAGATGTTCAGCCTTGGAGAAATAAGTGATTATGCTGAATGAACCCACTGGAAAAAGTGTGTTGGACTTCAGTGGGGCACACAGATGGGATATATTACATTTAAGGATTTTTGCAAGATAATTAGAACCCAGTCCTCAACAATATGATGCCACATGTTAGTCAAGGACTTAATACATGATTTTGGTTTCCTTAGTGAGACTGAAAACAGAGGATTTAGACCCAGGGTTGAGGGGATGAGTCTGGATCCAGACATATCTGGAATGCTAGGAGAACATGTGTGTATGTGTGTCTGTGAGTGCATGCATACGTGTGTGTGTGTGTGTGTGTGTGTGTGTGTGTGTGTATGTGTAGGAGGAGTAAGTGAAAGAGTGTTGCCTTTGGAGTAAGCGAATGATATTGCAGAGAAATATTTGCTGATATTCTGTTCTAAAGTATGCAGGTAACTCCTTCCTCTTGTCTGCTTTCAAAAGCATAAATGTCATCAGAAAGCTTTGTTATTGATTGCAGTTCAACGAGATCTGTTAGCTGTTGAGGGCTGTGTTATGACAGAGTTAAAAAGCAGAAGGAACCAGGGGAGACTTAGATGTAAGTGTTTTGTAACACCAAGTTCTAACATCTAATATTTGGATGTCTTCCTTGGATGAATCAACCAGTTTTCAGAATAGAAGAGAATTAATGGAAATGGAATACTTGGCAGACATAGAAAGCAGCTGCTTATCATCATTAATTTTCAGTAACTATGTATTAAGAAACAGGATATACATCACTCTGTGGGGTTTGGGACCTTGGGAAAATACTGTATCCTAGAGACAGCATTGGCACAAAGAATGCGTCCAGGCCGGTGTCCGTCATCTGCACCCCTTCCTTCCCCATGCTGCCTCGGCATCTTCTGCCTGAGGACCAGCAGTAGGCACCACATACTCCTCAGCTGGCTGTGGTTCTGCCATCTGCCTGAGACTCATTAGGAAGAAAATCAGGGAGAGGTGATTTGGGAAGGGATCTTCTTAACTTCTTTGAGAGTATGGGGAGGGGGCATCTCGTTTGAGGGCATTCATTTCCCAGTAGAGAGGGAGGATTTGTAGTTGATGCTCTACTTTCTCTAGGGCAATTTTGAAGAAGACCCACAATATTAGAGTTGGAACCTTTTCTATTTCTGGCCTTATGATTATCAGGGTCTGCCATGTGGTGATGCTCATTGCATGACCCTCTTATAAGCAAGGCCGACCAACTCACCAACTAGTGGTGGAACTGGGAGTGAATTTCCAGTGGGTTGGGATAGACATTACAGTCAATTAAAGTCCTATTTTCTCCCATGCAACATCTTCTCGGTGTTAAGCTAGATTACTCTGGATTGTTTTAGGCTGGTAGTACAGAAAATAGATACACGGGGAGGGATTGCTCAGGGGCTACTTGCTAACCTGATCACTTAAATTCCAGACAGTGAGTTTTGGAGCAGGCAGAGTCACTGTGAATTAAGAGGTCAAATATATATGTGAGAATACTTTTACACCTCACTGCAGAATCTCTAAATTGTTTATTCCTCTCCTTAAGGCCTGGTGATACCCATTCTCTCCCAGTGTAATCATAAACACATGTACTGGTCATGCCTTTGAATCTTCTTCCATTTGAGTGGCAGGAAATGCTCAGATCCTGTGCTTTAGATTGAGGTTTAAAGAAAGACATAAAAATATGTAACAGATTCTCTGACTATAACACAATAAAATTCATGTAATACCCTAAGGAAAAAAAAGTAAAAGAAAAGGAAAAAAAAAAAAAAACAAAGCCCAGAAACCCTTGCCACATGGGAGATTTTTAAAATCTTCCTAAACAAAATTTGCTAAAAGTAAAGAAAGTTTAAAAATGAATTAAGCATTAGGCTCAATATTTAGTAAAATGAAAATTACCCCAGAGAAATTACTTCAAGGAAAGCTGATAAAATCCATGATGATAAACATTGCACTGAATACATTACAGAGAAAATGATTTCTTAAATGAGTAGTAAAGCATAAACCATTAAGGAAAAATAATAAATCAGACTTCATGAAAATGAAAAACATTGTGCAACAGTAGATCCCAAAGCCAAGTGAAAAAGCAAGTTGCAAACTGGAAAAAGATATTCACAATGCAGAATTACTGACAGAGAATTGATTGGCAAAATGTGTAATGTCGTTTTTCAAATCCATAAGGAAAAGGTAAGAGACATACAATGACCCAAAAATAACCTACAGGGCTGTGCAGGTAACTCATGAGAAAAAGAAATCTCCATGGTCAGTAGGTACATGAAAATATTCCCAAACTCCCTGATAATTAAATGAAATGCTAATTAAGTCAATGAGATATAATTCCACCCCACCAGATGGCAAAATTAATAACTCTAAACAAGTTTTGGTGATGTTGGCAGATTCATGTATACAGTTGGCAGAAATATGAAACTTTTTATGTGCAATGCAGGTCAAGGTCAAAGATGTGTAGTTTGTGACTCAGCCAGGCTACTCTGGGCTATCTGGAAGTCTATTCTTGGGAAATCTTGAAAGTGTTGAAAGAAAGAAAAAATACCAACCTAGAATTCTATACCCAGCAAAACTATTCTTCTACAGTGAAGAAGAGCTAAAGACCTTCTCAGACAAATGAAAACCAAGGGCATTAACACCCAGCAGACCTGCCCTGCAACAAATGTTTAACCTTTGTGAGAAACTTGGAACCACATACAGAAAGGAAGAGTGTTGGAGATGGAAAAAATGAATGTAAAATAAAATCTTCACCTCTCTTATTCTTAACTGAAAATTGTTTGAGGCAATAAGAGCAACCATGCACTGGAATTTTATAGCTTATGGGTAAGAGAAATAAATGACAGGAGAAGCTGTCATAAGGTTCCTGCATGACACCTGAGCTGGTGCAGTTATTTTTAAATATCTATAGAATATTTAGAAATATATACTGTAAGCCCCAAGGCAACCATTAAAACATTTTTAAAGGATAAATGATAAATTTCAAGAGGAAACAAAATGGAATCAAATACAATGCTCAAAATTACAGAAGACTTTACTCAGGAAAACGGTGTAGATGTACTTCTCTTTATGCCTCCAAGTCGAAGTAAAACCCCTGGATGTTATATATATATGAACACAAGGAGATTCTGAAAGATGGAAAGAGGAAGGCAGACTGGTTAGGGAACTTGGGACCAGAGGTGAGTCATACAGCAGTGGGTTCTCTGGGTTTTCTTTATGCCTCACATATCCAGTTGGATGTTGATATGGCAATCCAGAAACTTTAATGAGGGTAGCCAAATAAAGCTCTTCCCCAAAGCCAAAGAAACGGAGAAGGCAATGGCACCCCACTCCAGTACTGTTGCCTGGAACATCCCATGGATGGAGGAGCCTGGTAGGCTGCAGTCCATGGGGTCGCGAAGAGTCAGATATAACTGAGCGACTTTGCTTTTACTTTTCACTTTTATGCATTGGAGAAGGAAATGGCAACCCACTCCAGTGTTCTTGCCTGGAGAATCCCAGGGATGGGGTCGCACAGAGTCAGACATGACTGAAGTGACTTAGCAGTAGCAGTAGCAGCAAAACAGAACACTTTCCAACAATAGCCACTCTGCCCCCAGGCAACCACCACACACACACATGCGTACAGACACAGGCACATATGCACAGTTCTGACTCTAAGACACAAAAGCAAAGCCTGAAGGGAAGCCTGGACTTCGACTTCTCCTGGCTGTGACGGGGTTGCAGCCCACCCCCATCTCCCCACTGTACTCTGCCAGAGTGGGGCAAAATTTGGTCAATAGCCAAAATGTTCTGACTTCTGTTTTTAAAAAATCACCTCACAGAGAATCAAGATGATCTCGAACTAAATAGAAATACGTAACAACACTAAGATGACAAAGGTTAGGATTATCTGGCACAGATTCTAAAGCAGCCATCAGTAAAACACTTCAAGGGGTAATTACAAATGCATGTGAAAGAAATAAAAAGATATAGAAAGTCGCCAAAAAAAAAAAAAAAAGATATAGAAAGTCTCAGAAAGGAAATAGAAGGTATAAAGGTAACCCAACTGAAAATATTATTCTTGGACTAGATCCCACTTGGTCACAGTGTATAATCCTTTTTGTCAATTGCTGGATTTGGGTTGCAAATATTTTTTCAGAATTTTCATATCTATATGCATAAAATATACTGGTCTGTAGTTTTCTTGTGATGTCTGGTTTTAGTAATGATGGTCTTACAGAATGAGTTGAGAAATGATTCATTATATTCTTTTTCTCTATGTTCTTTTCTTTTTGAAGATTTTGTGAAAGATGGATGACAATTCTTTGAATGTTTGATAGAATTGACCAGTGAAGTCATCTAGCTTTGGAATTTTCTTTGTGAGAAAATTCTGGATTAATAATTCAATCCTTTTACCTGGTATACGTCTGTTCAGATTTTCTATTTCTTCTCAATTCAGTTTCGGTAGTTTGTGTCTTTCCAGGAATTTATTCGTGTGATCATATTAAACTATATATATATATATATATATATGTATATATAATACATATATATGTATGTATGTATATAATTTCTGTAAGGTCTGTTGCAACGTTCTCCATTTCAGTATGGATTTTAGTATACTTGAGTCTCCACTCCCATCCCCCGCTGCCTTTTTTTCATGGTCTATCTAGCTGAACTCTGTATTTTTAAGATGCTCTTTATTAGATTGAGAAAGTCTCTTTCGTTCCTAATTTTATGAGTTTTTTTGTCTAAAATTATGGATAGATGTTTAATTTTATTAAACGTTTTCTCTGCTTCTGTTGGAATGGTTCTTTCCTCACCTATCACAGTAAGAAGATAGATATGGTAGGATGAATATTATTGATGAGTACATGTGTAAATGTCCATACAAAGAGACTGTTGTTTCCCCTATAAATATTGTAATGGCATTTGAACTTTTGTGTGCATGTGCTGTTTTAATTCTCAAAAAAAAATTAAAAAATAGATGCATGCCATGTTTTACAGGGAAAAATGTATTGCAAATACGAATGATATCAAAATATATCCATAAATTCAAAGAAAGTTAGTAAAAAAAAAAAACCCATAGAAATTTGGAATATTAGCATGACAAGAGGAACAAACATGGGGATAGAGCTCAGAAAACTCCAGGGAAGGGAAGAAGGTGAAGAATCAAACTTACTGTGTCAGATACGGAAATGCATTATAAAGTGACAGTATAAAATATAGTAGAGGTGATGAAATTCCAGCTGAGCTACTTCAAATCCTGAAAGATGATGCTGTGAAAGTGCTGCACTCAATATGCCAGCAAATCTGGAAAACTCAGCAGTGGCCACAGGACTGGAAAAGGTCAACTTTCATTCCAATCTCAAAGAAGGGCAATGCCAAAGAATGTTCAAACTACTGCACAATTGCACTCATCTTGCATGCTAGCAAAGTAATGATCAAAAGTCTCCAAGCCAGGTTTCAACAGTATGTGAACTGAGAACTTCCAGATATTCAAGCTAGATTTAGAAAAGGCAGAGGAACCAGAGATCAAGTTGCCAGCATCTGTTGGATCATAGAAAAAGCAAGAGAATTTCAGAAAAATATCTACCTCTGCTTTAGTGACTACACCAAAGCATTTGACTGTGTCAATCACAACAAGCTGTGGGAAATTCTTCAAGAGATGGGAATGCCAGACCACCCTACCTGTCTCCTGAGATATCTATATGCATGTAAAGAAGCAACAGTTAGAATTTGACATGGAACAATGAACTGGTTCCAAATTGGGAAAGGAGTACATCAAGACTGTATATTGTCACCCTGCTTATTTAACTTCTATGCAGAGTACATCATATGAAATGCTGGGCTGGATGAAGCACAAGCTGGAATCAAGAGTGTCAGGAGAAATATCAATAACCTCAGATATGGAGATGACACCACCCTTATGGAAGACAGTGAGAAGAACTAAAGAACCTCTTGATGAAAGTGAAAGAGCAGAGTGAAAAAGCTGGCTTAAAACTCAACATTCAAAAAATGAAGATCATGGCATATGGTCCCATCACTTCAAGGCAAGTAGAGGGGAAACAATAGAAGCAGTGACAGACTTTATTTTCTTGGGCTCCAAAAATCACTGCAGATGGTGACTGCAGCCATGAAATTAAAAGATGCTTACTCCCAGTAAGAGAAAAGGTATGACAGACCTAGAAAAGATATGGCAAACCTAGACATATTAAAAAGCAGAGACATTACTTTGCTGACAAAAGTCCATCTGATCAAAGCTATGGTTTTTCCAGTAGTCATATAAGGATATAAGAGTTGGACTATAAAGAAAGCTGAACGCCAAAGAATTGGTGCTTTTGAACTGTGGTGTTTTAGAAGATTTTTTAGAGTCCCTTGGACTGCAAGGAGATCCAACCATTCAACCCTCATGGAAATCAGTCCTGAATATTCATTGGAAGGACTGATGCTGAAGTTGAAACTCCAATACTTTGGCCACCTGATGCGAAGAACTGATTCATTGGAAAAGACCCTGATGCTGGGAAAGATTGAAGGCAGGAGGAGAAGTGGATGACAGAGGATGAGATGGTTGGATGGCATCATTAACTCAGTGGACATAAATTTAAACAAGCTCCAGGAGTTGGTGATGGACAGGGAAGTCTGGCGCACTGCAGTGAGAGGGGTCCCTAAGGGTCAAACATGACTGAGCAACTGAACTGAGAAAATATAGAGCTGACCCTGGGATAGACAGGCAGATCGATGGACTAGAAGGAGAGCCAAGAAATAGAAATAGGTGTGTTAGAATGTAATTTATGATAGCAGTGTCATTTCAAAATCAGTAGGAAAATGAATTATTCAATAAGCAATTTTGGTATATTTGTTAAAAAAAAAATAATAAGCTGGATCTTTGGCCCATGCTCAATATTAAAATAAGTTCCAGATGGAGAAAATGTTTCAAAGCAAAATAAAAAATTGTGAAAGAATGGGGAGTTATTCTGAGTGAAATCATTAATAATATCGAGATCATGTGATTTGAAAACCAACAATTATAAAGGAAAAGAAATAGATTCAAGTATATAGAATTGTGTTTTTTAGCAAAAAAGAGAATCTATAAGGAACCTCCACTTCAACACTTCTAAACACCAACAAGATATTAAAGAAAAATCTTTGTAGCATAGAAAAGAAAATAGTTGGTTTCTTTAATGTATCAAGAATTTTTTTCAAACAGAAAAGGATGAGCAAACCAATAAAGTATAATAGATGAAGCTATGAACAAACACTTAAAAGAAGAACAAACACTTGAAAAGTTTTAGCCCCATGCCCTATCACAAAACTGCAAACAAAGTTAGTAAAACAGGTGAAAACCAGTATCAGTTTCAAAAGAATTTGCAGGATTGGCAAGAGACCTCAACCCTTTCTGTTAAATATTTCCCCTAAGTTTTTATCGGGTTAAAGTTTTAAATTTAGGTTACTATAAATCTTTTCCTTTGTGACTTCTTTTGTTTTTGTGAATCAAGCATTTGCTTATAATTCATATTGTTTCTTAAAGTAAAAAAAAAAAAAATTTACATGTAGCTCTTAAATACATTTAGAGTCTACCGTGACTATAAAGTATAAGCCTAATACAGTTCATTTCCAGCCAGCTTATCAGTTGCCCAGGACTATATATTGTGCAATCTTTCCTTCCCAGATTGATAATGAAGGCAACTTTATCATGCCCTTTAGATGAGCCTCAGTGTATTAGATTGCCTCCACGTATATCTACACCTGCTTGTGTCCTCCAGACCTCTCTTTTTGCAGGTAAAGAAAATGAAGACCAGAGAAGGCAGGTGCTTTGCCCCAGGTCACACAGCTGATGTAGGGTGGAGCTTGGGTCAGGGCCCTCATTCATCCCCTGACCCCCAAGCCAGTGTTCTTCTCCTTAAGCTACACTTCCTCTCAACCAGACTTTGATGAACCCACCCTTTCCCACCTGAACACCCAACTGCTGCTCAGAAAAGCTCACTCATCCTGTGGGCAATGGCCAGGCCTCCACCATGTCTGCAGAAAGGAAGAGTAAGACTCTGTTCTAATTCCCAGGCTCTGTGCTGTGTTCCATGAGAGAAGGTCCACCTAGCTGGAGAATCTAGGCACTGCCTTCTCCTCCTGTAAGGATCAGTGCCCAGGCCTTAAGCAATCTGAGCACTGAACTCAGCCTGAGTGTGTTCAAATCCCAGCTCTGCCTCTTCCTACATGAGTGACTCATCTTTGCGTCAATTCTTCACTTTGAAAATGATAATAACTTGGCTTCCCTGGTGGTTCAGATGGTCAAGAATCTGCCTGCAATGCAGGAGACCCAGGTTCTATCCCTGGGTAGAGAAGACTCCCTGGAGAAGGGAATGGCTACCCACTCCAATATTCTTGCCTAGAGAATTCCATGGACAGAGGAGCCTGGTGGGCTACAATCCATCGTGTTGCAAAGAATCCAGACACGACTGAGCGACTAACACTTTCATACTTTCACTTCAATAACAGGAATGCCTAACTCATAGGGGTTTTGTAACAATTAACTGAGTTAACCCATGTAACATCCTTGCCATGGACTTGTCAAAGTTCACTACAGAGATTATTTTCCTGTTTTTATTCAGCTAGAGGGTTGGTATCTGGTCAAATTTACATTGCTTCTTTTAAGAGATACAGATCTTTTTTGTATTGAAACTGGCGTCTTAGGGGCCTTGCTGTCATCTCCTAACAAAACAAATGCACCAAAAGCCAAACTTTCCCTTCGTTTGTGTGGCAGGATGGTGGTGAACATGGTCTGCTGAGTTAAGGGTGCAGGTGGTTTGCTGACCGAAGGCAGAAAAGCAACCACAGATGGTGGACTTCCTGTTTATAATGCGCTTGGGGAAATGACCGTTTTGCTCATGGAGAAAATATTTTTTATCTTATTAGGTAGAGAAAAACAATAGGCAACAAAGACAGAATATTACCATCCCAGCATTTTTGTCTCATGAAAAACTGATTGGCTTCCCCAGATATTGATTAAACATTCTACATGAAGTATTCTCTAGACAGTAAAATTCTGGCATAAAATAAACTTCCAGGCAAAGTTCACTTATGGTCAGAGTGGTTTCACCAAAACAACAATGTTTCGATATTGTGGTTCTCAAAACGGAAATGCCTGAAAACCCTTCAGGGAGGCAGGTTTTGATCGGAGAACAAATTGCTCACAGAGCCACTGTTTCCAATCGCTTCCTTGGCTTCTCTACAACTGAGCAACATGAGAGACGGGTGAAGACAGTTCAAGCTTCAGTTGCCCAGGTGTGATGGTCCAGATATGTGGAGTCCGTTCTCAGCTCACCTATCAGAAAGCAAACGAACCAGAGGGTGGGTCTCTGTGTTCAGACTCCAGCTGATGCCACCAACACACTCCGGAGGAATGCTTTCCTAGGTTCAGATAACCAAGCAGAAAAATCCCTTGCCTTTCTCACAGCCCCCACCTACAACGTCCTTCCATCAAAATTACCTTATATCTAGGGAGTTCTGTTAGGGGATTTATCCTCCAGTTCTGCTGTTAGCTTTAGTGGTCTTTTCTTGTAGGTCCAAAGTATGCAACAATATAAAAGCCAGTAACTGTGTTCTGCTATGACATGCACAATCACATCTCACCAGCCAGAACAGAACACAAAACATAGAACACTCATCCCATGAATGTTTTGCATCGACCTAAAGGCCATCTCTGTGCGCTACACATTGTTCACATGTACATCTGCATGCTGTGTGTGTAGGATACACAGATGTTCACACATCTGTACTTGCACTTTTCCAAGACGTCTTCGGAGTGGTGAGGGTCAAAAGGAGCTTGAGGTCCCAAGGTCTGTTCTCATGTCAAAACCCCAAGAGCCGGCTCATTCTTGAGTTGCTGCCAGAGCCTCAACAGGAAGGGAATGCTTCCAGGAAGAACGTGCATATTGATCTGGTGTCATCCTGGGCCTTTCTGGCACTTGGGGCTGTAGACCTTGGTTCAGAGCAAACAGGGATTGCTGAAACCGTGCAGTGGATACCCACTCTACCCTGGCCTCAGGTCTGGGCTGGCGTGTTGGGCTCCAGCCATTGTGAACGTTGGCTGCTGAGGACTGAGATACCCTTTCCTGGAGAAGCACCCTTGGGACAATGATTATTCTGGCCCAGAAATTCGCATCCACATTCAAGGCAGTCAGGCACCAACCCCTGAGTAGTACCAAAGGCCAAACCCTTGCCCCAAAGGCGACCAGCTCTGTGGTGAGATTCACACTGCAGCGCTCCCCTTGGGGTCAGGCAGAGGCTAGGCTCCAGCCAAGGCCACATCCTTGCTCAGTAGCTTCCCCTCTTGCCTGCTGTCCTTACTCCATTTCTGATGAAAGTGCCCCCTCAGTAAACCACTTCACAGACCCCCAACTCAGGCTTTGCTTAGGAAATCCCTCATCTTTCTCCAAGCTGCTGGGTCCATCGACAGTTTCCCAGGTAGCCAATCAAACTCCCTTTGAATAAATAAGAAGGTGGACAGTACTCTCATCCCCAGGTCTATTGGAACAGCTGCTGTCCCTTCACCATACTCTGCAATGGAATTTCTGTCAGCACTCACCACACCCAGGGGAAGTAAAAGGAAGTGTCAGTCATTCATTCATGTCTGGCTTTTTGTAACCCCGTGGACCATAGCCCACAAGATTTCCCAGTCCATGGAATTCTCCAGGCAAGAATACTGGAGTAGGTAGCCATTCCCTTCTCTAAGGGATCTTCCAAACCCAGGGACTGAACCTGAGTCTCCCACATTGCAGACAGATTCTTTACCTTCTGAGCCACCAGCAAAGCCCCAACGAACCCAGATAAAGAGACCCAAACTTGGACAGCAGGAAGAAAAAACACTCCACTGGTAAATTGTAGTTTTAAAAATGCATTCAGATATTAATTATGCTATATTTATTGGCTTGACCAAAAGTTTAGTTTGGGTATTTCCTTAAGATGCTACTAACTTTTTGCTAATGCAATATTTGTTAAAAAGTCATGGAAAATTAAGAACGTCAAAATAATTTCTACACGTAAATGTGCCAATCAACAAAGATTCAGGGCTTCAGGGTACCATTTGAGTTAATGACCATCATATACAATTCTAATTTTTTGTTTAAGTTTTATCATTGGCCACAAAGACTGTCAACTTTTTTTCCTTGAAGCAATAGGCTCACTTCTTTGCTTTTTGAGCAACTGTTTGGCAAATCCCTACATCTGAATAATGGTAATTTGTCAGTTATTCTTTCAAGTAAAAATGGCGTTCCATGAAAAAAAGAGAGAGAGATGTGTTAAAGTCACAACTTAATCACATGAGCTCTTCTTCCATGCAACCCACCTTTGTATTTTGGTACACTGAGGAGCTTTGTGTGTCCTCATTTTGCTGCTCAGAATATTCAAAGGAAAAGCACTCAAAGGTCAAAATTTAATAAAATCACTCATTTGTACTACTGCGGCAATGGAAAATACAAGGTCCACCGATAGTTTGATGTCATCACCTAGATTCCTGCCAAGATGTTGGCACCATTGCTTTCACATATCAGGGGAAATGTCAGCACAGTGGAAAAAGCAAAAAAACAAACAAAAAAAGTTTTTGTGAGTTTTTTAAAGTAAGATTTTTATTTTAGAATACTTTTAGATTTGCAGGAACATTTGCAGTACAACATGTTCTCAAGAAGCTCACACCCATTTTCTCTTGTTATTAACATCTTGTGTTAGTAAGGTACATTTGTGTCAACCAAAGAACCAATACTGGAACATTATTATCACCTAAAGTCCAGTCTATATACAGATTTTCCTAGTTCTTACTTATATTTGTTGTTGCTTCAGAATCTCACCCAACATACCTCATTACATTTAGTTCTCATGCATCCGTAGGTTTGATTGCATCATTTTCTCACTTTCCTTGGTTTTGATGATTTCAACAGTTTTGCAGATATTTTGTGGAATGTCCCTCAATTGGGATGGATCTGATGTTTTCTCTTTATTAGAGTGAGCTCATGGGTTTGGGGGAAGAAAGACTACATAAATAAAATGCCATTCTCACCGTATCTTATCAAGGGTGTATACTATCAATGTGACTGACCTCTATTGATGCTGGCCTTGATCATCAGGCTGAAGTTGTCTTTCTCAGATTTTTCAATGGTCCAGTAACTCTCATTCCCGCTTTCCACATTATTCTCTATAGAAGGATATCACTTTGTGCAACCCCCATTTAAGAAGCAGGACGCCGTGCTCCCCCTCTTGCAGGGCATAGAATCTACATGGGTTAATTGTAATCTTCTAACACAGGATACTTTCCTAGTGTTACCTGGAAAATAAATTTGACCTTACAGGGCCTTGAAAGAGTTTGGGGGAGCCCCCAGAAAGTCACAAATCACACTTTGAGAATCACTGTTCTACACAATGGAGGCAGAGAAGAATGTGTCTGGAACCGAGGAGCGATGCTCAGATGCTTCCAGGATTCCCTGGAGTTAACTCTGAGAGGAAACCCCACCCCGATCACTGAACAAGAGCAAGTCTGCTGAGGGAATGCAGGTCTGAGTCCCCCACCCCGGGCAAGCAGCACAGAGACACAGGGTGCTTCTGCGGTGGCAGCAGAGGTGGAGGTTTAGTCGCTGAGTCGTGTCCATCTCTTGCAACCCCATGGACTGCAGCCCTCCAGGCTCCTCTGTCCATGGGATTTCCCAGGCAAGAACACTGGAATAATTTGCCGTTTCCTTCTCCAGGGGATATTCCCATCCCAGGGATCAAACCTGGGTCTCCTGTGCTGCAGGCAGATTCTTTACCAACTGAAGTACCACGGAAGCTACCAAAGAAGTGTTTCTGTAGGAAGAGTAAAATACAGACTGAGTGATGGAAAAAGAGGGTGAGCATCCATCGTGGCTGACCGATATGCAGCTTCGGTGACAGTGCATTGTCTCATCAAGACTCTTGTTCAAATCTTCAGGGGTTGGGTCTGGCCACCACACTGAAGGACACTACCGCGGATCCCACCGGATCTCCTCTTTTCTAGTCATCAGCAAGGCAGCATGCTTAGAATTGGAACCAGGTATCATGCACAGCATGGTAAGATATGAGAGCCCCAAAGGGACTCTCAGACAGGATGTAGGCAACTTTCCCCTGCTCGAGGCACCACAGCGGCAACCACTCTGCCTGCACAGTGAGTAGGCTCTGGGTGGCTTCATCCAGGCACAGCCAGGCGGTGCTCTGCCCCACGCCCGCCCTGCACATCACCTGACTGCCTCCAATGGCTTCTGATAAAGCCAGTGCAGGGAACATGCAGAAACCTGCTTGATGCCAACACCTGTACCGCTCAGAGGTCCAGGATGCTTATCTCAGTCCTCTCAAGCTGCTGTAAGAACATAAGGCTACCCACTCCAGTAGTCTTGGGCTTCCCTTGTGGCTCAGCTGGTAAGGAATCTGCCTGCAGTGCGGGAGACCTGGTTTCTATCTCTGGGTTGAGAAGATCCCCTGGAGAAGGGAAAGGCTACCCATGGCAGAATTCTGGCCTGGAGAATTCCATGGACTCTATAGTCCATGGGGTCGGAAAGAGTTAGACATGACTGAGCGACTTTAACTATCAGTTTTCAATTATAAGAAGAACAAAATTTGTCAAAAGATTCTACATATCCTATCTGCAATTTGTGTGACAATTCCACTTGTTTGCCTAGTACTTTTTTTATATTTGTAATTTTCTTTTAGATGAGTAGGAGTTTTCATTAATTTTAGAGTATATCAAGACAGTCCATTTACGTATTATATAATTCTAAGATGTTCACCTTCACATAGGTAAAAACATTAGATTTTTTGATCAGTGAGATCAGAAATCAAACTCTATCTGCCACTTACTAACAAGGTGACCTTGGGCAAGTCACTGAATGTTTCCAGGTCCTTTTTAAAATAAATTAGCCAGTAAATAGGACTAATACCACCTATATCTTGTGAGTCTGGTAGTTGTTATTTTTTTTCAATAATAAGATGATTGATGTAAGATGACAACGAAATACAGAGTCTGGAACCAACAGAAAAACAATGTCTATTATTTGTAGCATCTGCGGATACTATTTAGGAACCCCCCTCCATATTTCCCAACATAAACATCCTTAGCTATCTACTCTTGAAAACTTTGGTTTCCTATTCTCTTTCACTCTTTTATTCTATTGGTCCTAAATGGTTCGCTTGTTCTCATCTCATCCATCACTTGCATCAACAACTCTGGATCAGGCTCTCCACCCACCTCCCTTCCTCTAAACAGGCACTGAGATGCTCTGTCATCTTAGCCTCAACGTGCCTGAAATGCCTGTTTACCATCCGTCTCTGCCCAAACCTCACCTTGGCTGTTCCAGAACACTGCCCACTTTAGTGCCTTTCTGCTGCAGCCACCGTGGTTAGGGCAGCCCGCTGTGTTGCTGCCATTGGTGGGAGAGAGGGCACTCACCTCACCTGAGCTGTCTGGGGTCACACACGGCACTCAGCAGTCTTGGGGATAGGTCCCAACCTCCCTCCGAGTGTCCTTCCAGAAGGGATTCCTGTTCACTGGCACCCTTGGCAATAGTCTTATATGTTTTTTTACTCCATTAACTTTATCCATCAGTTGAGTCAATGTTTAAACACCATGGTGGTACGGAGTCAGTTCAACTGAACTTTCAGCTTAGATTCTTTGGAAAATAACTTCCATGCCTACGTGCATTTTTGCAGTGGAGAGTCATCAGCTGGGAAAGCCAGCTATCAGGACAAAGTAGGACCAGATTTTCAGTGAGTTTCCATCTTGGAAAACTCTCAAGAGTCAAGTCCATAAAAGCAGTGACCTTTAATCTTTATTTGTAGCAAGGAAATGTGTGTGTGTTCAGTTGCTCAATCATGTCTGACTCTTTGAGACCCCATGGACTGTAGCCCACCAGGCGCCTCTATCCATGGGGTTCATCAGCAAGAGTACAAGAGTGGGTTGCCATTTTCTCCTCCAGGGGATCTTCCCAGCCCAGGGATCAAACCCAAGTCTCCTGCATCTTCTGAGTTGGCAGGCTGATTCTTTTACCACTGAGCCACCTGGGAAACAAGGAAATGCAGTATTTCAAATAAATATTTTATAGAAAGCATAGGAAGCAGATAAAGGAGGGGCAATTTTGATTAGGTAGCAGAGAAGTGTGGAGATTTACTCAGTCCCTCAGCGACTTTTCCTGGATTACCCTGGAGGTTCTACCACTGGATTCAGAGCCTTGAAATCACTGCTCTAAAGACTACAGTGTCCCGCCAAAGTCCCCAAAACAGGAGTGAACTAGCAGCAGCGGACACCTGGGTGAGGTTTGGAATGGGATCCATGGGAAGAAGAGTGCAACAGAGTCAAGCCTCTGCCTCCAGGAGCAACTCCTAGGTGAAGAGCCTCTCTAAGGCACAGTCCCCTGTTCAAACGCATGAGACACTGATGCTTGAGACCACAGAGGATCCAAGGAGAAAGGGCCTGCCTCATTTTGGATTCTTTGACTATAAACAACAGAAATTGACTCTACCCCATGCAAAAAGAAATTTATTACACCAATATGGGGTGGCTCATAGAAATAGAAAAAAGCTGGAAAAGCAGACTTAGAAGGGGAATCAGGGAGTTCCTAACATCCAGACAGTAGGAGATCCCTGACCTTCTCAGCTGGGTGTGCACAGTGGGATGCATGGAGTCCTATGTGGAAGAAGTGGTCTCCCAAAGGCAAGCCCCAAAGTAGATGATCAAGCAACAGCTGCTGACCACAAGACTCCAGAGGACCTAGCGTCTGGAGGAGGGAAGTTACTTGGTTCATTACTAACAAGGTCACCACAAGACTCAGGCTTTCTGGTCCCTCAATGGCTGCTCGATCTGCTCCAGTAATGCTGCAGTCTCATGGATAACACCTAGATCATTTGACAATCAGGTATCATAAACTGTCCCGGCCAAGACCACATGGCTTCCAGCTCTGACCTTGGCCATGGGATCTGCCTTTGAGCCTCCTCTAGTCTTGACTCTTCCCAACACGACTCATGTCCTCTTGATGTCTCCTCCTGGCTGCTCCTGTCCACCAGCCAGCCCCCCAATGCCCACCCCAGCCTACAGCTTTTTCTCTGCACATGCTGTCTCAAGAGGGAAGATGCTACTCCTCTCAACAGTGACACCACTCATTTCCTACTTGACCCCAAGCCTGTCTTTTCTGGCCCATTGTAGGGTGGGCTCATCCAGATTCTCATCCCATAAGCTGGGAAACTCTGGAGCAAGAAGAGTGAGAAGGCTGCGTGGCCAGGTACTTGGGGAACATGAACAAAGATCCAAAGTCTCATCCACATGAAGAGTACAGTCAGGACTCAGTGTGGCCAAAGTCTGGGAGACAGATGAGTCTGGGAGATAAACAAGATGCTGGAACAAGAGGCTGGGCAGACTGCGGGATGATCCAGAGTCCAGATCCTACAGTAGTGAACAGATTGAGTGAAAATCGAGATGTGGGTATTCCTCACTGATACCTTGCCTGAGGGTTTTGACAGTCCAGAGCCATCGCCTTCCTCAGGGAGGTGAGGAAGCCTCCTTGCCTGCCAGAGTGCTGCCATCAGACAGGCTGTTCTAGAAAGCTGTGGGACATCTCACTCAGCTTTCCCTCCACAGCTGTCTTTTAAGTTGATACCCTCCATCCTAGCCAGAGTTACTTATTTTTCCCATGGCTATCAAGTTTGGCTGCCACTGAAGGCTTTTGTTTCATCTGAGAGTAGATGAGCTGATTAGGTGGCATCACCAGCTCAATGGACATGAGTTTAAACAAACTTCAGGAGATGGTGAAGGACAGGAAGCCTGGCATGCTGCAGTCTATAGGGTTGCAAAGAGTCAGACAAGACTTAGCAACTGAGCAACAACAGCAAGAATAGCACTGGTTCAGAAAACATGTTCCTTCTCTCACTCCGGGTTAACGATCTGAATTAAAGAGTGGGCTAAGAAGGTCCGGTTGTCACTTGTAGCCATGATGGATAATGTGAAGTTCTGAAATGATTCCAAAGAAACCCATCTGAGTCTGCTTGTGAACATTTTAGAAAACCAAGCCATGGAGTTTAGATTTGGTCTCTTTTATTCCTTCTGGAATACGGGAAATCAATCAATATTTGTGGAATGGATGAATGCGATGATTAAGAACAAAACGTTTCTATAATAGAGTGAATATGAAAAGTTGGGGACAGGGTGGGTGCCCTAAGCGGACACGCTGGTTATGAAATAATTGTTAAACACCGAGGAAGATGAGAAGGGTCTGAACTGGCACAAGGGTAAGTGGGGTGAGTTGCAGAGACCTTTAAGAAGTAGAACTCATCACCAGTCGGGGGAGAGGAAGAGGCGTCATCAAGGACTGCCAACATCATGAGGCTGAAAACCCGTGGCAGTAGCAGCACCAGGGGCTCCTGGCGAGATATGACTTTGGAAGAGGACACTTTCACTCTGGCCATGGATGTGCCTGGATGGAGGTTTCAGTGCGTTTCCAGAGCTCAGGAGAGAGGTTAGGAGGGGTGAAACTGCCAGGCAGGCACACAGGATGAGAGTGAGCAAGATTTCCCTCAGTGTCCACCCACATTGCAAGCTCAGCTGCCTCACTGAACATGTCCTATCTGACCACATCGCCTGGCTGGCCTCTTTGACCTGTCAGCCCACCTCTGGGAAAGACAGCACCCAGTCTGGCTTCCTATCCAATGCACTGCCCTGAAATCAAAGTTGGACCCGGGGACTTGAGCACAGAAATTCTGTATGAGCTATGATCTCAGAGAATATAAGTGAGTAGGAGGCATGAATGGAGGAAGAAAATTGAAGTCCAGGTAAAGTGCATCATGAGGGCCACTTTTGTGGCAGCTGGTGCTCAATCCTACCAAGACCTCAGCGTGCAGAATGCCTCTTAGAATTGCCCAAACACTGCCCCCACCTCCGGGATCTAAATGCACAACATGTATCTATCAGCTCCCTGCCGCCTCGGGTGCCCTCAGGGGCATGGCTACACTCACCCTTCTAGGCTGCTCTTACACCTGTGCCACGTGGGGACCAGCTACATGCACCACACTGGAGGAGCCCGAGGCAGAGCATGAAGGACGTGGGCTCATGCTTGAGGTCAGAGCTGTCTGCAAAACATGACTGGAGCCCTCCTAGGACTTCCCACCAGTCACAGCTGGGATCTAGGTGAGGCCAAGAAGGTGTGGAAGGAGCCCAGAGCTGTCTGTTCATAAACCCCTTGCACTCTTTGCTTCCTCTCCTGCCCTTCACATTCAGTCCAACCAGAACTGAGTCTTCAAGATTTAGCATCCACAGTTAGTGGAACAAAGTACAGCCCCACTGCTTCCACTGACTCAGAGCTCTCAACACCATTTATCATTTCCTACTTTCCACATCAGTCACCTCCCACCTCCCCATCCATCACCTCCTACCTTCCCCATCCTTCACCTCCTACCTCCCCATCCATCACCTCCTACCTTCACCAACTTCACCTCCTACCTTCACCACCCTATCCAGATGTCACTCGCCCTTGGCTACCACTCACTTTGGCCAGTCTCGGTTGACTGCCTGCTCAGATGACCCAGATCTCCCCCAGAAGGGTGTGAGGCGAGGCTCACTTGCCTCCCACTGGCCAGGATTGCTGCCATTATCTGTTACTTACATTGCTGGCCTGAAAGCACTGGAAGATGTTTCAGCCCACGCTGAGGCCCCAGAGATCCTTATCAGCAGCCCTGGCCCCTGATGACAGCAAGAGTCAATAATCCGTGCTGACTCCCTGCTGGCCCCCTGGCACGGCTAGCGCTAGATGAACAAGCTGTACTCAGAGCTTCTGAATCAGTGAACTCAGAGTCCCTGGAGGGAGTTCCTTGCCTGGAAATCAAATGATCTTTTTGCTCTCAGCAGGAACGGATGGGACAAGTCAGCACCTGGAAGTGGCTCCACCAGGGTGCCTGGCGACCTTGCACACCTCCGCGTGGGCTGTGTGGGCAAAGCTCAATCACGGTTAATGTGGACCTTAGCAGAACTGCCGTGATTCTACCAGAATATGAGAGCCCAGGAGCTCTGTGAGGAGCCATTACCAGGCTCTTCCGCCCTCACGGGGCAGTTTCTCATCACCTCCTGTGTTCTGAGGAGGTATGAGGCCCCCTTCTCCCCTGTCCACACTCCATCCCCAAGCACCTCCTTTAGGGTCCAGCTACAGCCCGTGTGACTGCCTGGATGCAGCATGGAACAGGCCTCTCGGCAACAGGGCCTGTGGACTCATGTGTTGTCACCTGCACTCTGCTGTTTTGGCATCATCCTGTGGGACAAGGGGCAAGGGGAGCTGGCATGCCTTGCTTTTTCTGTCTTTGTAAGGTATAAACTATCTGGATCTAACAAGGCCACATTGTTTCCTTACCAGCTAAATTTGTTCATTTGACCTTGACAATATGCTCATGGAATGATGAGGCTCTCTTTTGATTTAAGCGGCCACCCTGATACCTATTACAACTGGGTATAAATCATGGATTATCGACTCCCTGATAGCTCAGCTGGTAAAGAATCCACCGGCAATGCAGGAGACCCTGGTTTGATTCCTGGGTCAGGAAGCTTCCTGGAGAAGGGATAGGCTACCCACTCCAGTATTCTTGGGCTTCCCTGGTGGCTCAGATGGTTTAGAATCCACCTGCAATGCGGGAGACCTGGGTTCGATCCCTGGGTTAGGAAGATCCCCTGAAGGAGGGCAGGGCAACCCGCTCCAGTATTCTTGCCCAGAGAATCACATGGACAGAGGAGCCTGGCGGGCTGCAGTCCATGGAGTCGACTGAGCGACGAAGCATAGCACAGCACCAACTCTCTAAAGGGCCAGAAGATATATTTCTAAATCTTCTAAGAAACCACTCATCCTTCAGATACTTACAACTTTCAAAGATGAGGTAGGAAGTTGCTTCTTACTGTGCTAGACATCTTTCAAATAGAAAATGATGTACTCAGGGCTTTAACTCAGCTCAAGCATACACAGAGAAGGAGAAATATTCTCCCATAGACTTAAAAGAAATGCTTGTTTATATGTGTCATTGTGACAAGTATATACCCAGGGAAGTGACTCCATCAGGGTGCCTGGTGACCTTGAACATCTCCGTGTGGCCTGTGTAGGCAAAGCTATGGAAATGCAGTCACAAAATTTGCCTATGTGAGTTACAGAATTCCAACTAAGTTGATAATGCAACTCTTAAAAATTCAATTTGTAAAGGCTACACTCCATTACAGTTATTACAAAATAGTAGGCACATTCCCTGTGGTGTATAATACATCTTGGAGCTCATCTTACACCTGATAGCTTGCCCCTCCCAATGCAACTTTGACAGGATGCTTATGTTAAGAAAAACACATTTATTTGGAATAAGGCGGGATGGGGGTGCGTCTTGAGACATGAGATGAGACTATTGGGTAAACAGGATAATCTAGAAACCTTGAACCTCCAAATCGTCTTGAGCTGCCTTTCCAGAAAAATTAGACCTTTCTCCAGGACCGAGGAGATGCCCTCACCTTGTTTAAAGACCAACACTTGGAACAGTCATCTGCACATGTCCCTCCTCAATACCTCTCATCTCCCCAAGTCTGACAGCTCAGATCCATCATGACCCAAGGGATAATCCCAAGGTCTTCAGGAAATGAAAGAGATGATGTACCAAAAGCGCTGAAATGGTCCGTATAGGCAGCAACTTGAGAAACATAGGTTTTAAGGGTATCAGGTCAAGCAGGATGAAATATAACTGCATCATATTGAATTTGCCAGGATAAGAACACTTGTATAAAGATTTGAGATTTAACGTTCTAGCTTTCACAGCTGGAATGGCTTTACCAGCTGGCATTTTTCATTGACTGGAACTTGGATTGAGTGGTGACCTACATTCAGCAAGGTCAGGGTGTCAGAACTTGCGCAACGTTGCGTGGAGTAAGGAATCCAAAGGCCGAGGGAGACGAGGATCAAGAAGTAGGTTTCAGTACAGTCAGCCCACTCACCCTCATCTTCCCTGTCTTCAGGTGGTCCCCAAAGCCGGTACATAAGGAATCGAGAACCAGCTTCCCTGAAGATTCCCGTCATAGCATCCTCAGTAAGCAAGAAGGAAAGGGGAGATCTGCCATTGAAATAGACTCCCCGACCTGCCTTCCACAGGAATGAGGGAATTCCAGCCTGACTGAGGCCCAAATGGCAGCCTTCAAGCCCAAAGATCACAGAGGGCTGTGAGGTCAGTGCGGGGGGTTTATTTTATACTGCAGGGAATACAGTGATGACTACTTTATCAAGTGTTTCCTACGGAAGAAATACAGGAGATATCTCCTCATGTCATTTTATATCTATAACTGGAAATATTCTGAGTCCAGTGAACAGAAACACGGCTGAGTCACCGAGTAGCGAGTCCTGGCACCTCCCTCGAGTCTTTCTTTTTTATTTCGGTTCTATTGAGAAATAACCGACATACATCACCTTGAAAGTCAGGAGCACAGCATGATAGTTTGATTTACATGTATTGTGAAATGCTTACCCCAATGGCTTTAAATAACATTTATCATTTCATATAGACATAACACAAAGGAAAGAAACAAACTTCTTGGGATGAGAAGCCAGAGTCGCTCTCTTAATTACTTTCTGTTTTGATTAGTTTATTTTTAATTGGAGGATAATTGCTTTACAGTGTTGTGTTAGCTTCTGCCATACATCAACAGGAATCAGCCATAGGTACACACACACGCCCTCCCTCTTGAAGCTGCCTCCCCGCTCCCACCCTTTCCTACCCCTCGGTTGTCACAGAGCACCGGGTTTGAGCCCCCTGCATCATACACAAATTCCCACCAGCTATTTATTTTACGTATGGTGATGTATGTATTTCATCATGCATGACGTATGTATGTTACTTTCTCAGTTCATCCCACCTTCTCCCGACCCCACTGTGTCCACAAGTCTGCTCTTTATGTTTGCATCTCCTTTGCTGCCCTGCAGATAGGTTCATCAGTACCATCTTTCTAGATGCCATATATATACATTAATAGACAACACTTGTTTTTCTCTGACTTACTTCACTCTGTATAATAGGCTCTGGGTCAGTCTACCTCACTAGAACTGACTCAAATGCATTCATTTTTACAGATGAATAATATCCTACTGTATATTCGTACCACAGCTTCTTTATCCTTTCATCTGTTGATGAACATCTAGGTTGCTTCCATGTCACAGATATTGTAAAGAGTGCTGTGATGAACACTGGGGTACAAGTGTCTTTTCCAATTATGGTTTCCTCTGGGTATGTGCCCAGATACATGCCCAGTAGTGGAGTTGTTGAGTCCTATGGTAGTTTTATTCCTAGCTTTTTAAGGAACCTCCATACCATTCTCCATAGTGACTGTATAAATTTATATTTCCACCAACAGTGCAAGAGTGTTCCCCTTTCTCAACACCTTCTCCACATTTATTGTTTGTACATTTTTTTGATGATAGCCATTCTGACCAGTGTGAGGTGATAGATACCTCATCGTAGTTTTGTTTGCATTTCTCTAATAATGAGTGATATTGAGCATCTTTTCATGTGTTTATTAGCCATCTATATATCTCCTTTGGAGAAATATCTGTTTAGAGCCTCTGCCTGCTTTTTTATTGGGTTGTTTGTTTTTCTCATATTGAGCTGCATGAGCTGCTTATATATTTTAGAGATTAATCCTTTGTCAGTCTCTCTTAACAACTTTTTTATGTTTCATATGACAATGTCACTTGTAGCCATTGTGCTGTGCATGACATCTCTGGAACTTACTTATCTTCTAACTGCATATTATATTGAAGTCACGGCCAGGCTCTGTATCACCACCACAAATATATACTGTAAATTTTCTTCAAGTGTTCCTCATATGAACCCATGTGGCCATGAACAAGGGTTCTAGATATTCAACATCATACTAGAGGACCCTGTCAGTGCAATAAGACAAGGAAAGCAAAAAAAAAAAAAAAAAAAAAAAAAAGGCATTCAGTTGGAAAGGAAGAAATAAAAATATCTTTATTTGTAGATAGCATGGAAGGGAGTTCTGATATTAGAAAGGCTGCATGTATTGGTACAGTACATCAAAAAAGCATTATTTGGTGTTAAAAAGAAAATAGTTATTAAGCCATGAAAAAAAAAATAGAGGAAACTTAAATGCATATTTAATGTGGAAAAAAGTCAAGGAAAATAGGCAGAGAAGCCCTGTATCAGATACTGCGTGAACTTGGCAACATGAAGAAAGCACTTTGTTCCTATCTTAGGAGAAAGAAAAAAAATGTTCTTATGCCCTGTGAAATGTTTCAGAAGACATACAGCAGACAGCGTTTTTTAAAGCCAAAGAACAGGGCCATCAGTCTTCCTGAGATGCTGACTTGGGGACCCGTCCCCATCAACTGAAGTAAACAGAAGTTCTTTTCAGTCAGGGCAAAAATCATAAGGGGTTTTCATAAAAGTCACCAGCAACCTGGGGTGGTTTACTTTTTTTTTTTTGTATTCTCCTTTGAAATGAGGTAGAGGGGGAAACAGGGAGGAAACAGGACTTTTCAGATCACTGCTGGTGGCCCTGGAGTCCTCCTGATCGGGAGTCACCCTCGGTGGCTCCCGACACGGTGGCTGGCAATCATGGTGTTCACCAATCTTTGTTGAATGATGGTAGAAAATAGCAGAGTCTGTAAACATGTATTTTAAATGTTAGGGTATATACTACGATCTGGCTTTGCACATCTGTGGCTCCTTCCATGGGCCAGATTACCAAGGTTATCACTCTTATCTGCTTCAAATCCTTTAGAGACTCCAAGAAAATGCCAATCTCGCAGCAAGATAAGCCACCTCCTGATAATCAATCAGGCCCCTGCCTGCTTCTGTCCTCTCTAACCACTCCCTCACCTGCCTCCCCAGGCCAGCCATTTCCAGGTTCCCAGTCATCTTCCCTCTGGCTGGAACCCGCCCCCTTCCACTTCTCTCTCTATTTCTAAAGACTCCAGTCAAGCCCCCACCCCAACCTGTATCACCGACCACGTGCTTGTAGGTCTGCATGGCTCTTCCCCAACTAGCCTGAGCCCTGGGTGGAAAAGTGACCTCTCTGAGGCCCCTTACACACAGGTGCTCAAGAAATGCTTCTCACATTGCTGCCTTTGTGAAATATGGCCTCCTCGGAGGCAAAAAAAATGAGCTGGCAATAAGGGAAAGTCATGCATTATTTGATCAAAGGGTGGAGTCATTCATGACTTACTCATTTTCAAAAGGAAAAACACGTGGGCAAAAAGTTGCTAAGACACTGAAATGCAGTTTTCAAATTTCATACAGAACCAAGGGTGAATTTCACTGCCATCGAACAAGAGGAAGCTTATTCATCTCAGAAACTGCTTATGGGGCACATTCACACTGCAGGTATGCGTAGCTATGACATCTGATAAAGGTCAGACGACGGGACTGAGTCAGCCGGGCACAGGTCGTTCGGTAATGAAATGTGAAGACAGCCTGGCAGGGCTGCAGCAGTTTCCAGAAGTCACTCTGTTCTCTCCTGGCAAGGCTCTGAACACCGAGTTCCACCCTGGCTGCTCCTAACCCTGCCTGCCCCCCTGCCCCCAGCCTGGCACCAATTCTCAGGGCTCTATCATCTCTCCCTGCCACGTGACCAGGAGCTCCGTGGCCCGCAGCTCAGGGACCAGCCACAAATGCTTTTCAAATAACCGAAGTGAACAAATGAATGGAAAAAAGATAAATGAATGAATTGGTTCCAGATCGTCCTTTGGCCTCAGATGTGCTTGATATCCATCCTAAACGCTCTTCTTCCTTTTGCCATTTGGGCTTTGGAAGCCTGGCATTCTCCCCATAGTAAGAAGTTGGGAGATGGGCACAAGGGCTAAAAGTGTGGGATCTGAAATCAACTGTCCGAGGTTTGACATCCTCTCCCCAGTTGCGCCTTCCTGGCTAAGTACCCTGTTGTTCAGTCGGCTCGCTGCGTCCGACTCTTTGTAATCCCGTGGACTGTAGCATGCCAGGCTTCCCAGCAAACCACTCCAGTATAATACCCTGGAGAACCCCATGAACTGTATGAAAATCTAAGTACCTAACCTCCCTCAAACTCAGTTTCCCCATCAGTAAAACTGAGATATTATTAGGACTTACCCCCATGAGGCTACGGTTCCCAAATTACATGCCATGTCACCCCAGGATACCGCAGCAAACTCACCAAGGCATCAAGGGCCACATTCGATCTTCAAGGAATCACAGCTGTTGGATACAGTATGAACTCTTGATTCACTACCTTGATAGGCATCTATCACAATGCTAGGACTCTTGGGTCGTTTAGACCTAACTACAGAAAACGACTAGGTATTTCTTTTGTTCTACGGACACTGGGGAAATCTACTGAGATGCTAAAGGCACGAAAAACTGAGAGAGGCTGGCCATCCGTGACAGGGGTTGTTGGGACAATTTCATGAGCACGTACATAACAAGTTTGTGGCTGTCTAGCTAGCCACATGGGCTCCCCGGCGGCTCAGTGGTGGGTAAATAATCCGCCTGTCACGCAGGAGCATGCGGGTTTGATCCCTGGGTCAGGCAGATTCCCTGAAGAAGGAAATGGCAACCCACTCCAGTATTTTTGCCTGGGAAATCTCATGGATGGAGGAGTCTGGTGGGCTACAGCTCATGAGGTCACAAAAGAGTTGGACACGACTTAGTGATTAAACAGTAATGACAAGCAATCCACACAGGCTAGCTAAACTCATTCTCATCCACATTTCCTGGACCAGTTTCATCATGGATGATACTGGTCATCTAAATCATTATTTAAAGTTTGAGTAAACTAAAGCTTATCCAATAAAATGATGAATAATAATGTAAATTTCTCTACTTTCTCCCATTGCAAATTGGATGACAAAATAGTTTAAGAAAAAAACATCTACGTGGGTGTTTCTTCTAGGAAGTGAAAACCACAGACATTACTGAAGCTTTCACTGGGTATAAAGCACTAGAAGAAAGTAAATCACCCTCAAGCTCACTGCACTGGAAATCCACACCAAAAATAGATCGAATCGGATGAGAGATAATCCTACGAATACGTCATCTTAAGCAGTAATTTGAATAACTCATTGATTGTTGTTAGACAAATGTCAAGCACTCTGCTTCTAAAGAACTAAGTGTATTGAATTATTTCTGTTACCCATATTTAGGTTTCTTTTTAAAAGGATGTTTGTTTGTTTCCAAGGTATTCACCATTACATTCATTACTCTTTTTAACCCAAATGCCATGAGTTGGTTAGTGATTAATAACATATAAATATTATGTGTTCAAGTGGGAGTTGCCATGTCATTTTTACAAAAATATTCCCCAGAATCACTACAGTCAGAGACTAGCTCTTAGTTCTGAGACACAAACACCAAACAGGACTTGGTTTTATTCTTCCAAGGAAATTTCAACCCAATTGCATTCTTGAGTCTCCTTGTTTTAATTGAACCCGTGTATTGAATTATCCTGCCGCCCTGAGCATTGTCACAGACGCGGACGCTCTCGGACAGGAGTGGCAGAGACGGCCCCGACACTGACAGGATGTTGACCAGGCACTTTGCTATCCTGGCTCTCGGGTCTCTTTTGCTAACTGTGTAGGGCCGCCTTTTCCTTTCACATCCAAAGCTGTTTGGTGCACCGGGAGCACCAGAGAGTATAAGATAAAAACCTCACCTTTAGTTTGAGTCCAAGTCACACTGAAATGATTGGTCTGCATTTCTAAATGTTCAAACATTAAAAAAAAAAAAAACCAGAACGTCCTTGTGTGATAAAATATCACTGTGTAGTGTGTACACTCCCAAGTTCAGAAAGGTTTCCTATCTAAAAAATTATCAGCTCCACCCTTAACGATTGCGATTAATCATGATCATCTCTATATCAAGCATGGAGTCCATATCATCACAAATACAGACTGAGGGTTCAAGAAACCCAGTATTCTGAATTTGAGTCCTAGAATCGGTTCTAAATTCTTGCCTCTACAAAACCATTTGAAGTCATGCAGTCATTCATGGGACTTGCATATTTTTCTTTGTGACTCACATCACTCAAATGTAAGGATTTAGGGGCGGGCGCTGTATCCTCTTTTTTCACTGCTGTGTCTCCAGTATGTCAAGAGTATTAGGTCCATAGCAAATGCTTGGTAAGCAGTGGTGAAACTGATAGATGAATGTTCGAGTAGTATTATACGTTATAAAGTCCTTCATTCAGCCCCATAGGCATTGCTTCATTTAGTATTTACAACACTACAGAAGAAGTTATAATATCACCTACCATTTTATAAAAAATAAAGCTGAGATTCAAGAAGAAAAGAGGATCACCCTTGATCATACAACCAGCAAGCACGAGGCACGGGTATAGAGTCTGCCCCATGACAGATGCTCAAGGAAGCTTTGAGGAGGGAGTTTGGGATGGACATGTACAGGCTGCTGTATTTAGCATGAATAACCAACAAGGAGTGTAGAGCACAAGGCACTTGGCTCAATGTTATGTAACAACCTAAACAGGAAAAGAACGTGAAAAAGAACAGACAGATGTATGTGTCTATGTAACCGAATCATTTTGCCATACACCTGAAACTAACACAACCTTGTTCGTGAACTTTACTCCAGTATAAAATAAAAAGCTTAAAAAAATCATGTTATCTCAAAATGAGGGGAAAATAAAGCCTTGTTGATATGAACCAACCATACCCACAGGCCCACATGTCTCCTGATCTCATTGGCGTTTCCTGTTCACCAGGGTATAGAGCTCAGAGCTGGTAGAAAGTGGTGACCAGAGGCAGAACAGATAGAAGTAGGAATATCGGGGGGTGGGTTGGGGGAGGGTTGATGGAGGGGCAGTCTCGAAACACAACTGGGACCTGGGGACAAGTCTTCCCAACCACCTTGTTATGTAACCCGTCTCTTCTTTGGAAAATGGCAGGGTCTGATTGGATTGTGAGGGTGCTCCCCAAGGACTAGGGTCTCCCCATCTCCTAACAAAGTTGGTAAGCTCCTGAGATGTCCACTTAGGGTCTGAGCAATGAGGCACAGCAGGATTCCCGGCAAAATGCTCCAAATCCCCCCTGAACCACTCTTCACCATGTGGGAATCATGGAGCCCTTCCTCACCGACCACCACCCCAACCAGAGCCCACGCTGGACTCATCTCAGGGCCGGTTTCCCTCCTCCTCTGATCCTGTCCTGCTTGGAGACTTCTGCCAATTTAACTTTCAAAGCCTTGAGCGTACCTCCCCCCTCACCCCCTTTTATAAAGCCCATCTTGTGGAACTTCCATCTGTGGACCACCTTCCAATAGACTTAGTCATCTTCGCCGTTATGGTCCCAGTGGGTGGACGTGGTCTTTCCCACATCACACAGCTACTCAGCCCCTTGGCAGGGGAATCCGGGCTTGCTGCTGCCACAGTTTTTTGGTTTTTTTTTTTTTCCAGGGTGGGGTTCTTTCCGAGGAATTTAGAAGGAAACTTCAGGTGCTAACATTCCTGAACTTGAAGGAATCCCGACCCTTCTGGTTGCCAGTGTGGATGCGACCCAGAGTGGGGAGGCAACAGTCCAGGATGACACGGTGAGTTAACCGCAGGGGGAGACTCACTTTTTCCCCCTTGCACACCACACCCTCTTCTTCCCAGAAAAATTCCCAGATTCATTTGGAAGAGCAATAACGCTCCAGAAAAGCGCACGGCGTTGCTTTATGGTCCTCCCCTGTGAAGACACCATGTCCTTTCATTTCAGTTCATTCCCTAGTCACCTGTGTTCCATCAGCAAGGCTTCGTGAGCAGACGTGGGGCACACACGTACATGTTTTCTGGCTTCTGATTCGCACAAGCAGATGTGAAAGGTGCCTAGGGGGAGAGGATTGGGGGCAATTCCAGCATATTAAATTCAACAAGAAACATCGCTCCCTTTAAATGTTAAAAAAAAAAAAAAGTGATCCAGATCATATTTTATTTAGCAGATGGTGGAAAGGAAAGCCAGGCTTCCCAAGAGAAAAACAACTCCCAGCAATCAGAATGAGACAGCTATGCCCGGTCTGGCTGCCCTAGAGAGGGACGGCCAGGCCGGGACTGGTTCTGATTGCTTCGGCTGAAGAGGTCTAATATCACGAGTTGAAATAATTTCCTAAATCTATATCCGGTACAGCTGCAAGGGCTTTGCTCTTAGCTGCCATTCCTCTGAGAAATTAAAAAGCAATTTTCCTTTGAAGTTCTGGAGGGTTTGTTTTTTTTTTTCTTCTTCTTTCATTTAAGATTGCAGTTTAAAGTCAGGCAATGAGACACAAGGACTTCACCATCGTGCACGCATTCGATTTGGTAAAATTCCACCCTCCACATCCCCATTTTAAGCTGTCCGGAGTGCCAGATGGTTTCCAGCTTGACCAAGCTTAGGCTGGCAAGCGTTCTAGGGACTCGGGTAGCAACGCTGTCCTGAAAGGGAGGTATTTGATGCATTAAGCTGTTCGACGTTGGAGAAGATGAAGCTCGCAAACTGCCTTTAAGTGATATCTATGGAGCTATTTCAGTGAAAGAAGTAGAACAAAGACACACGGGAACCAAATGTGCAACTGATGAAGAAGATGTTTCATATTGCAAGAGTGGGAGCAGTGTGTGGTTTATTCAACGCCAAATTGGTTTTTAAGTTTTCGAACTTGTCTTTCTTACCCTCCAAAGATTATAGTCTTGTGTCAGTTGGAGTCCAACTAGGGGACAGAAACCACGCAGTAATGTAGACAGGGAAAGTTTGTTATAAAAATTGAGTTAAAAAGGGGGATTGGAGCCACAAAGGATTGACTGGGAAGAAGAGAAGAGCTGTCTAGAGGATACAGGGTAGCAGCGGGAAGGTGCAGCCAACCCCCTGGGCTGAGAAAAAATGCTTGAGGGGCTCCCCCTGCCCCCCGCACCCCTACCAGGTCTTTAGGACAGAGCACTCACAGGGCAACCTCAGCAGCCAGCAGAGAAGATGCTGCGTGTCATCAGCAGAACCTGCTGGGACCTAGCCCTCTAGAACCTGCCAGAAAGTGTTCTCTGACCAGCCAGGGAAACTGCTCATGGGTGGGTGTGCTGGGGGAGGTGCCTTGCTTTAAGCCATGTGCCGGCCGCCAGGTGCCCACGAGCTGGCACCATGGCATCTGTCCACGCTGCAGCTGGCTCATGTGGGAACGTCCCCTGGGCTGCGGGAGCTGGGATGCTGGGGGGGAATACATCCACAGCAGGAGACTGCCCGGGGAACAGCCTGCATCCACAGAGGGAAGGCTCTTCCTCTGGTGATGTCTCTCCAGGGGCCTCTGCTGACCAGGACTTGCCAGCTGACAAGGGAAAATTCATAAAGGGGCTATCTTTCCTTCTGCAGGTCCAGCGGTGAGGGTGAACTTGGAGCTGACATTTCACTCCTCTAGCTCCTCTGCCTTCACACCCAGGCGCTGCACAAACTCCTGAAAGTGAAAGTATGATTCGCTAAGTCACGTCCGACTCTTTGTGACCCCATGGATTGTAGCCCTCCAGGCTCCTCTGTGCATGGGATTCTGCAGGCAAGAATACTGGAGTGAGTTACCATTTCCTTCTCCAGGGGATCTTCTCAACCTAGGGATCAATCCCAAGTCTCCTGCATTGCAGGCAGATTCTTTACCATCTGAGCCATGGGGAAGCCCAAAAAACCCCTGAGAAACCACAAAACCACTCTATCTTCTTCCTAACAAGATATGGCCATGTGTTTTGGAGGTGAAGAAATGCTCACCCTTTACCCAAGAATGAGGAGTTATAGTCCCAATAATCATTGTATCAATTATCAGCTGTATTAATTATTCCTCCAAGTCAGTCTCTGTCCTACTGAGGATTTTTGCATAAATAATAAAATTAATTTCCAACACCTTGCACATAAAATAAAAATGGAGAAGAGAGTGAAGAATGGTTAATATATAGAACAAATACTTATTTATAATGAGCAAACAGAAAAATATGTAAAGCCTCTATGGTCTCTTACTGGCTGCTTGTCATGAAGCCACGTTGGTGTCTATGGCTGCTTCTTCTACCATCACTGTCAACCAGTTGGGTTTTCTACCTGGGAGAGGAGCCGAAGTCTTCACACTTCGTGAAGTGTGTCCTTGTTGATCCTGCCTTGCCTTTGGTCTCTCCAGCTTTCCATTAAACTTTCCTGTGAGTTGGTTTTTACATGCAAGTACAAGGAGGTGCTCAGAGGATCCCCTGGGTTCCAGGCTCAGTCCCTCTAGCCATGGTCTTCTGTGCCCCATTTTGCCTGATAATCAGAATCAATAATTCCAGCCAGCAGACTAACTCCTTTTCTGACTGTGAATCCCAGGCCATGAGGGTCTCCCAGTGGCTGTGTGGAAATCTCTCCTTCCAGTTTAGTGGAACCATTTCATGTTCCATTTAGTGGAACCATTTCATGGATGGAAGTATTCTCACCTAGCAGTCTAGGACCTCCAAGCCAGCAGGGTGCAAGCATGAATTCTAGCGATACCAGTCTCTGAGCCCGCGCATACAGTGAATCCTGTAAGACAGAGCCCTGCCTTTGAATAATATTTATGAAGCTATCTTAGGAATACAAGTAGAACAAAAGATACATAAGAACCAAATACATAAATAAATTAGGAATGTTTCAAATTCATTTTCTAAGTTCCATATACATATATATGCTAATATACAATATTTGTTTTTCTCTTTCTGACTTACTTCACTCTGTATAACGGGCTATAGAATCATCCACCTCACTACAACTGACTCAAATCTGTTTCTTTTTTGACTGGGCTTCGCAGGAGGCACTAGTGGTAAAGAACCTGCCTGCCAATGCAGGAGACATAAGAGAATCGGGTTCAAGCCCTGGATTGGGAATATCCCCTGGAGTAGAAAATAACAACCCACTCCAGGATTCCTGCCTGGAGAATCCCATGGACAGAGGAGCCTGGCTAGCTACAGTCCATGGAGTCACAAAGAGGAACATGGCTAAACTGACTAAACACACAGTATTCCATTGTGTTTATGTACCACAGCTGTTTTATCCATTGATCTGTCAGTGGACATCTAGGTTGCTTCTATGTCCCGGCTATTGTAAACAGGGCTGCTATGAACATTGGGGAACACGTGTCTTTTAGAACTGTGGGTTTTCTGACGGTATATGCCCAGTAGTGGAGTTGCTGCATCAAACGATAGATTTATTTCTAATTTTTTAAGGAATCTCATACTGTTGTCCATAATGGAGTCTAGAAAAATGGTTCTGATGAACCTATTTGCAGAGTGAAGACGCAGACATAGAGAACAGACTTGTGGACATAGCCAGGGTAAGGAGAAGGTGGGACAAATTGAGAGAGTAGCATTGACATATATACACACTACCATGCGTAAAACAGCTAAATGGAGGGAAGTTGCTACGTAACACAGGGAACCCAGCCTGGTGCCCTGTGATGACCTAGAGGGATGGGATGGGGGAAGGGAGGGTGGCTCAAGAAGGAGGGGATATATATATATACATATACACACATATATATGTATATATAGTTAAAACTGATTGGTGTTTTTTTATGGCAGAAATGGACACAACATTGTAAAGCAATTTTTTTCCAGTTAAAGAAATTTTTAAATACATACTAACAAAGAAAAAAGAATGCTTGAAATTCAGAGTACTGTTTACTCGATGTTCAAATTTTCACACTTGCATTTTTTAGCTCAAAGCACTCCTGACTATTTTGAAAGTTTAAAGGACATCTATGCCAGGTTTTGTGCACGGTGGTGCATTTGTTATCTTATCGTAATCCCACCTGGCAGGAAAGTGTTAACCTCCATATTTTGCAGAATATACTAAAGGCTCTATGATGAACTTCTTGTTTCTGTAAGTATAATTTATGTCACAACTTGGAGAAATAAAATGAGAAAGCGGAACATGGGTTCAGATTTTGATACATGGCTTAACAGACTTCTGGAAGCAATTTTGTATGATTCAGCAAGCCTTCTCACAGCACTTAGAGTTGTCTTTGGTGGCAGTGGTCTTATTAGTAAGGGATTGGGTAAAACAGGCGGGGGCAGGCTTTCACAGCCATCACAGACCCTGGACAGGCCTCGTCTCCAAAGTCTAGAAGGAAGTGTGTTTCCTTCTATTCCCTTTGAGAGATAAAGGAGGAGAGAGTCCACGAGGGATGGAGGACGACAGGAAGAAGGAAGGCGGGGAAAAGAAGTCTTTGCTATTTTCTAGATGCAGGATGTCTTCATACACGATGCTAAGCACTCTCGTCTCTGAGAGACTGAATCACTTCCTAGGAATGGCAGAGCTGTAAAGTTATAACCTCAAGTCCATCAGAGATGAACAACCCTTTAATCTGTCGGTTGGGTGCCTGCTTGGTTGGCTCATTGGTTTTCTGACTCCACATCCTGTTGTTTGCATCATGCTTTACTCGGAATTCTCCATGTAGAGCTCTGCGAGGTTGGACCTCTCAGGAGAACTTTAAACAAAACATTTAAAACTGAATGTAAGGTGAAGTTAAATGTGTTAAAGAACTTATGATTTTTAAAAAGGGATGAAATTGGGTCATTTGTAAGGATGTGGATGGATCTAGAGTCTGTCACACAGAGTAAATTAAGTCAGAAAGAGAAAAACAAATATTGTATGTTAATGCATATGCATGGAATCTACAAAAATGGTACAGATGATCTTATTTGCAGGGCAGGAATAGAGACATGGACTTAGAGAATAGGTTTGTGGATATATCGAAGAGGAGAGTGGAAAAGCTGGCTTAAAACTTAACATTCAAAAAACAAAGATCATGGCATCCAGTCCCATCATTTCATGGCAAATAGATGGGGAAAAATGGAAACAGTGATAGACTTTATTTTCTTGGGCTCCAAAATCACTGTGGACAGAGACTGTGGCCATGGAATTAAAAGACGCTTGCTTCTTGGAAGAAAAGCTACGACAAACCTAGACAGCATATTAAAAAGCAGAGACATCACTTTGCCGACAAAAGTCCATATAGTCAAAGCTATAATTTTTCCAGTAATCATGTATGAATGTGAGAGTTGTACCATAAAAAAGTTGAGCACCAAAGAATTGATGCTTTTGAATGTGGTGTTGGAGAAGACTCTTGAACTACAAAGAGATCAAACCAATCAATCCTAGAGGAAACCGACCCTGACTATTCATTGGAAGGACTGACACTGAAGCTAAAGATTCAATACTGTGGCCACCTGATGTGAAGAGTCAACTCATTGGAAAAGACCCTAATGCTGGAAAAGATTGAGGGCAGGAGGAGACTGGGATGGCAGAGGATGAGATGGTTGGATGGCATCACTGACTCAATGGACATGAGTTTGAGCAAACTCTGGGAGATAGTGAAGGACTGGTGTGCTGCAGAAGCCTATGATCATAAAAAGTGGGACACACCTGAGCGACTGAACAACAACAACATGTGGATATAGGCAGGGGAAGGGGAGAGAGGGAGGAATTGGGAGATTAGGACTGACATGTATGCACCACCACGTGTGAAATAGATAGCTAGTGTGAAGCTATTGTATAACACAGGAGGCTCAGTTCAGGGCTCTGTGATGACCTAGAGAAGTGGGATGGGGATGGGGAGAGAGGTCCAAGAGGAAAGAGATATATGCAAACATATAGCTGATTCCCTTTGTTGTAAGTGCACGCTCACTCAGTTTGTCTGGCTCTTTGTGACCCTATGGACTGTAGTCCATCATTCTCCTCTGTCCATGAGATTTCCCAGGCAAGAATACTGGAATGGGTTGCCATCTCCTCTTCCTGGGTATCTTCCCACCCCAGGGATCAAATCTGTTTCCTGTATTGCCTGGATTCTTTACTACTGAGTCAGTTGGGAAGCTTACTTTATTGTACAGCAGAAATTAATATTGTAAACCAATTGTCCTCCAATTAAAAAAAAAACTGAAAAGAAAGCAAAAAAGAAAGAGAGAGAGAGAGAGAATATTCTGGTAAACAGCCTGAGTATAAGCAAAGAGAATTTCATGGTTTTTCTTGTAGAATTCAATGTGTGTAGATAGTGTCTTCCATAACCTGATGCCTAATAGGCAAACCAGAGACAAAATATCCTGAGTTGATTCTGTCCCTATTCTGTGTGGCCATCTCAAGCCTTTTAAGTAATATGCCCTTAACTAAATATGTCAGCAATGTATTAAAAACAGAATTTATGGCTTTGTGCCCTGTGGGATTTGAGAGCTAAGAGCAAGAGGAAGGAACCAACAGCTCCTTCCAAACCATGCTTGGGGAGACCACCCAGCAAGGGCAACAGAGAATTAAAAAAAAAAAAAAATGCTGTGTAAGATGGAAACCTAAGATCTTAGTGAAAACTTGCTGATAAAGTTAGATTCTAATACCCATCCTCAGCCTGTCCTATGAGGTTAAACTGAATTCTTGACGTTTTACAAATTAACCATATTGGGCATCTACTCCTACTCTGCAAGGATCCTTTGAAGCTGTGTCCACCTAGAGATAGCTAATGAGTGACTCAGTTCCCCCAGGGAGAATATGAATATATTCATATATTCAAAGGCATGGAGGTATCTCATGGGAGCTGCAGACCAGAGCAAGGTCAGCAGCCTGCAGGTACCTACTTTCCCTGTCCCCTGTCCTGGGATGAGTGGTTCTGGTTGAGACAGAGTGAATAGGAGGAGCAGGTGAGCTGCTCCACAGCCGAAAGAATCTGATACTCATTTGCACACACTTTCATTTCTACAACTAAAGGTGACAAGTCAGCTTATTTTAGAGGTCATTATGGAGAAATACAGGGTACAACTAAATTCTTCTAAAATTACACTATACCTGCTTACAGGATTCATTGGACATAGTTTAGAGAAACTGAATGAAAGCGAAAGTCACTCAGTTGTGTCCAACTCTTTGCAACCCCATGAACTATACAGTCCATGAAATTCTCCAGGCCAGAATACTGGAGTGGGTAGCCTTTCCCTTCTCCAGGGGATCTTCCCAACCCAGGGATCGAACCCAGGTCTCCCACACTGCAGGCGGATTCTTTACCAGCTGAGCCACCAGGGAAGCCCATGGTTTATAATAGTGAAAAATGTAAAAGAGTCAACCTATTTAAAAGAATTATGACATCTAGTAAAGAATGTTAGAAATAAATCTAAAGCTATAGTTTAAAAGTGTAATGTACACATCTTGTGCCCAGATGTTGGTTTCTAATACTTTGATAAAAGGATACTTCAGTGACGGAACCAGGGCTCCTTGGAGGAATGGATGATTCTAGGGCTATAGTGGAAAATATACAAAATAAGCCTGAATCATCTTGTAGTGCTGAAAATAAGAAGATGCTCAAAAACTTACAAAGGGAAAAACTTGCAAATGGGCAGTAAATGTGTTGCAAAGGGATACAGGAGTCCACTGTAGCCCAATAGTCCCAATAGCCACACCAAACAATTTGAGTGAGATAAAGTTGTATGGGATTATAATTGAAAGTACAATATGAAAGTCATGAGACTATACTGATGTAAGTAAATAATTGAGGGAATGGATAAGTGGAGTGAGAAAGAAAGACAAATCTCTCATGTGCTTCCAAATTCTAGGAGGAAAGACCTGGAAAGGCTGTGGACGCCCAGCACGTGGAGTCTCTCTGTCAGGTGCCAGCAGGCATTGCTCAGGGGCGCCTGTCGTTAGTCAGGATACTCCTGCTCACCTATACCTCTTCCCAGGTCCCCAGCCACTCTGGGGCCATTCTGTTGGGTCCCAAGTTCACCTATTGCTTCACACTCATTCCTCCCATCACTATTTCCCAAAGCCCAACTATTTCCCTCCTGCCACACGGACTGGGAGCCCCTCAGGGCTTCTGGCTCCAGGAACCCTCTGCCAGGGGTCAAGACTTCAGATGCCAGGCAGAAACATAACTAAGTAAAGGGGGCCCGTGGACAAAGAAAGTCACTACAAAGAACAAATTAAAACTTTACTGGACCACAGTGCAACCGGAGAGTAGCAATTTTATTTTAAAGTCTAAATGGAAAAAAAAAAATAGAAAAAGAAAAATAATCTTTTCTTTGATTGTTTATTTGAAATTTATTACCCTCCGGATTTGGAATCAAAATTCTGATTTTTTTTTTTTTTTTTTTTTTCTGTACTAAATTGTCAACAACAGGCCATTGCCCTTGGCATTGTTTCTGAAGACCGGTAGAATCTTGGCAGAATGGAACCTCTACCAGCAGAATAGTGGAAATCTGGTATTTCAAAGTTATCCTTTGGGATCTTCAAGCATCCTCAGGTTATCTACGCTAAATGGAATGACACTTCACAATTCTTATTTCTAATTTTCCTACACACTGCCCTACAATCTAAGCGGGGAACTAAATGGTGCCACATCATATTCAGAAAGCTTGAAATCAGAAAACCTGTTCTGGATCTCCATGTGCAGCTCTGCAGTTTTTGGGCTCTCGTTCAGGCTGAGCCAAGGAAAACGGGCCATATAATTCGACATGAGTTGCCCAAAGAAATGTAGATACAGTGTAGGAACCGAAGCCCAGATTTGGGTAGCAACTTTTATGCCACGGCAGAGAACAGAAACCAAAGTGTGAGATAGATTGCTGAATTGTGAGAAAGCCGAGTCTTGAGTCCAAGTTTGCTATTGAGGATGAGAATTTTTCTGGGTAGGATGCTACCTTTGGAGGTGAAAACACCTTCCTGGCAGCACACCCAGGCTAAAGCCCTCATCCACCCCGCTGGACAGCCAACGGGGACTTTGCACAGCGGCTCTGCAGGAGCCTAGCACAGGCTTAGGCGGGCTTGAGCAGGACGCTAGAAGCCACCGGCTTTCTCCCACAGGGCCGGCCCTCCATCCGTGAAGTCGCTCAGAGACTTCCACATCAGCCTTTGCAGCTACTGGTTCTGGCATCCGCTCCCAGCGCTGACTCAGAGCAGAGGCCCCACCAGCTCCCCGGGGCCAGGCACGCACACCCCTGAGCCCCACCCGCCCTGCAGGGCCGCTGCGTCGTTGGAGACAAGAAGGACCTGGGTGTCCTCACGGCCTGTGCTCGCATTTGCAGACAAGGAGATGGCATGAGAAAAGACAGCCAACTCGCCCAAAGCCACACATCTTGTCAGAAGGGAAAACTGATGCCTGGCTCAACCCTCCCCTCCCCTCCTGCACCCTCTCGGAAGAGAGACGTGTACACGGCTCCATGTGCCCAGAAAGCGAGTCTCCAGCGCCTCCCAGTTCACACTGGCTCCAGGACTCTGGCGTGAATTAGTTTCCCAGACAAAAGCAACTGAGAGGGATGTGATACTTAAAGCTGACAGGTAAAGGCTACTACCAGGGAAACAGCCTATTTGCCAAAAATTTTTCTCACTTAACCTACAAATTCTACACTTAATTTTACACTTAACCTACAAATGATGCCTTACTTTGCCATCTGTCTTAGGATAAATTAAGTTGAATGAACTAAAGAAATGAAATGTATGAAATTAAAAACATAATTTACGACAGAAGAATATTTTGACTTTATAATATCTGAGGGTACCAAAGACCTCAAACCTCAGGCAAAAACCATCAAGAGAATAATCGACTGCATAAAATGAGAACAGTGTATATATTTGAAAACTCCATACTCAAGTTTTAAGGCAAATGAGTGGAAATTGTTCCAAAATAAATGGCAATGGTTCGAGTCTCAATGTATCAACCTGAAGTGTGAAGCTATAGTGAAAGCCACTCAGTTGTGTCCAACTCTTTGTAATCCCATGGACTATACAGTCCTTGGAATTCTCCAGGCCAGAATACTGGAGTGGGTAGCCTTTCCCTTCTCCAGGGAATCTTCCCAGCCCAGGAATTGAACTGGGGTCTCCTGCATTACAGGTGGATTCTTTACCAACTGAGCTATGAGGGAAGCCATAATGTATCACAGTCATTTACAAATCATTAAGAAAAAGACAAACCTATGCCAACTGAAAAAAAGGCAAAACAAATGATTAAGGAATTACAAAGAAAGAATGTATGGGCAAATTCTGGGAGATAGTGAGGGATTGGAAGACCTGGTCCATGGAGTTGCAGAGACGGATATGACTTAGTGATGAACAACAATGTAAGGAACCAATAAATAAATGTAAAATGTTTGAACTTTATCAAAGAATGAATTTAAAATAATTAAGATAATTACTTCTAAAATTCTAAGTGAAAAAAGAAGATTAACAACTACTACTTGTTGGCAAAGATATAGAAAAGTAGGCATATGACTGCTCCTGAAGAAACACAACTTGGTTTGAGGTTTTCAGACAGCAGTCTGGTCACAGAGCCTCTGGCCACTTGAAAGCCTTTGGGAAATTCTACTAAGAGGCAGTAGGTGAAGTTGCTAATCAACTCACTTTTGTAATAATGACAGTTGGAAGCAGTCTACATGCCTGAAAATAAACAATTGAAAAGCCAAGTAATGGGATCCCATGTAACTATTACATGAATCATGTTGTGGGAAAGTGTGATGGCTCCAGGAAATAATTCCCCTTTAGGTTAAAAATCGGTCCATTCACATAAACATCCATCTACGGACGAACATTTGAAGATTTTACTTTTTAAGATTTTTTTTTTAATGTTGACTGTTTTAAAAGTCTTTATTGAATTTTTTACAATACTGCTTCTGCTTCATGTTTTGTTTTTTGTTTTGTTTTGTTTGGCCACAGGTATGTGGCATCTTAGCTCCCCAACCAGGGCTCAGACCCACACCCTCTGCATTGAAAGGTGAAGTCTTAACCACTGGACTGACAGGGAGGTTCCTATTTGAAGATATTCAATGATGGTTACAGTTAGGTGGCAAGCTCTGGCAAATTTAATGACATGGGAAAATACCATCTGAACCACCACGGAAGCCCCTAATGCTATTTGAAGAAAAACACAAATTTATATTTATGCTTATAATATAATAATACTCTGATTTTGTTTAGAATTCTATACTTGTTATATTTAAAAAAAAAAAAAAACAGAACAAAGAGTAGGCATAATACCAATATCTAGAGTGTAATCTTAAGACAAAAGCAAAATTATATACACTTACATATAAAATATTTTACACTACATATAAAAAATCATATGCACTATGACACATTTTTAAGAAACACAGAATGAGGAATAGTAGAAAGGAATAAAAGAATAATATATGGAGTCAAGGAAAAGTTGCATGAAATTTAGGGGTTTTATTTTCTCATTTATGTTCTTTATTCTCCCAGTATTCCTCATTGAATGTTGATTACTTTTATAATATCAATATTATTAAAAATAGCTTTTGTCTTCACTTCCTGATAAAAGCAATAAAATTGCTTGGGACAGGATCCAGATGGTATTTGCATAATCATGGGAAACAAGTACTTCTGTTCATATATTCATGGATTTCCTTTTCATCAAACAAATATCATATTTCAACCTACAAATCACAGACATCATTTCTCTTAAGTATTCGACTCTTATATTTCCTCTGCAATAAAATGATTGACAACCTTCTTTAGGAAGATCATTCAGATGCATGAGAATTATTTGGACATAAAGACAGAGAGTCTTTAATTCTCCCGTTGACTGAAACACCTAAAAGTTGCTTTATTCTGGAACAAATAAGACAGCTCTATTTCTGTCCCAAGTGACCTCATGCCGTTTCTCTGGTAAAGAGTCTGTATCTATGGAAACAGCTCTTTCACAGAACAGTTGGAGTGCCCAGGTTCAAAGTCACTGCTATACTTGGTGCACTTGTTGGAACTGTCACCAACGGGTGATGATGAGCTTGGACCCTCTACAAAGTATGGTATGCCAAGGAAAATAACTCAGAAGCTGCCACGTTGGGCCAGCCGTTTGCCTCTCCTGGAAGTTTCCAGACTTCATCTCTTACGTATCAAAGTCAGCTCTTGAATGGCTTAAGTTCTGACGCTGGTGCAGCTTCAAACTCAGGGTCTGCAGAGCGCAGACCTCCTCCTCCAGGGCACGTTCCATCTGGGGCTCTCCTTTCTCATCCCCCTGCCCCATCTCCTCTGCCCCTGGGATCCCTCTCCCCCAGGCGCCCAGAGGCTCAGCGCTGTCTTCCTCTACAGCAGGTCTGCCTTCTGTCCCCTCTCGTCACCTCTGTCCCCTCTCGTCACCTCTGTCCCTTCTCCTTCCTTTCAGCAGGCGGCAGGGGACAACCTCACAGCTTACCAGGGCCCCTCGCCTACACAAGCTCCCGAAGAAGCGAAGAGCTCAGAATCTGGACCCACACAGCCTCGGTTCAAATCCCTGCTCGGTCCTTCCTGGCCATGAAGTCCTGGGGAGGGCCCTCGCCTTCTCTGGAGAAGGGGACAGTGAAGGGGCCCAGCTGCGCAGCATCACTGGGGGGACAGAGGAGCTAAAGCATTTTGTCGACTCGGTCGGGGGTGGTGGGGGCAAGCATAAGATGAGAGCTGTGTGTTGACTGGGGGGAAAAAAAGCACAAGATGACAGCTGTGAGTTGAGTTTTATTTGGGGCATAATGAGGACTAGATAGTTCCAAGGAGCTGTCGGAAGGGGGCAGGAGGCAGTAGCATCCATCATTCCAGTGAAGAGGGTGCATGAAGTCAAGCACACATTTTGGCAGACACTTGTGGTTCATCGCGAGGAGTAGATGTCACTGTTAGTGATTTTAGTGCCTTTCGAGATATGAGAAGATGTAAGAAATTGGGTTCATAAAATCTTCCCTGCCTGAGAAAATATCTAACTACCTGAGGACGTGTTCTGCCAGTTTTACCCAGAACACAGAGGGCCTCCTTCCTGATTTCCTCCTTGGACTCCTTTCAGGGGGTATTGGAGGTCAGCGACTGCAGGGCCAGGGACTTAATCCTTGTAAAGGCAGATGGCAAGTGCCGGGCTTTAGTTGGCATTGTCGAGTGTCGGGCACAGGTTTGCAGATCATTTGCGTGGGGAAGAGGAGGCAGCACCGTTTCCCGAGCACCTGATCACAGGCATTGTACGTACATCTTCCTTCATCCTTAGGAAAATCTTCTGAAATGTACATTGACTTCGGTGTAAGGCCGAGGCTCAGAGATGTTCTGCAGCCCACCTACACTCCAGGGACTGCCACTAGGACTGCCCCCCGCCCCCAGACCTTGGTCCCAGACCCCACTTCTCTCTGCTGTCCGAGGCCGTTCAACGCAAACAATAGAGAGGACACCCTGAACAGGGCACCTGCCCCAGCACTCCACTCTGTTCCATATAAATAAAGAAATGAATCATCAGTTCATTGGATGCAAATACTATGTGATTAGGTATTTTTCACTTAATAAGTCCTTTATGGATGGGCTTTGTTCCACCAATAGATGTTTATTTAGTCAGCAAATATTTATTCCATCAATATCAATCTTTTGTTATTACATTGAATAGCCTTGCATACATACTTAACATGTGTGGGGCAACATCTATAGAATAAATACCTGGGAGGGACGTTGTTGGGCTGGAAATTATTGGTGTCCATTTAAAGTTGCCAAAGTGTTTAAGTCTAATAAGTCAGAAAGAGAAAAACAAATATTGTATACTAACACATATACATGGAATCTAGAAAAATGGTGTAGATAACCCTATCTGCAAAGCAGAAATAGAGATGCAGACATAGAGAACAAATATGTGGACACCAAAGGGGAAAGGAGGGTGGGATGAATTGGGAGACTGGGGTTGATACATATACACTGCTGATACTATGTATAAAATAGATAACTAGTGAGAACCTACTGCAAGCACAGGTAACGCTACTTAATGCCCTGTGGGGGCCCAAATGGGAGAGAAATCCAAAAGGGAGGGGATGTAGGTATTTGTGTAACTGGTTCACTGCGCTGTGCTGCAGACATGAACTCAACATTGGAAAGCGACTCTACTCCAGTAAAAATTAACCCTTAAAAAGCCACCAAACTGTTAACGGCATGTTGTTTCTCATTCCACACAACCGCAGATAATCGGTCCATCTTTTAAGTCTTGGTAAGGAGGAGAATGGGCTTCCCAGGTGGCTCAGTGGTAAAGAATCCACCTGCCAATGCAGGAGACGCGGGTTCGATCCCTGAGTCGGGAAGATCCCCTGGAGGAGGAAATGGCAACCCACTCCAGTATTCTTGCCTGGGGAATCCCATGGACAGAGGAACCCGGTGGGCTACAGTCTGTGGGGTGGCAGAAGAGTCAGACATGACCGAGCAACTAAACAACAGAAGGAGAGGAATATTAGAATATGTAATGAAACCTTCATGTAACCTGAAGCTTTTTCCTAACTGGTTAACATCTAACGCTGCTTCTGTCTAGTCTTTCACCAATATGATGTGCAAGGAAAGGAAAATGTACTAATTGACATTTTTCTTCTTTCTTCTCCCTTCTTACTCTTGTGAGAGATATGCTAACAAGCTGTGAAAAAATACAGTAAAATAGCTAAATAGGAAGTATACAAAAGGAAGGCTGTAGGAGTCACAAAGATCCAGATGAACAACTGACTTGACAATCAGTTCCTAATCCTCAAATGTTGGTTGTCATCAAAGCCTTTCTTCAGAGGAACTCTGTCTATCCTGTGTTTTCACCTATGCAACCACTCCTATAGAGGTAGGCAGAGAGGGCAGGTGAAAGCAGTTAAGTGGTTAGGTACTTTAACCTGTAGCTTTATTCACGTGTCTAAGAAAGAATCTATGAGTCAAAGAATTGATGCTTTTGAACTGTGGTGTTGGAGAAGACTCTTCAGAATCCCTTGGACTGCAAGGAGATCCAACCAGTCCATCCTAAAAGAAATCAGTTCTGAATATTCATTGGAAGGACTGATGCTGAAGCTGAAACTCCAGTACTTTGGTCACCTGATGCGAAGAACCAACTCATTGGAAAAGACCCTGATCAGCATCAGCTGGGAAAGATTTGGGGCAGGAAGAGAAGGGGATGACAGAGGATGAGATGGGTGGATGGCATCACCGACATGATGGACATGGGTTTGAATAAACTCTGGGAGTTGGTGATGGACAGGGAGGCCTGGTGTGCTGCAGTCCATGGGGTCACAACTGAGTGACTGAACTGACTAAAGAAAGAATCTGAACTAAATGAAAAAGAAATCCTAATGAATGAATATGTAAATGCAGCCACAGAGGAAACGCAGCATGGGCTTCCGTTTGAAAGGACTGAGGGAGGATCAGCATTTCTCCCTGTGAACACAGGCAAAAGGGGCTTCTGAGTTCCCTGGGGCTTTTCCAGTTACCCTTTTATTTGGAAAAGCCTGGCTGCAAAATGTGAAATTGGAGTTTGGATTCTTTTTCCATATTGGGCATTTTGCTGCCAGCTAGGGAAGGATTGGTGTTCCAATGCCTGATGCCTACTGGCAGAGTCCCCAGAGGCCAGGGTCCAGGCCAGAGGAGGAGGGAACACACTTGCCCTCCCCCCACTCCCAGCAAGCTGGCCAACAAGGAGTCAAGACCCCCTCTGTCTTTGTCCCGGGATAACGCAGCCCTGCAGATGGGAGACTATGTGATCAACTCCCCGCAAGAACCAGGGCAGACCTCTTCTAACCATGGAGTTTTCTGGAACCAGGGCAGGGAAGCGCCTGTTGAGTCTTCCTTGTGGATGAAGCCACAGGCATCCCCCGGCCAGGCCCCGACTCCCAGACTGGCATCTGATCCACTGACCCTCCTGCAAGGAGGCCGCTGTTGTGCCTTCAGTACCTTGACGTGATTATTCTCAAATGGGATTAAGACTTTTTCAGGGACTGCGCTTCGTAGGGTTCGAAACTGATGACCACTCCCCAGCCAGCTCCCCACGAATCCCCCAGAACTGAGAGGCCAGATTCTGCCGCCAGGTCCAACCTCATTAGTGTCAGCGTCACTGTCAGTGGAGGGCCACACACGAGTGCCCAGCTCTCTGGACTCCCCAGCTCTCTAGCAAACATGAGAGCTGTTTCCAGTTTAAGAGAGCCCAACTGTGTGTGTGCTCAGCCATGTCCAATTCTTTGTGACCCCATGGACTGTAGCCCGCCAGGCTCCTCTGTCCATGGGATTCTCTAGGCAAGAACACCGGAGTGGGTTGCCATGCCCTTCTCCAGGGGATCATCCCGACCCAGGAATCAAACCCAGGCCTCTTACATCTCTACAGAGTCACTGACACTCCCTCTATTCCCCGGGGACATGCTGGCGCACCCTGGGCTTATCTGAGCAGAGGACACAGGTGGCCGCAGGTAGGAAGCCAATGGCGACAATTACCCTAGTTTACTAAACTTCCCCGGTACAGACAGGGTGGATAGAGGGGAGATTGGACTGTTATTGCCATTAAAAGTCTTTGTTTATCAGCTTGTGGCCCAAGCACATTAGTAGGTGATGGTAGAAGAGCCAGCCTGTTTGCAGCCATTCCGGGCCTGAGGCCCCCCCACTGCCCACCATGCCATCCCCTTGTAACAAAGTCCACTGAGGTTCAGGGTAATCGAAGTCTTCTGTTCCCTGTCTCCTTGCAAACATGACTACTTGGCTGGTGACAGTGAAGGGTCTCCTGACCTTCAAACCCAGCCTCGCAGCCTCCGCGGGCCCCCACTCTGTGCTCCCCCGGGGGTGAGCATGTCACCTGCAGAGCGTCTGAAACCTCCACGCTGACTTCACCTGGCCGAGTCCAGGCGAGGCGGCTCTGACACCCAGTCATGCAGATCCCCAAATCCCGAGTTTCAAACTCCCGCCGCCACCCACTCACTGGGGAGGCTGGAGGCTCCACCCTGATGCAGGGAAGGTTCTCAGAGAAGGCAGTCCCCGTGCTGAGGCTGAAGCGTGATGAACGTTTTTGGAGGAGAGTGTTCGCACAGGGGAGGAGGGTGATCAGGGTTGGGGCGGCAGGAGAGGAGCCTAGGAGGGCCAGGGACAGCCAGCAGGGGTGCCTGGGGACAAGCGATACCCAGGGGTGGGAGGGGACACTGAGGACGGGGTGGCCGTCAGAGCGGCGGTCCTGCTATGACCCCAGCGTCTAGGGAGGGAGGAGGGCCCGGCAAGCCTGACCGTGACCTTTTCTGTCGGCCAGCCCGGTCAGGAGTCAGACTCAGCTACTTTCTAGGCCATGTGACCCTGGGCAGCTCGCCATCCTCTGTGAGCTTCTGCTTCCTGCCACAAAGGAGCCCCAGAGAAGAAGCAAGGGGGTCTCAGAAAAGGACAAGGCCTTGGAGAGGACAGAAGGGGTCCAGGGAAGGGACAGGGGCCCAGGGGAAGCCCTCCCTGTGGCGGTGGCCCGTCTCTCCGCGGCTCCTTCCCTTCCTCCCTGGACCATCTCCCTTCCTGCCACATTCCAGCATTCCTGGCCTCTCCTCCCAACTCCTTTCCCTTTAAAAAAAAAAATGCAGTTTGTAAAAATAAACACTAGGTTAGATTAAAACAAAAACTGAGTATGAGGGGGAAAAATAATAATAATGTCCCAGGAGTCACAATAATGATGATAAAGAAAAAACCATGGTCCAGGAGTACAGACAGCATCCAAGATGCAGCCTGTGAGGACCTTACACTTGATACAGGTGAGATTAAATGTGTATCTGCTCTTTCCAGCAGCCAGAGAGGAAGACACGATTGAGCGCATGAATCAGGCGATCCCTGGGAAGAAAAATCAACAAAAATACTACCTTAATGAAAGGGCAAAAGTGGGTTTTTCTCCCAGTTCATCCTAAGTTTTGTATTATCCATCTTCCTACCTTCTCTCTGCCCATCTATCCATCCATTCATTCATCTCTCTATCTGTCTGTCCATCCCTCTCACCCTCTATCTGTCATCCATTCACCCATCCATCTATCCATCATCCATCCATCTACCCAATCCACCAATCCACCCATCCACCATCCATTTAGGTCTCTTGATTATCTAACCGTCACATTTTCTACTTTCACAGAGAATGCAGGATCAGATTCAGTATACATAAACTCCTACGCTTTCCTTCTCTCACCTTGGAAACTTTGGTATGAACAGACCTGCAACCTGTTTCTGCAAAGGGCAGAAACTCTGGCTTGACCCTCCATCCACAGGAGTAATGACAGTTACCCCAATTGTGAGGCTTTGGACCCAAACTCAAGACTTAAGGAAAGGAACCTGGACATGTTTAGAAGACAGGGCTGGATGCAGACCTGCAGTTCTAAGACACAGAGCAAAATCGCAAGATTTCAAGATTGTTTAGAACTCATATGGCTCTGCTTCTGGAAACTGGCATGTTGACTCCATAGGGTGATTAGTTTGTGGTTATAGATCCTTAGACTTAAATGAAGCAAACACATGGAATAACTGCCTCCCCTTACCCCAGGAACTTCCATTAGAACATGAAAATGTTTGCAAAAATTCCATAAAGTAGATAGATATTTGAAAATGTGCTCTTTGACCCAGCCCTTCATTTCCTCCAACTACTAAACACAGGAAAGTGACAGAAAAGTTGCCACATGGTTGCTCTGTGTTTGGGGTGTTGCTCTGTGTTTGCTATTCATCCATGTTAATCATTTTAATAATTGACTGGTGGTGTTCATCTCTCCTCCATCAGTCTCGACACTGGATTAAACCTGGAATATCCTTTCTCTACATTTTTAGTAGATATATAACTTGGATGAATCACAAGTTGGAATCAAGATTGCTGGGAGAAATAGCAACAACCTCAATTATGCAGATGGTATCGTTCTAATGGCAGAAAGTGAAGAGGAACTAAAGAGCCTCTTAATGAAGGTGAAAGATCAGAATGAAAAAGTTGGCTTAAAATTCAACATTTAGAAAACTAAGATCATGACATCTGGTTCATCATTTCATGGCAAATACAAGGGGGAAAAGTTAAAGCAGTGAAAGATTTTATTTTCTTGGGCTCCGAAATCATTGCAGATGATGAGTGCAGCCATGAAATTTAAAAGATATTTCCTCCTTGGAGGAAAAGCTATGACAAACCTAGACAGCATATTAAAAAGCAAAGACATCACTTTGCCAACGAAGGTCCATATAGTTTTTCCAGTAGTCATGTACAGATGTGAGAGTTAAACCATAAATAAGGCTGAGTACCTGAAGAATTGATACTTTTGAACTGTGGTGCTGGAAAAGACTTTTGAGAGTCCCTTGGATGGCAAAGAGATCAAACCAGTTTATCCTAAAGGAAATCACCCTGAATATTCATTGGAAGGACTAATGCTGAAGCTGAAGCTCCAATACTTCGGTCACCTGATGCAAAGAGCCAACTCATTGGAAAAGACCCTGATGCTGGGAAAGACTGAAGGCAAAAGGAGAAGTTTACAGAGGAAGAGAGATAGCATCACTGACTCAATGGACATAAGTCTGAGCAAATTCCAGGAGATTGTGAAGAACTGGGAAGCCTGGCATGCTGCAATCCACGGGGTTGCAAAGAGTTGGACATGACTTAGCAACCAAACAACAACATATTTAGTAGAGGTATACAGTAAATAGGATATTCTATCCTTCATCCAGTGCTAGAACTGACGTTATCCCATTTATTTTTGCTTTTGTTGTTTTTGCTTTGGGTGTCACATTCAAGAAATCACCTCCAAGTAAGAAGCAGAAGAGTTTTGTTGTTATAGGTGATCCAGTGGTACTAGTGGTAAATAATCTGTCTGCCAATGCCGGAGGTGTAAGAGATGCGGGTTCAATCCCCGGGCTGGGAAGATCCCCTGGAGGAGGGCATGGCAGCCCACTCTGGTATTCTTGACTGGAGAATCCCATGGGCAGAGGAGACTGGCGGGCCTCGGTCCATGGGGTCACAAAGATTCAGACATGACTGAGTGACTTAGCACGTAGCACAGGTTATCACATGACATTCATACAACTTTGACAAGTTCATCATTCCTAATCAAATGGAGTCACTTTTTCCCCAGCTAGTTCAGTGAACCAAATTGCATAGTCTTGCCCTAGACTTTTGATGTCTTTGTTTTGTTTTGACAGCTCTCACTACTTAACTACCAGGCTTTCTGAGCCATGATCTGATCCTTAAAATCCCTTCATGGGACATCAATCTCCCAGAATTCCATCACAGCTACTCACAGGCTGCCTGGCCTGGTTTTAATCAAGTTAACCCTGGTTTCCAAGTAAAGCCAGTACCTCCTGCTGCACCAGAGGCGCTCCACCTGGTAATCAGCTGAGTGCTGATCCATTTTATGACCCACCTTGGAAAGAACAATTTTAAAGAAAAAAGATTGCCTACCCTGCTATCACTGTCAATATAACCTAGCGACTTTGCTTTAGAACTGTTTTGCAGTGTATTTAAATATTGAATGAGCCTTTAATTCATCGCCTAAATTATATTTGTGACCTGTATTTCCACACGGGAATCCTGCTGTCCCTGCTAGGGCCTTGTTCACTTATTTACTTTGAATTTTATTTATTTATGGCTGTGCTGGATCTCTGTTGCTGCATGTGGGCTTTCCCTAGTTGCAGCAGGCAGGGGCTACTCTCTACTTGTGGTGCGTGGGTTCCCATTGCAGTGGCTCCCCTTACTTCAGAGCACAGACTCAAGGCATGCAGGCTTTAGTCGTTGCAGTATGTGGCCTTAGTTGTGCCAAGGCACGTGGAATCTTCCTAGACCAGGTATCGAACCCATGTCCCCTGCACTGGAAGGCGGATTCTTAACCACTGGACCACCAGCAAAGTCTGTGCCTTGTTGACTTTAGACTGGAGGCAGAGACCCTGTAACATTACCTCTTACTGACTCTCAGATCTGAAGGCTGGTTCCAGCTTCACCATCACCCCTCCCAAGACCCCCAGAGCCACAGCTATGATATGCACCCTCCACTTGTGTGTGTGATGGAGAGGGGGCGGGGGAGTGGGAGACATTAAGGGGAGGAGGAGAGGAAACCAGAGACACAGACTCAGACCAGATTAGGCAGGACCCCACAGTGAATGGGAGGAAAAGCAGGAGATAGTAGAGTCCTGACAGCTGGGGGAAGAAAGGTTTTCAAGGAGGTCCAGGGTATGGAAAACCCCAGCGGTTTAGGTAAGATGACAGCAGTCTGAGCCATGGAACTTGGCAACCCGGAGGGCATCGGTGATCTGGGGAGAAAGGCAGAAGCAGTGGGTGCAGAAGCCTGGTTAGAGTGGCTCCATTACAGCCAGCAGACGTGGGGCTTCACCAGGGCAGAGCAGAGAAGCGAGGTGGCTGCACAGGTTCGTGGAATATTTTTTTTTAATTGATGACGTTGCTGTTTGTTTTAGGACATGCGTGCACTGTAAGTCGCTTCAGTCGTCTCCAACTCTTTGCGACCTTATGGACAGTAGCCCACCAGGCTGCTCTATCCATGGTTTTCCCCGGGCAGGAGTACTGGAGTGGGTTGCCATGCCCTTCTCCAGGAGAATCTTCCCGACTCAGGAATCGAACCTGCATCTCTAGCATCTCCTGCGTTGACAGATGGGTTCTTTACCACTAGCACCACCTGGGAAGCCCTTGTTTTAGGACAGGAAATAGTAAAGCTTATGTTCCTGAGAAAATGGTGTAGAAGAAATAGCTAATGACACAGAAAGTGGAAAAGTGAAGTCGTTTAGTTGTGTCTGACTCTGCGACCCCATGAACAGTAGCCCACCAGGTTTCTCCATCCATGGGATTTTGTAGGCAAGAGTGCTGGAGTGGGTTGCCATTTCCTTCTCCGACGACACAGAAGAGAGAGATATTTGTAGGATCAAAGTCTTTAGAAGGGAGAGAGGAGAGGGTGGACAGCTCTCCATCTAATGGGAGCAGGGCACCGCTGACAGGTGAGGGGGGAGAGATGGAAAGAGATGGAAAGAGGTGCAAAGACCTACAGGTGGGGAGCAGAGGAGATCGAGAGGGCAGTGGGTGGAGGTAAGGCACCAGGATGGCCTCTATCTCAGATGCCAGGTCTGGAGTCTGCAGGAGTGCTCAGTCATTCAGTTGTGTCCGACTCTCTGTGACCCCATGAACTGCAGTCTGCCGAGCTCCTCTGTTCATGGGATTCTCCAGGCAAGAATCCTGGAGCGGGTTGCGTCTGTATGGGGTTGGCTGTTCGCACATACTGTAGTTTTGAGCCAGAAGCTTCACCACACATTGCATTCAAAGCAGGAAGTGATTCCTGTCACTGAGCTTTCTGCCGTCCTCACTCACCGGGTGATTTCAGAGTGAGATCTTGTCTGCATCTCACACGGCCTTTCCCTTCTCGGCTCGTGACGTGGCAGGAATCTAGCGATTCAGCACCCAAAAAAGTCAGAGGCTTTGCAGAGGCTTTTGTGCTCCAGTCTGATCCCCTCATGGCACAGAGTGGGAAGCCAGAAGAGTGAGCCCAGACTACCCAGCTGGCATTTAAAGGGGATGGATATGAATTCCTGTACATACTTAAGTTTAAAAAGAAAAAAATTCCAAACATGTTTGAAATTAGAGGAAATCTGACAGCTAGTGTTCTCTATGTGGGGGTTGATCTACTGGGAAGTTCCAGTAAATGAAAACACCAGGGACCACTGGCCTCCACCCCACATCAGAGTAAATTCTCCCACTGAATCATCCAGAAAAGAAACATCTTCAGTAGCACCCAGTACAAATCATGAGAGTCAGCCACCATCTGTATCTTGCAGAAATTCCTGTGGTCATTCACACCAGTGGCTTGAGATGAAAAATTGGTCCCAAGAAGCCAGCTGACCTGCAGCCTCTGGGTGAGGTCACGCAGACAGGCCCTCGCTGGGAGAGACTCCCTCTGGACCATCTACATCTGTGCACTTAAACTGACTGAGGCTCACTTCAGCAGCAAAATCTAGGTCATTCAAGAACTGTTTTCCCAATTTACTTTTTTTCTCTTTCTTTAAAAAAAAAAGAGAATTTTTTCTCTTTTTCTTTTTAAAAAACAAACTTTCTGTTTTGTATTGGGGTATAGCTGATTGATAATGTTGTGATAGTTTTAGGTGGGCAGCAAAGGGACTCAGCCATACACACACATGTATCCATTCTCCCCCAGACTCCCCCCCATCCAGGCTGCCACATAGCAGGGAGCAGAGATCCCCGGGCTATACAGTAGGTCCCTGTTGGTTATGCATTTAAGAATAGCAGTGTGTACTTGTCCATCCCAAACTCCCTAACTGTCTCCCCCCCCATCCTTCCCCCAGCAACCATAAGTTTGTTCTCTAAGTCTGTGAGTCTCTTTCTGTTCTGTAAGTAAGTTCGTGTGTACCATTTTTTTTTTAGATTCCATATGAAAGGGATATCACACAATATTTCTTCTTCTCTGTCTGAAGGTCACTTAATAATTTGTCATCTCAGTTTCATTTTTTTTTTTTTTTTTTTTTTTTTTCAGTTTCATTTTTAATCCTCCAGCGCAGACAGAAGAGAGCCATCTGGGTGTCCATGCCCAGTGCTCCAGTCCATGTCTGACTCTGCAATCCTTGCACTGTAGCCCGCAGGATCCTCTGTCCTACACACACTAAATACTCAAAGCTATGGCGTCCCTGTGGCTCAGACGGTAAGGAATCTGCAGGCAATGCAGGAGACCCGGGTTCGATCCCTAGGTTAGGAAGATCCCCTGGAGGAGGAAATGGCAACCCACTCCAGGATTCTTGCCTGGAGAATTCCACCAAGAGAGGAGCCTGGCAGGCTACAGTCCATGGGGTCACAAAGAGTCAGACATGACAGCAGCTAACCCTTTCACATGTTTCTACTCGACTATAAAACAAGACCAATAGCATCTGGTGATAACCTCACAGGTCATCAAAGGCACAAAGCAAAGATACTGGTGAGAGTCTGCAAACCTGGAAGCTCTCTAAAGGTATATCTACCCTTTCTAAAGTATGTGTAATGCCTCAATTAAACTGGCTAGATGGGTTTCAAGTTGACTGAATTTGGGGGTTAATCAAATACATTTTTGTTTCAACCTATGTTAAGAAGTGTCTGAAGTGCTTGTCACGTCCATACTTTAATAACACCACCTAGGAGGCAACTCCCAGCCCCCTTGGCTGAGGGATGCAGGGTCAAGGGTGAAAGGTTGGAGTTGAACAGGAAGGATATTGGCTCCATTAGTAAATATGTCTCCTTTCTAATCAATTTTCTGGCTGATACAAGGTCTACAGAGACAGCAGCACTGACTGCCTCATTCCCAGCAGGATCCTTAGTAACCAACACAGGGTCTTATCTTCAAGAGGTGCATGATAAGTATTTGTTGCATGGAGAAGTTCCTGATATTAGTCTTGCTTTTCTTTCTTTATCTTCCAAATAGATAACAATGAATAGGATTGATATTTTAATTGGTTGAAATAATTTAGCATATTGCTATCTTCATAATATAATAATTATCTTTAAAGGGAAAATCAGAATGCTCACAGAATGACCACTAATTGCCTTGTCTACATGCAACTAGAACATAAAGTGAATTAAGAACCTTTTAAAGCGACAGACCCTAATGTCTGTCATCCTGGTGGCAAAGCCCAGAGGCTCTCATTGTCTTGGAGGCAGGACTCGGAGAGCTGTGGGAGACAGCAGGCAGAAGGATGAACATCAAAAAGACAGGTCAGGGACTTCCCTGGTGGTCCCGTGGTTAGGATTTTGTGCTCAATGCAGCTGGCCTGGGTTCGACCTCTGGTCAAGGAGCTAAGAGTCCACATGCCTCATGGCCAAAAAAACAGAACAGAAGCAATATTTTAAAAAATTCAATAATGACTTTAAAAAATGGTCCACATTGAAAAATAAATGTAAAAGAGAGATGAGTCAAGTTAATTATGAAAAGTCTGGGACAAAAGAGGTTCCTCGGCAGGCAAATTCTAGAGACCTAGACAAACGTGTCTACATCTTCTAATACTGTACAGTCAAAGTCACGATGAAATTACTGCAACTTTGAAACAACTAGACCCAAACAACAACAAAAAAAGATGCCCTAAATGTGCATGTGAAAGGGACCCTGCCTTAGCTTCGGAGTTACTTAAATTTCCTTTTATTAACAAAGGTTCAGTGTAAAATGTAATCTTGGGCTGCTTCCAGAAGGATCTGACTCGCTGCATGCGTAGGCGGTGATGGTAAGGCTGCGGCTGAGTCTTCGGCGCTTGCCGCAGGGAGTAAATTGAATAGAACCAGAGGCCCCTGTGACCACAGTCCAGGCAGAAACTCAGCCACTTACCCACGGCAGGATTTCTCAAAGGCAGGCTGGTTTGGGGGAGATCCCAGAAAATGTGTTTCAAGTTCTTCGACCTTAATTTGGAAATCTCTCCTATCTCATCTCAAACACAAAGGAGCCCACACACAGGGATGTAGATTAGAGGATTTACAAATCCAACCACCATTTAAATGCCAAAAGCTTGCTAGATCTGCAGTTTCAGTTACCTCTAGAGGGATAATCATATATGAACGTGTGGGGCAGGGCTTACTTTGGGAAAGGCGGTTCATCCGCCCAAGAATTTTGTAAATTAAAGCTCAGAGATGTGGAGTGATTTAAATCATACAGAAAGTGACCAGAGTGAGGATTTCAACACAAGTCTATAGGATCCATCACAAGGGAAAAAAAACCAAAACCTAAATTTAATGATCACATTGAATAATCTCCCATAGTATCAATAGAATACAAATTCCATGAGCACAGGGCTTTCTGCGCGTTCACTGGTGTGTCCCTAGTACTTGGGACATAAGATGTTCAAATATTTGTGGAAGGGAGGGAGGGAGAAAGAAAGGAAAGGAGGAAACATTAAGGATAGTAGCGACCCGATAACACGCATTGGTATATAAGGAAATGTCCCAGAATTCTTGGCAACAAATCCTGGTGGGTGACCACACACATGCTACTGAACTGCGTGTGCTCAGCCGCTCAGTCATGTCTGACTCTTTGCGCTTCCGTGGACTGTAGCCCATGAGACTCCTCTGTCCACGGGGATTCGCCAGGCAGGAACACTGGAGTGGAGTGCCATTTCCAACTCCAGGGGATCTTCCCGACCCAGGGATCAAACCCTCTGTCTCCTGCATGGGCAGTGGATTCTTTATCACTAGCACCACACTGCCTTAGAAAATTCCGTGGTGAGTCATCACAGCTTCGTTATGGCCATATTCTGTGCTTCTGGTGTAATCACACTGGATTTTTACTTTTTTTTAATGGAATTGTTGCAGGAAGGGGGACCCCTTCCAGGGCCCAAAACTGGACTCTTGTCTAACACTCGGAAATGAATTGTCCGAGGAGACACATGCTGACAAAGCAAGAGATTTTATTGGGAAGGGCACCCGGGTGGAGAGCAGGAGGGTGAGGGAACCCAGGAGAACTGCTCTGCCCCGTGGCTCACAGTCTTGGGTTTTATGGGGATGGGATTCATTTCCGGGGGGTCTTTGGCCAATCATTCTAATTCAGAGTCTTTCCTGGTGGCGCACGCATCGCTCAGCCAAGATGGATGCTAGCGAGAGGGATTCTGGGAAGTGGACGGACAGGCAGTGTCTCCTCTGGACCTTTCCCGAACTCTTCTGGCTGGTGGTGGCTTATTAGTTCCGCATTCCTTATCAGGATCTCCTGTCATAAAACAACTCATGCAAATGGTTACTATGGTGCCTGGCCAGGGTGGGCGGTTTCAGTCAGCGTGCTTCCCCTAACAGAATTGGGCTGCATTAGGATGACTGGTTTAGAAGCATTGATGGCTTGAACGTTAGCTGTTCTGATTGGTGCTTGTAACTTGGGAAGGCAGAATGTTTAGTAAACTTGCAAACCACCAGTGTGTTTGTGTTCATTGACAACCGACTTTTAATGGCATTGAGACAGACAGCATTGTACCCAGAGGCTGAGGGACAACATCTAATAAGTGCAGATATTCCTGGTGTACGAGACGCATGAGATAAGGACAGATGAACTGTGGTTCCCAAAGAAGGTGGAGTGGCAGCAACTTGTAATGTCATTCAACATCCTGAAAGGAATGACATTTCCTCGATTTATATCTGGACGGTCACTGATGAGTTTTAACTAAAGACCTATTTCTCTAAGAATAATGCTAACATGATGGAAATTTTAAAATTTGAACCTGGTAAGGTATTAGAGATCTAACTACACTCCCTACCCAGGCTGTTTCCTACAAATCTCTGAAGTCCTTCCCCCACCCTCCCACCCCCCACCCCCTTCACTTCCAGCCTGGATTCCAGCACTACCCTCCTTTTGCTCTTGGGTCTCAATCCCTCCCGTATCAAAGCCATAGGACCAGGTGCCAGGATTGCTATTGTTCAGTTGCCCAGTCATGTCCTACTCTTTGTGACCCCACGGACTGCAGCACACCAGGCTTCCCTGTCCTTCATTATCTTCCGGAGCTTGCTCAAACTCATGTCCACTGAGTCCATGATGCCCTCCAACTGTCTTATCCTCTGTCATCCCCTTCTCCTCCTGCCTTCAATCTTTCCCGGCATCAGGGTCTTGAGCCTGCCAAAATGCAAATTGGATCAAGCAGCTTCCCTGCTTGAAATATGCCAATAAAGCAAAATTCAGAACAGAGCCCATGCTTTCCCAAATGGACAGAGATCCCTTTAGGATCGTCCCTCCATTGCTCCTTCAGCTCCAGCTCCAGTTTCCTTCTCCAGCACCGTGCTCTCTCATCATTTCTGTGTTGCAGTTTCCCACATGACCATTCCCAGCTCTGCTTCATATGTGCTATTGCCTCTGCCTAAATCATGCGTCTGTGCTGAGGGGGCTCCCTCACCTCCTTAAAGACCCTTAAAGACTTCTTGTAACCCCCAAGGTGGTTACTCAGGGTCCCCACCTGCGTCTCATGATGTCTCATGATGCCTCACTCCCTGCATGGTCTTCTCTGCCCCTTGGCGACCTCCCTCTCCAGCTGCCTTCTACTAAACCTAATGTCAAAGTCACTCAGTGCATCCACAGCCCATGCCTCTTCACGCTAAGCTGTCTGTCTTTGCAATCCCATCTGTGCCATGACATCAAACACCATCTATTGACCAAATATCCTAAAACCACCAACTCTTTCCCACACTGATTCCTGAGCTCCAGAACCACAAGCATCCCACTATCTTCCTGAGAGCTCCACTGAGATTCCTCCATGGCACCCCAAGTCAGCACGCTGAAACCCCCCAACTTCCCCAAAGACACCTGCTTCTATCCCATGGGGCCATGTGGGTGGATGAGGCCATCATAAGCCTCCTGCTAAAGACTGAAATCGGAAGATTCCTTTGAATTTTTCCAATGCTCCAATCTTCATGTATTTCTCCAGTGTTGCACATTCTATCTCTCCCATATCCATCACCATCCCTGCATGAAACTTCTGTTATAGCTTCCTCAGTGGGTTCCATGCTTCCCTGTGTCCTCCTATCAAATTATTCTAATCATCACATTTGTAATGAGCTTTTTAAAATGAAAATCAGCCCCTCCATAGAATCACTGAGTGGGTTATCACTGTTTCATAATGAGACCAAAATCCTTAGGATGGTGAATGATCTTGCTCCTTTCTCACCTCTCTCTCCCACTGACTCAGTTGCAAGCATTCTAGATTGAGGAGTGCTGGAAGTGGACTTTATTTCTTAGAGCAGTCAGGCTTGCAGTAAAACTGAGAGAAAGGTACAGAGTTTCCTCATATATCTCCTGTCTCCACTGGGGCACAGCCTCTCCCACTATTAACATCACTCCCTGATACAGCTGATGCACCTTCAGCACTCAAAGTCTATAGTTTGCATGAGGATTCACTCTTGGTGTTTTAGATTCAAAGGATTTGGACTAACATGTAACAGTAGGTGGGGCTTCCCTGCTGGCTCAGATGGTAGAGAATCTGCCTGCAGTGCGGGAGACCCAGGTTCCATCCCTGTGTTGGGAAAATCCCCTGGAGAAGGGAATGGCAACCCACTCCAGTATTCTTGCCTGGAGAATCTCGTGGACGGAGGAGCCTGGCGGGCTACAGTCTATGGGGTCGCAAAGAGTCGGATATTACTTAGAGGCTAACACACACATGGTAAAAGTATGTTTAGTGTTGAAAAAAATGTTAGCTTGTCTTTCAAAGTATCTGTATCATTTTGCCTCCCCATCCGCAGTGAATGAGGGTTACTGTTGCCCCACATCCTCGATGGCATTGGGGCTCTCAGTTCTGGATCTCAGCCATTTGAATAGGTGTGTAGGCATTCGGTCCTCTGAAAGATCTTTGCGCATCCTCCCTGCTGATGGGACTTGCTGTTTCTCTGCCTGGAGCACTTGTGCCTGAGCTGTTCCTGTTCCCCCTGGGTCACGTGGTCTACTTATCGGAGTTGACCTCTGCATTTGTCTCTCTCCTCTAAGAAGGTGGGACTGGATGTGCAGGAGGTTTACTAGGGAAATGTCTGCAAGGAGAAACGGGGACCACAAGTGAAAATAAAGAGCCTGTAGGCATCAGACACATTATCAGCATAAGAACAAACATGAGGATCTGTTAGAGGCTTCTTGCTAAAAATCGGGCAAGCTAAGCACCAGAGATGAAGAGACAGACTGATGACTGACAGCCGACCACCATCCTCCCTGTTTGAGCCAGGCTCTGTACGCCAAGCTGATGCCTGGCTCTGACCAAGTGACCAGCTTCACCCCTCCTCAAGCAGAGTGACTCCCCCATGCAGGTGAGCTATTGCACACTTATTTGATAAGGGAGGATTCTGAAAGGGCTGCAGGAGAAAACGCCTATGTTGATAACTAAATTTCATTTCCAGGTGACGTCAAATCAAGATACACTATACAGTCAGCTGACCTGGGGGCTTCCCTGGTGGTTCAGTGGTAAGGAATCTACCTGCCAGTGAAGGAGATAGGGGTTCCATCCCTGGGTCAGGAAGATCCCCCGGAGGAGGAAATGACAACCCACTCCAGTATTCTTGCCTGGGAGATCCCGTGGGCAGAGGACCCTGGCCGGCTACAGTCCATGGGATGGCAAAAGAGTTGAACATAATTTAGCAACTAAAAAACAACAGCTGACCTGGCACAAAAGAATAGACTTTCCAAAAGGAAAAAAAAAAAACAACAAGAATCAGAGTATCCTGGAAGGAGAGGTTTTCCAATCCATAGTGCTGAGGTTGGTCCAACGCAGCATATTTCAGACTCCATGGGAAATAAAATCTAGAATGAAGTTTTCTGACACCTCAGTGATTAGGGTTTTATTATGGTGACTTTTGAAAGAAAAGGGAAATAAGATATGGATAATAGAAATTTAAGTTTCAGTTCCATTAGACCCTGCCTATTTATATTCAGACTCTTCACCCAGAGCCTTTCTAAGTCAGAGAAGCAATAACAGACTTCCCCGGGGGTCCAGCGGTTAAGACTCTGAGCTCTCAATGCAGGGGGCACAGGTTCAATCCCTGGTGGGAGATCCCACCTGCTGCCTGGCTCAAAAACAAGCAAAAAAAAAATTACTGCCAGCGGTAAAGAGTGTTCTCAGTCCATGGCTCTGCCTCCTAACAGTTTTGACTTCAGAAATGTTCCTTTACCTGTGAGTCTGTTTCTTCATCTTCACCAAGCTATTATGAGGATTAAATATAATTCCGGGGAAGTGCTTAGCACAATGTCTGGCACATTATAAACACTCAGTAAATTGTAGCTGCGCCTAGCTTAACTATTATTGCTTTTTGTTTATTGCATTGTTATTTTCATAATTATTTAATCAGAGTCACTTTCGTTAATATCTAAGCAAAGGTGTAAGCGGGTCACTGCCTCTCTTTGCCTTATTTCTCCGGGTCTCTCCGAAGTCCAAGGCACATTTTTCTGTGACTTTCCCTCACTGCTCATGCTCCGACCTGAGGCTTGAAGCTGAGTGCCAGCTCTGAACTTGGCGGCCGCACATCTCTGTGCAGACGCAGAAACATCATGTGCTTTCCCCGAGAAGCAGCCAGACAGCCTTTCCAGGCCTGCCTTCCCACCCGTGTGCGCTGCCTGTCAGCTTTGCCCGTTTCTGAGGACAGGGTCCAGGGGGTTCGCGTGAAGGGAACACGTGAACTTTAACTCAACCAGTGCTGCGTGGGGCTATAGACACAGGGCTGAGATCGATCTGTTTGTAGCAATCATCAGGCTGACCTCTCATCTTATATGCCGGCTTCGCTTGCCAGGACGCTGTTTCACATCAGGGTTAGCGAACTTTTCTGTCCACCACCAGATGGCAAATATTTTGGGCTGCGTGGGCTGCACACAGTCCTGTTTCATATTCCTCTCTTTTGCTCACCACTCTTTTTTTTTAGATTTTTTTTTTTTTTACTCTTAATCTGGGGGCTGTATGGAAAGTCTGTGGGTTCAAACAGACCACAAGCTATAGTTTGCTGACCCTTCTCCTAACCTCTTGTTCTCTTTGTATCAAGGCAGTTGGACAGCAGGAAGAACACACACTTAAACATTCTTGTCTTGCTCACATTAAAAGTCAATCTTGCTTTTAGGTTTTCAGGAAACTTGTCTCTTTCAGAGATATAATTGGAAGAAGCGAGGCATTTCATTGAAGCATCTTCCGAAGTACATCGCATTTACACATAATCAAACACACATGATCTCTGTTAGCAAAAACGACTGAGCGGTTTCAGCTAGTGTCCAGGTTTCCATGGGAATGTGACTTGAAACAAAATGTATATCCTAAACAAGCGCTGGGTTTTCTGGCTGGTGACACTTTACGAGTTGACTTTGGAGGGCGTCCGAGTCCATCAGAGCCTGCCTGGCGGCCCCGCCCCCCGCCCCCTCCTTCCTCGCGGCGGGCCCTCCCCCCTCCACCAGCCACATGTGCTCCCCGTGGTCCTCCGGGTCCTCCCGCCTCCACCGGCCTCTTCCCGCTGCCTCGCTCTGCGGGCCTCCTCTGCGGGTGAAGGTTAGACATCTGGTTTCCATCTCCTCACACTGTTTAACTGAAGCCCCGCCGACCCAGATTTCCTGTTCATAAATCATTACTCATCTGGAACGCACTCAGGACTGCTTTGGGGACTGTTTACTCAGCGTATCTCCTTTTTTAGAAGAACTGCTTCCCTTCCCCATCGTTTCCAGCCAGCTGCCATATCCCAAGTTGACAAGTTCCTCAATTTTTATTTTCAGAAAGGTAGACAAAAGGGGAATTCCTCTGATGAGACATTGAAACAAATTGTAGCAAAATTCGAGGTTGGTAAAAGGTGAGATTTCGTGATATAAAAGTAATGAAAAATTGGAGGTCTGTGTAAATTTTCTTAAGAAAATAGGATATTTGATATCTTAACTAAAATTGTCAGGAGTTAGCACATGATCACAGCTATGTGCCAGGTGGCGCTTGAAATGTTAACTCATTTAATTCTCCTAACAATCCTACAGAATGCTGATAGGTACTATCAACCCTATCTTGCAGATGAGGAAACTGAGACCCAGACATATGTTGTCCACACATCCAGCGAGTCCTGTGAAGAGACTCCAGAGACTCTGGCACCAGAATCTAGGCACCTAATTCAACTGCCTGTTAGTTTCTTCATCTGTAAATACATCCCCATTTCACAGATGATCAGACTGAAGCACAGAGAAGCCAAGTAATGAAACCATAATAGCTTTGTTTCAAATCTCTTCAAACATTATCTCATTCCTTCATGTGCCTGTGTGCATGCTCAGTCATGACCAACGCTTCATGACCCCATGGGCTGTAGCCCACCAGGATCCTCTGTCCATGGAATTTTCCAGGCAAGAAAGCTGGAGTAGCTTGCCATTTCCTTCTCCAGAGGATCTTTCCAACTCAGGGATTGAACCTGCCTCCCTTGCGCCCCCTTCATTGCCAGCCAGGCGCATTCTTTACCACTGCACCACCTTTTTTTCATACTTGTATATGTCAGTGCTTTACTATCTGAATTCACAGTAAACTTCAAAGAACTCCTTTAATCCTTCTCTGTAGAACTAAAGCTTACAAAGCTAGTCCCATTTTTATATTGTTCATAGAAGCATTGATGCATAGATTTCTCTTAACAAACATCTCATAAGGGAAATAAAATGAACATCAAAGTATTTTTTACCTAAAAATAGACCAAGTCAATTAGATGTTTTTCCTATGGTCACAATGATTTCAGAAGAATCTAAGTAAGAAAATGAACATGTGAATTAAGGCAAAGGGCACTGAGTTCTGCTCTAATTCTTGACTGGAAAGGACTTGGTCATATGTCCATACACAACTTTATGGGTCTTGGAAAGTAGAGTTTTGGTGTGTGTCCACCAAAGAGGAGACTGGGTTTTGCTGATCAGCTTACAATCACTATGGAATGTTCTTCCACTAAAATGTAAGCTACATGAAACCAGCAACTTTGTTTTGCTCACAGTTACATTCACAATGCCTAGAACATATTAGACACTCAATACATTTATTTTAAATGAAGGGAAAATGTGAACATAAGCAAACTTGACTTAAAGATAGTCTGAGAAGGCTCGAGCGACAGTTCACGGCATATTTGAGAACAAACTCCCCAACACTCACGCTCCTGTTTATTTCCCCACGTGTACTTCCTGCAGATCATTAACCTCAGAACCAAGGAGACTCAAAAGTGCTAAAGTCGCAGTTTCCTTCAGTGGGCCTGATGAATAAAAATCATGATATCCAAAATGTCTGGCATTAAAGATTTACAAATATATCCCTCAAAATTAGAAGAGAAAGGAACCCTAGCAATATCTTAAGCAGGTAGGTCACTAAGACTCTCCAGCTTTAGAGTCTCAAGATTTTTCCATCATTCAGGACTCACCCACATTTTCTTGATCTTCAATGTACCCAGGGAATGGATTAGACTGATGAAAAGGTACATACACCTGCACACATCAAGAAATCTGTTTTGTTCAGTCCACATCCATGGCAACATGCCAACAAAGAGACATGGGTCGAAACAACATGTGTTGAAACATCCAATTGACCAATGGATGATGCTTCCCAATGTCCATCTTATTCTGTCTCCTCCAGTTCACATCAGATGTGTACACATTTAGGATCCACATTGCAAGTTGTGAGGATAAATAGCTACACCACATCAAGACCATGCAAGGGAGAAATAGTTTTAACCAGCTTAAACCATACTCAGAGAGTAGTGGCAGCTCTGGATACAACACTGTGTGTGTGTGTGTGTGTGTGTGTGTGTGTACGTGTGTGCTCAGGCTCAGCCAAGCAGTGGACTCTAGACTGGAGAACTTGCTAAGCCCCACTTTTCTAGAAACTTCTTTCCTGTTATCCATATAGTCAACCTTATCAGGACTGGATAAGTAGGCCCCTGACCCAAACTGGACAGTTAGGCCAGCTCATCTTTCCCTAGAAGTTGAAGTGGGAGAGTTGGGTAGCAGAAGGGTGATGCTCTCCAATGCTAGGGAAGTGAGGGTTGTGTCAGGAGCTCCTGCGAGGTGATGAGGAAGAAATGGATTGGCTATAGGGTCTTATGATGGCTAAATGATGTCACCATAAAACAGTCTTTCATAACAATGATGATGACTTTTTAATGAAAACACACAATATGTCAAGTAGGGTACTGGTCACTT